>NW_006436294.1:7136135-7174665 GCF_000325575.1 Pteropus alecto
TGGCCTCAGTCCCTGGGGCATCTGTGAGGCCAGCAGCAGGTATGCTAATGGAGGGGCGGCCACTCTTCTCCCACCCCCTGCCAGACCCTTGCTGCAGGACCCGTCAGCCCTGGACACTCAGAGGGGGCTGTGGACCCTCTGCCTCAGGGTGTGGCTGGGCCAACATCCTGATCCTCACAATCCGGACCTGAGCCCAGGCCAGCGGCCACCACAGCTCGCTCAGCCCAGGCTGACGGGCTCCAGCCACGCGCCCTGCTGTCAGAGCCCTCAGCGGTCTTGTCCCCCGCCCACAGCTCTGGTCATCGTCATGGAGTGGCCACCACCCCAGGCCTCTGACAGGCTTTGCACAAGGTAACGGGCTGCCGCCTGCCAGGAATAAGGACCCCACTCTCAGCTGCCTCTTCCCGTGAAGGGCCCCCCTCTTCTGGACCAGCACTCCTACTGTCCTCCCCGACCCCCCGACCCACAGAGCAAAGCCTGAGGGGCAGGTGGGCAATGAGGCACATGCCCCACCTCCCACCTGGGGCCCTGACTCCCCGGAGCCCAGCCTTCCAGAGGCGTGCAGCTGAGGCCCCAAGGCACAGCCACACCCAAAGGGCAGCCACACGCGAGGTGGCCTCCTCAGAAGGAGCTGGAAGCTTCAGGGCAGAGCGTGTCTGGCCCAGAGGCCCAGCTCGACGCAGAAGAGCCTCGGCCTGGGGCTGTCCTGGTGGGCACTGAAGAGCATGCACCCCCCAGGGAGAAGCTGGCCATCGCCACCTTCCAGTGTATTGGTAGCTACGGGGCCCACGACACCTCCTTCCCAGGACGCTGCTAAGTGTTCCCCACCGTGCTACTACACAGACCTGTCTCCCTCCCCCCAGCACACGCACACCACGCCCTGGTTCTGAACGTAGTCACGGATCCTGGGCCATCGGGGAGGAGGGGTGGAGGGGCGTGACAGCCACCCGCTCTGGAGCTCTGGCTCTGTGCCATGGTCTGTGCACCTGCATGCGCCCAAGAGTGCTCTGGCCCCCAGAAACAGCCCCGGGACCCCGGGCCTCCAGGGGCACACTCAGGACCCTGGGCGCTTCGTTGGGAGAAACATATTCCCACGTGGTGTCATGGGCTGCCTGGAGGAGGTGGATGTGCCCGTGGAACTTGGGGAGGGCTGGCCAGGGCCTCGGGGGAAGAGCCCACCTGCCCGCGGGAAACAGGCCCGGCCTGCAGGTGCACAGGGCCACCTGTGCCTTCCCCTCACCGCGGCTGGTCCCCTGGCTTTAGACCTGTGGCCGGGCAGGGACTGGAACTGCAAGCTCGAGACGCCTGCCCAAACCGCCCTGTAGCTTCTCGTTGCTGCGGGTGTCACAGCACTCCAGTAAACTGTTACCCTAATGGAGAGACAGCCTTTGGGAACGAGCTGTATTGAGAAGAGGGGATAAAATTAATGCGATAATAGCAGGGCCAAGGACCCGGGGACGCGCCGGCCCTCACGGCGAGGGCCCTGTAATTCCTTTTCTGCAGCGGGAGCCTCAGATCTAAAGGCTTCTCCCATCCGTCCGGCTCGCCCATGCCGCCAGGAAATTTCATTAACGCTGGAAAATAGGAAAGGTATTAAGCGTGGATAATGAAGGCCAGGGAGGGAGCCGTGCCTTAAGATGGTCCTCTTTCTCGCCTTTGTAATGGGAGGCATGAACTTTCCCTTCAAATCCATTTCTAATCCATTTGAAATACTACAGCAAATTATCTTTCCCTCAGCCCGAAAGCGGCCAGCCAATTTACTCCGAATAGAAGTGACAATGCCCCAGGATTTATCGCCATAACCTTGACTACACCAGGGTGAGGGCTGGGCCTCCCCTCACCTCCCCGGGGGGGCGGGTAAGAAGGACGAGTAGGGGGAGATAACATTTTAAATGAAAAGCAGTGGTAACGGAGAGAAAGACACACAACATCACAGAAGTGGGTTTAGAAAGAACTGCCGTCCCCGTGTCCACTGCATGGTGAGCAGCTAGAAAGTTCTCGGCCTGGGGCCGCCGGCCAAGGGGCTCTCCGCCTGCGCAGCCGCTCTGCCCTGCCCTGCCCTTCCCGGGCGTGGGGGCCGGCGGCGGGCCCAGGGCAGGCCACGCCAGGAAGAGAGGTGGAAGGTCCCAGGCAACAGGGGCCTAGATGGGCACATCAGGGTCTGGACAAGACAGGGGTTCTCCCTAAGGAGCCAGGGGCCACTGCAGGTGTGTCTGCTGTTGGGCATCTCGCCCACCCTGGACACCCATGCTCCCTGCTCCGTGAGCCGCAGCACTGCATAGGGCGCCCCTGCCTGCCAGGCCTGCATGGCTGACGTGGGCCCACCCGAGGCACCCACACCCACGAAACCTGGCAGCCGGGGCACAGGTATGCACAAGAGAAGTGGACGGGCCCACGGGCTCTCCGCCACCCTGCCCACCCGGTGACAGGCTCTGACAAACAGCAGGCCCTCCGGAGGTCTGTGCTCTTCCGTACCCCCGGCCCTGAGTAAAGGCCCAGGGAGTGGCTTGCTCCTGACCAAGGGCAGACTCAGGTGCAGGTAGGCCCCAGGTGAAGGAGGCGGCCTCGCCCCAGAGGCCCTGGGAATAGTCTGACAGTGGACTCGGGACGCCCTGCGCAGCCCCTCTCTGCCTGTCCTGCTGTCACTGATCGGGTAGGGCTACAGGACCACACTGGAGCTCAGGGGATCCCAGCCCCCGACTCCACTTATGCAATCTGAAGGTTTTCCAAGGCCTTGCACAGCACAGTGAATCCAGCTCTGCTGGCAGCTGGGCACTGTCACATGGATCAGAAAGGGGGACAGACGTCCCTCCTGGAGGCAGGGCCAGCACCAGGGACCCTGCACCTGGACCAGTAGGTGCTACTGTCCCACGGTGAACCCCCTTGGGCACGGGGGTGGGGGTGGTGGACTGAGGCCCGGGGGCTGCGGCCACATCCCAGGCTGGGGGGGGCCAAGGCCGTGGGTGGGGGGACACAGGACCAGGCGCAGTTGCCAGCAGAGGGGCTTGGCCAGGCTCCCGTCGGCCGGGGGAGGGTCAGTCTGTAGCCCGGGGTCCAGCAGCCTCCAGGCCAGGTGGCCCGGGGGGTGGTGACTGGGCAGGAGGGCAGGCTGGCTGGGGGGCAGAGAAAGCAACTGGGGAAGCGGTTTTCAGGAAATGGAGCGAGGTTCTGCGAAGCTTCCAGGCGAGTGGGGAGTGCGCTGTCAGCAGGAGGCGGAGGTGGCTCTGCACAGCAAATTCCAAGTAGGTCAGGCCCAGCCGCCACCGTGACAGCCGCTCGGAGCGCACTTTCCACGGAAACGCTGACGCTGGCGGGCGCCGCACAGGCCTGCGAGGGGCCTGGCCCTGGCCCTGCTCCCCCAGCCCTGTCTCCCCGCCCCCTGCCCCCAGGCCAGTCCAGCCTGTGCCCACGCTGCCTAGCAGGGTAGAGGCTCCAGTCCCCAGGGCGGAGGACAGCTCCAGTCTCAGACGTTTCCAGCTCCAGGCCAGCACAGAACAGGGCCCCTCACCTCAGGAGGCCCCAGGCTGCTGGGTGATCTATAGGGTGGTTCTGGGCGGTTCAGAGTCCCTCAGGTGAGAGACAGCCAGGCGCAGGTGTAATGAAGGTGACTAGAGCGAGCGCCACAAGGGTCTGAGAAACGGGGCTCAGTGGCCGAGGACCCAGCAGATGGCAATGGCCTCACGATGACTGTGGCCACCTGATCTCACAGAACCTGCCCCTGAATGTGGCCTACAGCCAGCTCCCGGGGCTGTGGCACCCGCGGCCGCTCCCCTGCAGCCACCTGGCTCCCTGTGTCCCTCCCGCCCGTTCCCAGCCACCTCCGGTGGAGGCAGGCCAACTGCTGGGCTTCCTAGGACACACCCTCTCAAGGCGAGCAGGTGGACCTGGGGGTCATGGGGATGTGGCGGCTGTGTGACCTGCAGGGGCGGGGACAGAACGACCGCGGAGAGGGCTGAGCACCTAAGTGGACGTGGAGGGTGGGGGGCGGTGAGGGCAGGTCCCCTGAAGGCATCGCCAGGTGCTGCTCCTTCCCGAGGGAGCCCCGCACCCCATTTCTCCCTGGCAACAAACAGAAGAGACTCGGGGCACCCCGGCCAGCTGGCCTGCTGCGGGCGACACTGATTGTGCTGCGTCCACTATAAACACTGCGGCTCTGCCGTGAGGAGCTGGACTATTTCATGTGCTCACATCTATTCAATTGGAATTTCGATCAATGGATGCATTACAAGCTTTCCCTTTAAGAGCGCAATAAACAACAAGATGGAAAGTAAAATTCTCCATAAAATGACACTTTTAAAAATCCATTTCAGCTGAAGCTATTGGTGTTTTGTACGTTAACTGCAAAAAAGAGGTATTATTTGGGCCTCAATGGCCCATAATGGCCCCACTTGGGAGCGCAGAGTTCAGATCGAGGGGCAGAGGGGCTGCGGGCCCAGGACTGGGGTGGGGCCCTCTATCCTCTGCACCCAGGTGTCACCGTCTGGGCTGGCCCATGGCAGCTGGTGAGGGGCAGGGCTGGCCCTTCTCGCGCTCCCCACCACCTCTCTCCCTCTCTCCCTTCTCTCCCTCCCAGGCCCCCGATCCCTCTCGTCCCCATGCCCCAGACCTGCTCGCTGACCATCCCTCTGACCCTGAAACGTGAGCTCCTGAGGCAGCCCCCCGACCCAGGCCCTCGCCCCACGGGGCCACGCTGGGCACAGGCTGACAGACGGACGGACGACTCAGACAGCAGGACAACCCCGGCAGCACCCGCTGAGCTCTCTGGGAGACCTCAGGAGGGCCGGGCCTGGCCTGCACCAGCCCTCCCGAAAACAGCACAGTCCTGAGAACACCCACGGGGCACCGTCCCCCACGCCAGGCTTCAGGTCCAGGCTGAGCCTCGACATTCCCTCCACGTCCCAGCCTGGGCCCTGGGGACATTTCCTCAGTCTGGACCCTCACGGCTGGACCTGCCTCCTCACCTGTCCACACAGGAACCCCTCCACGGTGCCCTCGATCCAAGTGACTTGTGTCCCTGCTCAGATCCTCCTCACCAAGGAAGAGGAGACCCAACCCAGACAGCACCCTGCTGAGCCCTGGTGGCCAGTGCCTGCCGCCCCCGCTCTAGCGGGCGCCTCTCGCTCCTTGAGGCCTCCTATCTGCCTGGTGACCTGTGTCGGGGCCTGTGTCCTCGCACTCTGCGTTGTCAGCTGAGGTGCCCATGGCCTGGCCCCACCTGGATACAGCCCCCTGCTCTGGGTGGCAGGCCCTGGCTGCTGGCACCCTGCCTGCACTCCGTCCGTGCCATGCCCCCTGGCCACGCGGGCCTGTTCCCAGCCCCGCGGCCAAGGCCACTATCTGCTCTGCTTGTACCTGCCCCCACCTGGAGCAGCATTCTCGCCCCCACCGCTCTGGTGACCCCCAAAATATTCACGCCTGTGAGTGTGTCATGAAGGAGCCCCAAGCCCCTGGATGCTGGAGGGCAGTCCAAGCCAGAGGTGACCAACAAAGTAGAAACATAAGAAGACCCAAATCAGGTATCTCGAGTGTCACCACTACCTAAAAGACTCATGAATTCCCCCGGAGGGTAAAGGGGCCGGTGGGATGTCCCCTCCTGGGACTGCACAAGGAGAGCAGACTAGTGTTCTCAGCAAGATGCCGACAGTGGCATCCACGTGAACAGCAGGGAAGACCCCTGAGTGTCAGAGGGGGGACAGGCAGCAGACTGCAAAGTGAACACACAGCAGCATCAACAGCCGTCCAAGGTGCTAGCAAGACCCGCTGGAAAAGGGATGCAAACAGAAACAAAGGGAAATGCTGCACAGGCGTCCCAGCGCCATGCAGAAGCCGCAGAACACCCCCTGCAGCACCGAGGACTGGGGGACCAGCCTCGCCAGCTCTCCCCAGTCCGCGTGCGGCGGTGAAACGTGAGAAGTATAAACGCAGTTTGGCTGGCTGGGGAAGGCTGAGACACGGCCGGCACTGCTCTGGTCACCTGGAAGGACACACATGCAGAAGGGAGGGGGAGGACAGGGGGACAGCAGAGGTGAGGGTGGACGCGGGCCCAGGAACAGCGGTGTCTC
Organism: Pteropus alecto; assembly: GCF_000325575.1. Lineage (NCBI taxonomy): Eukaryota > Metazoa > Chordata > Mammalia > Chiroptera > Pteropodidae > Pteropus > Pteropus alecto. The sequence goes on from NW_006436294.1 coordinate 7,142,198, forward strand.
CGGGACAGGGCTGGGCGTCAACAGAACGTGCAGCTGGGAGGCGGCCAGGCACCCTGACCCCTACCTCTGACCGCAAGCCAGAGAAGACCACAGGTCCCCGAGAAGGACCGCGGGCTGGAACGTGAGTGCTAACCTAGTCCACTCTCCAGAAGAAAACACGACCTCGGCAGGCACACCTTTCTGAGACCGGGCAGGAGAGCACCAGGCACAGGAAAAAGGACCGATGAGTCGCACGTCGTCGGAACGCCAGCCCAGACCGTGAGGAGCTCAGGGAAGAACGTACCCATGGCATATAGAGGACGCCGGCAAACCGATGAGAAATAAAGCGACACGGACATGGGCTAGGACAGAACGACAGCGGGCCCCAAGCGTCTCCACGAGGGCGCGTTCGGACCAGCCTGGCTACAAAGGAACCACAGCCCAGCAGGTGCCAGTGCGGCCACGGTGCGAAGCACTCAGACCGCTGTGCCAGTGCGGATGGGAATGGCCACCGCGGACACTGGCCCATCTGCTGCAACACAGCGTCCGCCCACCCTCTGAGTTGGCCATTCCATGGGATCAGGGGTTCCTGGTCACTTGACGACAGGACTGAGAGCAGCGAAGGCTAGAAATAACCCCAGTAGCCCCAGGAGCAAAACAGATGACCCGCTGTGTCTGCACGGAGGGCAGGATGGAGCCAGGGAGAGCGAGCCACCCGCCCCTACCCGGCAGGGCAGCCCGAGCAGAGGCACCGCATCCCAGTCGGCTCGGCCACCTGACACGTCACAAGCCTGCGGCTTAAACAACAGAAGCTGCTTTCCTCACAGTTCTGGAGGCCGGAAGTCCAAGGTCAAGGTGCCAGCAGGCTGGTTCCCAGTGGGGCCTATCTTCCTGGCTGGCAGACCAGATGGCGCCTCTCGCAGTGCTCACATGGTCTTGCCTCTGCATTTGCAGAGAGAGCTCTGGTGTCTCCTCCTCGCACAAGGACACCAATCCCACAGGAGTAGTTAGGGCCCCGCCCTGATGACCTCATTTAATCTTAATTACCTGTGTAAAGGCCCCACCTTCAAATATAGCCTCACTGTGGGTCGGAGCTTCAGTCCCTAACAGATGCTGAGCAAAATAAGTTAGCCCCGAAACAGTGCCTCTGCATGATTCCATCTGCACGAAGCTCGAGAACTTCGCGATGGGGCCAGTCTAGCCCGACAGGCTAGAGGAGGGGCCCCCTGCGGGGTGCGCCCACCCTGACTTAGGTGGTGGGTATACAAGATAAAATCTGCAGAACGGACCCCTGAAGACACAAACCACGAACGTTCTGCAAGGGGAAATCGAAGAGGAAGCCGAGCACAGGAATGAGCACTTGCTCCTGGTGGACTTGCCGCAAGGTGAAGGCGACACTGTCAAACACGGGAAAAGCCTGACTATTTAATAACTGGTCCCGAGGCAACCAGGCAACCACTGAACACAATTAAATTTGAACTTTAACCTTACACCATGTCCCCAAATAAATACCCGGTAGCTTCGTTTCAAATATAAAACTTGAAGCAATAGCTCTAGAATAAAATATAACGGAATTCACATAATCTGAAGGAGAGAGGGGCTGTTCTAAGCAAGTCAATGCGTCCTAAGACAATGACAGATTTAAGGACACAGAAAAGTAAGCATTCTGTTAAAAATCCTCAAACGAAACTGAAGGACAAAATTGAAATTGCAAAAAAAATGTATAATCTGTGAAAAAAGGGTAGCACTGGGGACCTAGACTCTTCGAACATGTAAGAAACAGACCAGAGGCAAATGGACAGTGAGCGTGAAAAACGCTGAACTCAACAGAGGGCAAGAACAAAGCTGAGACTGCACAGGGCAGCATTCTCCTCCCCCGAGGAGACCTCCCGCCCTGCGGCCAGACCCCAGATGGGCCCATCTGGATGAACGAGCCACTGAGGTAGGCAAGAAGAGGGGTGGTTTCAACCGCAGGCCTCATGGGGACCAGACTGGTGTCGCCTCCTCCAAGAAGCCTTCCAGGCTGCAAACACCAGAGGGCAAAGGCCATCTGTGGGAAATGGAGGCAGCACCGAGTCAGAGCGGGTACCTGAACACTCCTGTGGCTGACGCGTAGCAGGGACCTCGCCAGAACGTGCTGGCACCCACTAGGCAGAGGGCGGGCCAGGTATAAAGCACTCGGGGTGGGTTGGGTGGCCACTGGTGGTGCAAAGTGCTGAATTCAAGGACCCCAGAAGGCAGAGAGGCACAGGCACCCTTCCAGCCCCGCCCACACGCGCACCCCATGCGGGGTGGGGCCGGGAGGTAGGCGGGGCCTCAGATGGGGTGGGGCCTGGAGTCGCGCCCCAGCCCACCCTTCCCCCAGAGGAGCCTGGCTGGCAGAGGGGGCAGAGCCCAGGCCATAATTTATGCTTCCCCGCCTATGCTTTATGGCTTTCTTAACTCGGCTCCCGCTACTATTAATGTAGTTAACGCTGAGATTACATCTATTTTCTGGCGTCGGGAGGTGATTTAGTGAGGCCACTTTTCCGGCGGAGGCGCCCGCACTGCTAAATCAAGCGCCTTGCCAATTAAGTGCTGACTTGGGAAGTGGGCACAATCTTAACAGACGTCTGACCACAAATTAGACCGGGCTCCTGACTCTGGGGAGTGCGCGGGGCAGCCACGGAAACCTTGCTGACTTCGAAGAAAGTCGGAGAAAAATAAAACCGCTCTGCCCCTGCCTGCTGGCTCTTGGTGCAGAGCCAGCCTCAACAGGGGCTGGGGTCCAGGCCCCACCTGGCTGTGGTGACTGCCCTGTGAGTGAAGGGAAGGTAGGGGTCATGCGGCCTGTCCCCACACAGAAGTGTCTGCCACTGGGAGCAACTAAAATGACGTTCAGATGTGCCCGTGATGCCTGACCCATTGCCCAGTCTGCACCCGGGTGTGTGCACAGGCCCTTGGACAGCGCTTCAGCAATCTGGTCCTTGTCGGAGCCCAGAATGAGGAGCGAGGGCCCCCTGGAGGAGAGGCTTGCCCAGAGTCCATCTCAGAGGACACACAGTGGCAGATCTGGGGGAGCAGGTACAGAAGGCAGGGAGGGAGGAGAGAAGGTAGCCGCCAGAGCCTTGATGAGACAGGCACTCCCAGGGCCCAGGGCCCCCTTGGTGCCCCCACACCCCACGGGAGTCTCCCGGCCAGAGGGCCCATTAACGATATGAGGCAGGGCAGATGCCAGGGAGGGCCGGGACGAGGCGGTGGCCAGGCCACCTGAGGCTGGCCAGGAACCTGAGAGGGTACCTGCTTGTAAGAGCCCTTGGCCATGGTCCCCAGCAGCTGAGTCGCCTCAGACCCTGCAGCCAACACAGGGCGCCCGTCTTCCTGTGTCCCCAGACCTGCCTCCCTTGCCACCTGCAGAGGCCCTGGCCCAGTCCTGAGACTGAGTGAGGTTTTGGGGCAGTATCAGGCTGGCAATTGACATATGTGAAGAGTTAAATGTGATATTGATGATCTGAATGGTACTTTACAACCACCTCTAAAACCAGGATAAAAGTAGTGTTTAAAATAGTGTTTGACTGTGTCAAGGGCAGTATTTTCAGCTTTCTCTGCTCTCCGTTTCCAGGGACATCCAGGAGCACCAGTGCGGACACACGAGGGCCCAGGTGCTGGCAAAGTGTGGCCAGGAGGCACGGGCGCAAGCCAAGGGCAACGTCCTGGGGTTTCACTCCCGAGGCCCCCGCCCAACAGTCCTGCTGCTTTCAGAACGGAAGGGACGTGCTCTCCAGGCCGTCAGGCCCACCCGCCGCCCTGAGCTGCAGGACTCCACGATGGTGGCCGTCTTACGGGGCCCTGCATGGCCCTGACCACTGGGGCTGGAGCAGCGAGGGGGAGGGAGGGGGGCGGCCTGGGCTGCAGGGGACCGCGGGCAGGAGCCCTTCCAGAGCAGGAGCAGCACGGAGTGACACTGCACGGCCTGCGACTGCCCAGCGGGCCCTGGGAGCCCGGCGCGGCCACGTCTCCTCGCGTCCTGCCTGCGCTGGGAAGCCCGGGGCCTCCCTGCTCCCGGCTCCCCACGCCGAGAGGAAAAGCAAGAGCACCAGGCGCCGGGAGCAGGGCAGGGACGCGCACGTCTGTGGAGGGAGAGCGGGCAGGTGAGGCTCACGTCTGTGGAGGGAGAGCGGGCAGGTGAGGCGCACGTCTGTGGAGGGAGAGCGGGCAGGTGAGGCGCACGTCTGTGGAGGGAGAGCGGGCAGGTGAGGCGCATGTCTGTGGAGGGAGAGCGGGGCAGGTGAGGCACACGTCTGTGGAGGGAGAGCGGGCAGGTGAGGCACATGTCTGTGGAGGGAGAGCGGGCAGGGACGCGCATGTCTGTGGAGGGAGAGCGGGCAGGTGAGGCACACGGACGCCTGGAGGCGGCGGCGGAAAACACGGGGCAGAGAGCCTGGAGGAGGGGACAAAGGCTCAAGGGCCTGAGAGACACAGAGGCGAGACCAGCAGGGCTCGGGGCTGGCCAGACGGCGAGGACTCTCCCAGCGAGGGCTTGTAGCAGAGCCCAGGACAGTGGAGCGGAGTGTGCCGAGCCCCACCACCCCCAACCTCGGCCCGGGCTCTGCCAGGCACCTGCGACCTACCAGCATGACCCTCAGGGACACAGACAGCAAGGACATGCCCTGGGCCAGCAAGCTCCAGGCCAGCTCACCGTGGGTCCAGACCAGAGAGGCAGGTGACCAGCCCTAGTGACGGGCAGCTCCTGGCCTGAGACGGAGCACATGGGGCCTCCAGTGTCTGCCACCTGCAGATGAAGCCCGGATGCTGGCTCTCACGTGGTCTCCCCACAAATCCTCTGGCTACAATGCCTGTGACCCCACACCCCACACCAGCCATCCCCACAACTGAGGGGAAGCAGTGGAACAAACACCATTAAGGGGCGCAACTGTCACAGGGGCCGTGTGACCATCAGGAGGAAGGGCCAGGGGCTCAGACAGACCAGGAACGGCATGCCTGTCCCACACTACTGCTCCCACGAGGACCAAAGAGGGCTGGGAGCACAGGGGCCATGTGGCAGGCACTCGGGTGGCCCAGCCGAGCGCTAGTCCTGACCCTCTGCAGGGCTGACTGCCCTCCCCCGTCATCGCAAGGGGCCATCCTAGAGCCGCACACACAGGTGAGGACAAGGACCGAATGAGCGAGCAGACTGCGGTGCCCAGCTGCCAAGGGCCCGATGGCAGAGGGGCTGGGGTGCGTGCGAGGGCGCCAACTTGCCGGCCCACACGGGGTGGCTGTTCGACACGAGCAGAGGACTCTGGGAAACCATGAAAGGGGGAGGAAGGCAGAGGGCTCATCTTGGAGTATACAGCAGCTGGACCCTGGCACCCAGGGCGCTGTCTGCCAGCAGGGGGCTGGGCTATGACGATCTGGGTTCTGGACGAGGCTACAAGGGGAGACCGGCGTCCTGCACAGAGTCCCGGCCAGGCCGGTTCTCCGTCACCTCCCTCTCCCCGCAGCCCTCCCCAAACCCTGCCTGAAAGTGCGGGTTTCAGGCGGGTGCTCCGCCAGCCACAGGAGCACAGGAGGGAGGACGCTCAGCTCTGCTGCCATGAGGCTGCTGACAGCTGAGAGGCCGGCCTCCCTCCGCAGACAGAGAGATAAATAAACCACCACGGCGCGCTTTGAACCGGCCTCCAAATTAAGAGTTGCATCTTTGCTGTCAGGACCCCGCCAGCAGTTTCCACGGCACCTCCCGTGCAGAAAGGGACTTCAGCCCCTGTATCAGGATGATGAAGGCAGAGGGCCCCCGTGGCACCCCTTCCTTAATGAGCAGCCGAAGGGATCGGTAAGCAGAATCTCACAGGCAGTAATATTTTATATAATCGCCGAGTGGTTTAAATTGAAAACCCCCAACTGAATCAATATTTACTGCATTGAAACGAAATGAATAGTAATAAGTCACTAAGCTCCCTGTCCTGTTTCATAAAATAAAAATTATAAAAATGAGCACAGGCGCACGGAGGCCATCACATTAACTTGCACAGCACTTGGGGAGCCGTAACCGCCTGTTCTCATCAAACAGGACTCTCAAACGCCTGCCAGAGGAGACCTTCCTCGGCGGCACTCGGGGGTCACCCCCACGGCCCTCCCCAGACCTTGCCTGGCACCCACCGCGTCCTCCCTGGCCTCTGGCCAAAGCCTCAGCACCAAGACCCCTGCTGCGCACGCCTGTCGCCCTCGGGCCAAACTTCTGCTCTCAGCTCTTCACCAGTTTCCTCAAGCCCCACCCGAGCAAGGGGACAGGTGGTGACCCTTGATGGACGCTCCTGGCCAGCTCCCCATGGGGGGAGAAAAGGCTGTTCTCTGGCCAGGCCGGGTGAGGGAGGCAGATGGGGCCCAGCAGATGTGTCCTGGGCTTGAGCACGAAGCAGCAGCCGGCTCGCCCGTGCAGCAGGCCCACGGAGCCCTGAGAAGGCCGGGCCGCCCCTCTGGCTCCAGGACCTCCACGGAGACCTCGGCCTGCAGGGTTCCCGCCACAGCGACCCTGGCAGAGACCAGAGCCAAGTGCGAGCCCGGGGGAACAGCTCCTTGATCGTGTGGCCAAGCAGGCGGCACAGCAGCCACAGGCACAACCCCCGAGAGGGCCGAGCCCCTGACCCACCAGCAGACTCTGGGGCAGGAAAGAAGGCCCCCCGTGAACAGGCCAGGCTGGCGCAGCAAGGGGCGGAGGGCGCCAAGCTCAACATGTTACGGTGCCCCTGCCGAGACCAGGAAACAGAGTGCCCATCTGAAGACAGGCAGAGGGCCTGAGACACGGAACGGCCCTAAATGAGCCGCGGTAAGCGTTCAAGATCACTGGTCACCAGGGAGATGCAAATTAAAACCACGAACCACCCCTGCACATGGGGAACGTGAAAAGCACAGAGATGTCACACCAAACGCTGTGACAGGGACAGAAGGGGCACCGTGGCTGTGGGGCACCAAACGCGGGTCCGCAGGGCACGAGCAGGGCTGGCCGCCTCCGCATGCCAGTCCCTGAGGTGGCGATGACTCGAGTGTCCCTGGAGAAGACGACGAGCAACTCTGAGATGAGCGCTGAGCGCTGCCCCGGGCCGTGGGGGGCGGGCCCCAGCACTAGGAGCCGGTTTGGGGTCGGGGAGGGAAAGTGCCAGGCGGGCCTGGAGGCTCAGAGACGGACGGTGCCTCATGGAAAAGGCAGGGTGGGGACAAACCCAGGGTTCAAAGTGAAGCACAGTGATAACAGGTCATCGCCTGCAGGATAAACTGAGAAGCTGGAATCCACACTGTGACAAATGAGAAAATACAAAGCAGCAGGGTCAGGGGACCAAAGTGCCCTCACAGAAAATGTACCACCAGCACGGAAAGAACGAGGGGCTGGAATGAGCGGGCAGCGCGCCCTCGTCTGGGAACGATAGGCACCGCCCGGCCAAGGTCCACCAGGGCTCCACGCTCCTCAGAAACAGCCCTGGGAACGGAGCGGGGTGTGGTGAGGAGCATGGGGCAGCTCACTGGGCTTCTCTCCGCGTGCAAAACACATACTGGCAAAGGGACCTGAGAAAGGTGAATGCCAGAAACCCCTGGGGACAGGGACCAGGAGTGAGTCTGGGAGCCCCAGGCCCAGGGTGCCCCCCGCCAGCCCCCAGGGCCACGGCTTCCAGGTGGGAGAGGCCTGACACAGGGTTGGGCCCCCAAAGGCACCCGGGGAGTGAGTGGTCACGTGCCCTCCCATACCACCCCGGGGCAGAGAGGAGTCAGCAAAGCCACTCGTCTGGCGGCCCTTGGCCTGCTCTGCCAGGCACGCGCTCGCCCAGGGCAGGGCCAGCTCCCGGAGCTCTAACCCGGGTACCGACAGGCCCAGAAGGTGGCCCACGCCAGATGGGCAGCTCACCTCGCCTGCCCACTGCCCTGTGAGGGGACCACAGACACCAGGAAGGGCTGGCATGGCCCGAGTCGCCCAGGTGTGGGTGGTGCCTGCCCCGCCCTGGTTGCAGAGGGCCCCTGACCCGCAGGTGCCCTGCTCTGGTTTCCCCAGTGCTGTCGGGCACGAGAGAGAGCAGCAGCCCCTCCTCAGGGCCCGCTGGGCAGGCCCATCCCTGGGGGTCATGGGCATGCAGCCCAGGCAACCACAAGCAGGCGAACACCCCTGTCCAGCGGGCCAGAGAGCAGGCACAGGGCCCCCAGAATACTGGCTCCCCGCCCCCACTCTCACCCCTTCCCCAGCACGCCCAGGTGGGCAGAACCCAGGTGGGACGGGCCTGCGGTGGGCACTGTGGATCGCAGCCCGCGGGCATCCATGTGGATGCCCGGGCACAGCTCCCGCACTTGAAACGGACACTGTTCCTGGAACGCAGCCAGTGCGGACTCTGCCGCCCCATCCACCAGTCACCTCAGCGCCTCCGCGGCCATGGAGATGTGCTGGCCTCGCTGGCCCCACGCCACAGGGGCCTTCTCCGCCACTCGGGTGGGTCTCAGCCCTTCCAGCACTCGAGGCTGAAAACTCTGGCCTGGTATCTGCAGGTGGGGCCCCGCCGCCCAGCGCTGGGGGGCCCTCACCAGGGCCGGCCACGGAGTAGCCTCGGGACAGCAGGGAGGGGAGTGCCCCTCACTCGGGGTTCACTCCTGCTCCTCTAACTGCAACTGCCTCCAGGGCAGGTCTGGGCCGAGCAGGGCGCACCCCCCAGGGGCTGAACCGTGCCCCCACACTCCATGTGGGAGCCCTCACGCCCATGTGGAGGTGGGCCTTGGGGAGGTAACAGGCCAGAAGAGGGTGCAGGGAGGGCCTGGGAAGGGCCAGGCTCCGCCCAGGCAGACTGCCTATGCCGCCTGATTTCGGGGTCCCGGCCCGCAGAGCCGCAAGGTGCAACGCGCTGCTAACGCTCCAGGCCTGCAGGTCTGTGCCGCTGCCCGACACCGTGACCAGAGGCGCCCAAGAGGCCATGCGGAGCGCCTGGCCATCGAGGAGAGCCGGGGTGGGGCAAGGGGAACATGTAGGCGCCCTGGCCACCAGCGGGGACACCCATCCTCGCTCACGAGATGCCACTTTGGAGAAGCATTTCAGAGCCTTCGAAACCACAGCCCAAACTTCATCAAACTGAGAGATGACTCAAGATTCACCGCGGAGTCACAGAAGTAAAACGAGATGAAGTGAGGCGGCCTGGTGACCGGCAGCGAGTGACAGCTCCACGCGCGGCCGGGACGAGCGGCCTCTGGGCGCAGCTGCGTAAGCACAGCGGCTGCTGTCTAGTTCCACCTTCACGTCAAGTGAACTCGGAAAGAGATAAAAAGCGGCAGGCAGTTTAAGGATATAAGTCACACTTCAGCTTCAGTTCCAATGAATGAACTCGCTGAAAGCCGGTGAAGACACAAATCTCGCAACAAGAGAAAAATGAAGCCCTCGCTCAGCAAGAGCCTCAGCCCTGGGGTGCCGGCCTCTGCCCGGAGAGCCTGGGCCTGCACACACCCTGAGCCCGGCCGGGCCCCTGGGGCCCTGGGCCCAGTTCCACCCGCAGCCTCCGGGCCACCAGCCACTGCCCCTGCACCCAGGAGGCAGCACAGACGCGGCACCGCAGACGCCGCCCCCACACAGGTGCAAGTCCTTCCTGGGAAGGGCCCGCTGTGCCCTGGACCCTCCTGCCCGGGCTGCAACAGGCACTTTCCTGGCCAGGGCGGCAGCCACCTCGTGTGCCCCCAGCTCTCAGTGGACAGGCCTGTTCCTAGACACCCTGCCCAGCAGTGCCCGCAGGGTCCAGCGGCTGCTGCCTGGCTGCCTCCCACCTGTCTGTCCCACCTCAATCCCTGGCTGGCCAACGGACCTGATGGGCTGACCTCCTCCTGGCCGCTCTCTGGGTCACTCCTGGAGTCAGGGTCCCCCTAGGCGTGCCGGCCCTGCCTGCACCTCACGGCCAAACGGAACTGCTGAGGGGAGGGCACGCCCCGGTCACCTAGAACGAAGGCTGTCACGTCACCGCTGCGTCCCACCTGTTGGGCCAATACTGACACAGCACTGAGAGGGGGACAAAGGGTGAGGGCACCGGCGGCCGGCAGGGTGGTACACAGTGGGCCACACCGCCACACGTGCTGAGAGGGGTACAAAGGGTAAGGCCACCTGTGCAACCGTGGGGCACCGGCGCCCAGCAGGGTGGTACACAGTGGGCCACACCGCCACACGTCTTGGGCTACTGTGCTGCACATGGGCTTCTAGAGAGGGCAGATGGGCCAAGGACCCCGCATTCTCTGCCTTCGTCCCAGATGCCAGGCCTGGGGACAGCGACAGGTGAGAAGAAACCCCAGTCCAGCTGGAGGGACGGTGGAGGCCGCTCAGAGCATCCAGAGATGGTGGGCCCCTCCTGAGAGGAAGCCCGCCCGCTCCGTGGTGAGGGTGGGAAAGGCGAGGGGCCCTGACATGTGGGGTGAAGGCTGCAGTCAGAGTTAGGGAGGGGTCCCCATCCTCGCCCGGGGCAGGGCGCTGTCCAGTCCCTTTCAGGACAGGGGTGGCAATGGCTCTGCTACCCTCACAGACTTTCTGATGCCAGGACCCTGGTGGTAGCCACCACCACTATGAGGTGGTCGTCCCTCAGCAGGAGGGCAGGGACCTGCCAACGCCAGCAGCTGGTCGGCAAGGGGCTATGCCGAGCCTGGGGTCCGACGTGGCCGTGCTCAGGATGCCTGGGGGCTCCAGACTGCTTCACGGGCAGCAGCCCTGTGGCCTCAGAGCTGGGCGCCGACCCCACGGCCTTCCCGCTTGCCCAGGGTCACGGAGCAGGTAGTGCCCACCAAGGCCCCGGGGCCCCCAGAGCACACACGGCTCCCCTCCACAGTGACCACATACATGTAGTCAGTGTCTGCAAGAGAATGGGGTTCGGGGCCACCATGCCAAAGCTGGCCCTCCCAGCCGCTGGACCGCCTACTTCACCTCCCGCCTGCGTCCACCAGCGCCAACCCTGCTCACTGAGATGCCTAGGCCTGCTGGGCCCGCCTGCTGGCCTCTCGGAGAGTCCTCCATCCAGGGTGGGTACACACCAAAGGAGAGCCCTCCGTCCCCGGGCACAGGCCAGCTGGTGGCGAGAGAGCCCTGCTTTCTCCTTGGCCCACGCTGGCCTGGGTCGCTCCACCAGCCCAGCCCCTCCCTCTGCCAGGGGAGAGCTGAGGAGCCTGCGGCTTCACGGAGCAGAGGCTGAGGCCGTAGCCAAAGCCAGTCGGCCCCAGAGCCACCCTGGGCCTGCTGACCACACACAGGCAGCCCTGGCCCTGTTGGAGCTGAAGGAGGCAGGCGGGCGGGCCCCAGACTGCCGCCACCCGGAGACGGGCCCTTTCTGCTGCGTGGACAAGCTGGGCTCAGGTGTGCCCTCCCAACAGCAGGGCCGTGCCACCAGCTGGCAGCCACTCTGCTGAGAAGGCCACCCCGGCCAGGGCCCAGGTGACCTTGGGTGAAGGAAGCCCAGCTCGCGGGCAGCCATGCTTCTCAGGGCCTCCTGAGCTGCTCAGCCTCAGCACCCCGTACCTACCCCGCCCTGCAGGCCAAGCCCAGAGGCCAGGCCCCAACAGGGCCCAGAGCTCTGTGCTCACGGTGTGACCAGCAACAGGCCAGACAGGCCCGGGGGAGGTGGGGGGTGGAGAGAGGCCCCACTGGGCACAGCCCCGACACACACCCTCTGCTGACATCCGGACATGCTGGGGGTGGGCTCGGCCAAGCTTCCTCCCACTGGGAAGGTGCTGAGGCCAGAGGGCACGAGCCGGGGCTGCAGGACCTGGGCCTTCCGACAGGCGGGGCAGCCTGGGGGGCCGGACAGAGCCAGGGCATCCGGGCGTGCACGGCCTGCCCTGCAAGGCAGCTGGCCAGGCACCTCCTTCGCTGGGAAACCTGGGGGGAGCAGTGGCTACACCGGGCTAACAGTAGGGCCTCCCCTGGCAGCCCGCCCATCCACCTGGCCCAAGGTGGGACCTTACGCACCTGCCCACACGGCACGCAGGCGCCCTCTCAGCACCCCCGACCCTTATGACCAGTCTGCCCTCTACCTGATGGGTCTGATGCTGGGCTGAAGGTGCAGGGCAGCTGCCGCCTTGGGGGCGCACGCGGCCACCTCCCTCCTACGGGAGCCCTCGACCCTCTGTGCCTGGCATCCATGTCGCTCAGCGACCCAGTCAGGACCCAGCACACTCAGCACGGGCTCAGCTGGCCTCAAACTCAGTGCTGAGGCCGGGACGAGAGGCCCACTGGTGTCACCCTACTGAGTCACCCCCAGGCCCCCGCTGCACTCCTAGGAGAGGCGGGGACTGGCCAGGGGTGCTGACTGCAGGAGCGGGGGCCGGAGCAAGAATCAGTAAATCTGAACCTCATTCATGATGATCTGGGGCTCTTATTAAGTAAATTAATTTAAGTTAATTTAGCTCGATCCTGACTCCCGACCACAGTGATTTAGTGAGGGGGAAATTGCATTAGGAAAGGCCATGCTCACCAGATAGGAGGACGGAAGAAAATTAGACCCACTTAGCTCTGTGAATTAATACGGAAATAGCAGGTGTAAATTTAACCTTACCGAGAGAGCGAAAATTATCTTCATAAATTTGTAGAAATAGCCCTCAAGATGCTTATAAATCTATTTAAAACAAAAATATTACAAAAAGTGCAGTAAAATTAATTTAAAATATACTTCCAGCTATTGCGTCCAGAAAAGTAGGTGACAGAGACAAGTTTCCCATGGAGAAGGGCAGTGGGCACCACTGGCCACTTGGGCGGGCTGAAGCCGGCACATCTGCCGTGGGCCACAGGCTACACCTCCTCTCCCCATGGCCCAGAGCCACGCCATCACTGCCCAGAGGATGGCAGGGCCTGTGGGGGGCTGGCAGGATGGCCCCTACCCAAGACTACAGTCTCTCTCCCAAGGCTATGTGCCCTGGAGTGCCCACTGTACCCAGCTGGAAGCCCACATTGGACCTAGGGGCTCCCACACTGCTCCCCCAACAAGCAGGATCTCAAAAGGTGGACAGAGGGAGGGGGTCGGTCATTGCCTGATTCCCACCCAATGACCAAGGCCGTCATCCCCACCTCTGAAGAAAGGGGCCATGCCCCCGCACCGGGCCTCCTGAAGCCCCACAGCTGAGCAGCCCAAAGAGAGGGGCCCCCAGAATCCACCCCTAACACTGCCTCCCTGGCTTCTCTAGCCCTCCTGCTTCTGAGCCCAGGGCACCCAGAAAAGAAGGTAGAGCCGGCCAGCCCTGCGGGCTCTCGGCCAGCAGCAGCCTGCAGCGAGGCCGCAGGACCAGAGCACGGCGGGCAGGAGGGCTGTAGCCTCCCTCTGCCTTCAGCCACCAGACAGACAGCAAGATGGGCCCACAGGTTCCCCAAGGGGGCTGCTCAGGGCCCAGCCTCTCTCACCACGAGGTTCTCCCTGAGGGACACCCAGGCGCAGCTCATGGTGCGGCCCCACCGGGCCACCAGCTCACGGCTGGCTGACACAGGGGTGTGCGTGTGTCTGTGTTTGCATGCGGCGCACAGGCCGGCCATATATCTGGGGCAGAAACTGCTGAACAGGACAATCCGCCCACTCCTCAGCCAGCAAACCACGGAGCAAGCCCTTCGGCGCAGTGAGCCTGGTCCCCTTGGCCCTCAGGCCCCACCCTGCGGCCTTGAAGTCTGCCAGTCCGGTCCCAGGCTCACAGGGGCCTGGATGAGGACCTCCTACCTGGACAGGGAGAGCCGCCGTGTCCGCCAGGAGGGCAGGGACAGGGAGAAGGGGGTGTCATTGAGAGGTGACCCCTGGGTCTTCTTGACGATGCGGTAGCGTGTCTTGATCACTTTGCTGGTGGGAGGGGTCCGCAGGGTGTGCAGGCTGGATGCTGCAGAGAAAACCCAGACACTGGCGGTCAGCGGGGAGGCAGGGACTCCCTGGCACCCTCATTCCAACCCCACCCCACACACGTCCCCCAGAGAGCTGGGCGCAGGCCTGACGCCCCGGAGCTCCCGTGGGTAGCACAGAGGCGCCCTCGGGCGGGTCTCAGGAGGCTTGGGATGCGAGCACTCAGCTCCCTCTCCGATGACCCCCATCGAGTACCCACGCAGATGACGTACTTAATCGCTTCAGCGTGATGTATACCCCGGCTGCTCTTCCTGCTTAATGTTTCATGCAATTAACAGGGCTCTGTTCTGCCCGAGTTCCCTCACACGCGATAGCTGGCAGCTTCTCCACAGCTTCACAGGACACGTCTAATTGCCTAACTCTCATAATATGCAGTGCTAACTGCCCAGAAACTAAAGCTGCCATAGCACGGGGACACAGACGTCTGGCTTCCCCTGCGGACCCAGCTCCCCTAAGAGCCAGGCGGCCTCGGGCTCCTCCTGTGGCCCTCTGAGCTACAGGCACAGCGCCCAGGGCTTGGCTTGGAAGGGGGCTGCTGGCAGGACCCCAGCAGCAGGTGGCTTCCCACCCCGAGACACACACGTGGGGCAGCGCAGCCAGCACAGTCGCTGGGGAGCATGGACAGAGACCAGGGGCACATGTGCCAGGTGAGGCCCCCAGGGAAGAGCACACGCAGTTTCACCGCCCAGGCATCAGCATGAGGGCAGCTGTGACCCCTGGGCCAGAGCGGGCTGGCCCTCGGCTTCAGGATGCTCCAGGAGGAAGAGAAGGACAGTTGCTCAGTGACACCAGACCCTCAGGGCCTTACAATCTTGCTGCTTGGTGCCAGCCCTAGGTGGGGCCGACCACCCACACTCTGTAACCTGTGCCTGCTGTCCTAGGCCCTAAGGAGACATCCTCCCAGAGACCCCTGACCCAGACGGGAGCCATCCCTGGTCCACAAATAGTTACAGTAACTGTCAGTAAAAACCACTTCTGAACCCTGAACTCAACAGCCCTCCAGCCCACAGCTGGGTCCTCCCCGAATCTGCACCTCGGCCCACATACCTCCTCTCCGGGCTCCCCCCGCCCAATGGACTCCACAGTGCCCCGGGGTACCTTGCCTGCCGCCCAGGGAGCAGGAAAACCCAGCCCAACAGGAAACACCGTGCCCTCACAGACTAGGCCACGTGGCCCAGGGACTGCTGGGAGCCGGGGACACCTCTGGCCCAGGGTCCGCCGGCAGAGACCCTCTGCCTCCCTGCCCCTCCCCTCTCCCTCCGAGGGCAGAGGCAAGTGCAGCAAAGCCAAAGGCACAGTGGCATGGCCTGGGCTCCGGCTCTCCCCGAGGGAGTGATCTTTAGCTCTGGGCACCCCCCGTACACTGGGAGGGAGAGGAAAGCCCAGCACACAGTGGGCGTCAGTAAATAAATGTTTGCTGAATTGAATTTTCGAGGTCTACAAGCAAGAAGAGACCAACGAATCAATAACAGCTTGTTCCAACTAAGAACGCAAGAGCGCGAGATTGCCCTGGAGCTGCTGCCAAGCCCCAAGCCGACCTCGTGGCCTCCAGGCTTCCCGCTCCCGCAGCCCCGGCAGCTACACAGCCCACCTGTCTGTGCTCCCTCGCCGCCACCCCCAGCAGCCCCACTATGCCCTGTCTGTGCCCTGCGGGCTCTCACGGAGGCCACCGCCCGCTGCTCTGGGAGACGAGCATGGCACCATGCGGCCCTGCGGCTCAGGGCTGCTCTGCACAGGTGGGGAGGAGGGCGGGGCTGGGGCGTGGCCTTCACTCCCCCCCCAACCGCAGTGCAGGGAGCCCCAACGCCCAGGGCCGGACCTTCGCCCTGCTGCAGGACACTGCCTTCCCCCATCCCTAGTCCCGCAGATGCCACGTCCTCCAGGAACGCCCCAGTCCCCACTGCCCACAGGACCGGACTCCGCATTCTAGAAAGCTCCCCCTGGCACACAGTGCCCAGGCTGAGTGAGAGCCTCCAGGCCGGGCCCTCAGAACCAGCATCAGGGTTCGCAGCTCGCTCCCGCGGGACGCAGGCCCACTGCGAGGTCAGCGTTCCCATCACCCCACTGCACATGGTACCCGAGTGCCACTGCTCAGGGAGCCCAAAGCAGCAAGGCCTCCTGTCCCTACCGTGTCACCTGCTATACATCCTCACCCCAGTGGTCCTGAGAGGCAGAGGAGGGCTCCCCGGCCCCCCACCCACACAGTGGGATGTGACGCCCACAGCCTGGCTCTGTCATTCCACAACGAGCAGCTCAGACACAGGCGGTGGGAACACTGACCATGACCCAGGAGAGAACGGCCCACGGAGCTCGCGCCCAGGACACCGAGGACTCAGCAGGGTGGGCAGCTGCGTGGCCTCAGCAGAGCAGGAAGTTCCCTCCCGGGCCTGCTCCCCAGGGGGCAGGGTAGGCACACCCCAGCCCCCCACCGCGGCTTCCCCTGCTCCCGCAGCCCCGGCCAGGCAGGGCTCCCGCCCACCCTGCTGCTGGCAGAGGCTCTGTGTAGATAATCGTGTTATTTAGATAGGACGTTGGTTTAATTCCCTTCATTACAGGCTCCCAGGGCTGTAATTTTTCCTCCGCGTGATGTACTCCCCGTGGCACATTTCACTCAAATCGAGCCCTTCGCGCCTTTATTGCCAGCGGGGCCGGGCGCGCGTTATCAGGCCCGCACACACGGCCCTCTCCGCCCCGCGTGCGGAGGTCACTTCTAATGACTAATCGATCTCATTAGCTTTCCTAATTAAAAACTTTACTACCGCGATGGAAGACAAACTGCAGAAAAACTGCTGGCATCGTGTCTGAAGGGCACGCGGGCCCACCCGTCCGCAGGGCCTGGCTCCCCGCACGGCGCCAGCCCGGCCTCTCTCCGCTCCCACGTTCGCGGAGCCATGGCGGGGGTGGGGGTGCCTGGAGAGCATCCCAGAGCCCTCCTGTGCCCCGAGACCAGGGTAGCTGTTGGGGACCAGCCGGCAGGCGGCAGAGCCTGGGCGTCTGGCTCTGCATGCACTGCCCTCTGTGCCCCAGGGGCAGAAGCAGGAAGCTCACCAACCCCTCGGGGTCTGGGCAACACGGGGTGCAGAGGAGGGGGCGACATCTGGCAGGGGCAGAGAAGCAGGGGGCTGCGCACTGTCCCCGCTCTGCTCCGCCTGTACAACGCTGGCCCCCGCCTCCCCCTCGAGCCACCGCAGCAACAGAGCCGGCAGACGGAGGTCGTGCTCTCACTGTTTTACTGTGCAGCAGGAGTTGAGAGGGAGTTCAGATTTTTATGGACCTTCAAAGGAAGATAACTAGGAAGAAAACGAGTTACTAATTTCACAACCGTTTAGTAAGAAGAGGAAGCCAGAACTGCTAATGCGCGGAAGAACCGCCTGAGGCCGCCGCGGGCAGAGAAGAATGTCCCCAGAACCAGCCCCACGGGCCGAGCCTGCGGCCGAGTGTCCCGGCGGCTGTCCAGCTGCCCATCCACTCCCCGCACGCCCACAGAAGTAGGACAGGCTCCGCTGTCTGGGAGCGGAGGAGCGGGACGGACACCGGAAGGTACGCCACCCCGGCAAGTCCCGACCAGGCCTCAGGCTTCCTGCCTCTGCGCCTCACCTGGCAACGGGCCGCGGATGGGGACACAGGGCCTCCAGAACCAGCAGCCCAAGCAACAGGCTAAAAAGGCCACGAGACGACAGCTGGACTGTCCACAGCTGGGCTCCCCACCTGCGTTCAGACGCCTCTCCCCCAAGCCTGAGGACCAGGCAGGCACTGCTGTGAAGGGACATCCAGGGGGCACAGCCGCTTCGGCCCTGCCTCTCAGCTGGGGGTGGGGACAGCTGAGCACAGCCCGGTGACCAGTGCCGAAGCACAGCATAGGCACTCGGCCTCTCGGGGCCACTGCGGTGTGGCCAGGCTGAGGGCAGGGAACCAGGGGATGGCGGCGGTGGCGAGGGCCGTCTGCTGGCCCGGGCTGTCCCACCCCACCTGGTACACGCAGCTTCCTGTGCCCACCGCCCGATCTGCCCTTCAGCAGCGGCCGCCGACACATCTTCTAACCTCCGACCTGCCTGGTACTTCCCCGTCCACAGCCAGCCCCACGAGGCCGCATCGTGGCTCAGCTTTTTCAGAAGCCACACTGATTTCTGCCCCATACACGACTCTCCCTCTGCAGTCGCCCCATCAGCTGTCAGTGGCCCCATGTGCATGGGAAGGCACAGGGTGCAGGGGTGCCACCAACTAAAGGCAGCTCCCACACACCCACGTTCTTCCTGCTCCGTGGCCTGTAAGGTCTTTCTTCCAACGTCACTGCAGTTTTTCATGACGTGCCAACTCCAGACCAGCCTGGGATCTGGCCCTGGTAACTCCAGCCCTAGAAGAGGACCTTCTAGCATAAGGGGACAGAGGAGGGAGGAGCTGAGCCACACACAAGGCCTGGCCCTCCCCAGCACAGATGTGGAAGGAATCTTCTGATGGGCTGCTGGTGGCCCCCGGGGCACTCAGGACAAAGAGGACACGGAGAGAGGGCAGAAACCTGAGCGCTTATGGGACGCGGGCATGCCTGTGGGGCCCTCCCCTCCCAGCCCCCTGCAAATCCTCCTCCTTGGTCACTGTCCCTGCCCACCGCACAGCCCCGGGAGGCAGGCCCGCCCGGACGGTTCTCCGCGACAGCGGGCCTCGCCGATTAACTGCCTGACGAGCCATGATTACGACGAAAGGCGTTCAGCGTGCAGTGAGGTGCCCACAGTGGGTAGGGCACATGGGACGTGCCCTGAGCAGTGACACTGTCAGCTTGGAAGGAACAGGAGGGATCTGGGTGGGGTCCAGGTGGCACGGCCACAGAACCAGGGACAGCAAGAAGCAGGGGAGAGCTCTAAGAAGGGGGTGCCCTGGCTCCTCCTGGTGGCAGCGGGGAGGTGGGCTGGGGGCTGCTGGAAGCCCAGGGAGGGGCCTGCCCTACGCAGACCGCTTGGCTTGGGGTGGGCAGCAGGGTACGTCCAGGAGGCTGAGGAACCACGTGGCCATGTCTCCCCTCGGGGCTGGGCTCTCCCTCTCCTGCCCTGTCCCCCAGTCCACCACGTGGGAATGTTTCAGCAAAGGTCCCCGGCTCAGAGGGGCAGCTGCTCAACCCCAGGAAGCCACCAGGCTCTCCTCACTTCCAGGGCACTTGGCCTGCTCCCCTGCCACCGGGTCGGGGGCACAGGAGGGCCCCACCCACAGGAAAGCACTGTGGGAGCACGTGCCGGGCAGGCTGGGCTCTGGTCAGAACGGGGCGGGCAGGAGTCTGCACTCAGCCCAGAGGAGCCAGCCCCTCGGGACTGCTGCCCCTCCAGCCCAGTGGGCAGTCAACCTTCCAGAAGGAACAGACCATAGCCCGCAGCCATCACGTGGCTCTCCGTGCAGATGGGCAGCCAATTCTTCAGCGGGACGCTTGCTAAGGAGGCCGCTCCTAGAGGTCCTCCCCAGAAGACACTCGGGGGCGGGGCGGTCCCGGTCCTGAGGGTCTGAGCCTAAAAGAGGGCATCCTGGCAGTGGGGATCCGGGAGGTGGGTGGCCCCATGCTGGATCCAGCCATGCCCACTCTGTGCTCCCTGCACCCAAGGTGAGCTGTACGAGGGCCCCAGTGGACAGGGAGACGGGATCACAGGTGGGGCGAGCACCCCGGAGCACGCCACGCTGATGGCAGGGGGCCGGCATCGGAGCCGGGCAGAGCTCCAGGTCCAGCCAGGCCATGCCCCGAGCCCCGCTGTCTGTCTGCCATCACGTCCGGCTGAGAGGGTTTCCCCTTTGTCTCTCGAGTGGCCTCGGCCTTAAAATCACATCATCCGCCCTGTGAGTGGCAACATCAGCTCCCCGGGGGCAGCCGGTCCTCTCACCTTCCCGGTGGTGAATGCGGCGCGCAGCCAGGGCCGCGACCCCTCCGGTCCCCAGTGTGGCACGTGGGCGTCAGGTGCACACCTGCCTCACCACGCACGGGAAGTGCTCCCACGTGCCTCCTGAACTGGGGACCCGGGGCCCCCATAGCCCCCCAGACTCTATCTGCAGACCACCCTCCGGTGAGGCGACAGCAGGGTGGTTTCCCTTGTCCTCCGGGCCGGCCCCCGGCCCACCACCACCACCGGCCCACTCTGCAGCCCTCATGGGACTCAGGTCCTTAGGGAGCCTCCCGGCCCCTCGGCTACCCCAGCCTCAGTGGCTTAGAAAACACCCCAGGCTCCACCAGATGGTCCCTCGGGCCCACGCCAGGCCTTTCACAGCCACAGTCCCCAAGAAAAGCCGCACTCCACCCTCATCACAGGGCGAGGGGCTGCAGGTTAGTGCTGAGGGCACCACGGCCCCGCCCCAGGAGACGGTGACTGCCCCACAAAGTGTCCCTGGCAGGCTTGGGGGCCCCACGGCTTCCTGCGAAACAGGAGATGGAAGCCACTGCCACAGGAGCCTCGGCCGCCCTCCCAGACCTCCAGTACCACGCCGTCTAGAGGCGGGGGCCCGGGGCGGCTGGCTCTGGCCAGCTCTGGTGGAACACCCTTGTTGGGAAAAGTGGAAGCCTATCCCCCTCATCTTTGCCACACAGAACCCACAGTGCCCGCTGCACAGCAGAGCTGACAGGGACAGCGTCTCTCTGCACAGATGGGAGGCCGAGCCCAGAGCAGGAAAGTGGCCTGCACGCCATGCCCAGGAGGACAGCGCTCAGGCTGGGCCAGGCAGGTGCTGGTCCATGAGGCCTCTGCTCAGGAGCCTTTCAGGAAAGATGGAGAGGGCTCGACTCCCACGTGACACCAGAGGGGGCCACACCACTGTCCTGTAAACACTGCCAGACACGAAACTGGCCCCAGACTCCCACCTGCCCCTGCACTGAGGGAGTCTCGTTATGCTCCCCCGGGGCCCTCACACACGAGCACCACTCGCCTGCTGCCAGGCCTGGGCCCCACTGTGCTTAGTGCCCCAGAGCCCGGCCAGCCCCAGCCCAGGCCCCACAGGAGCACGGAGCATGCCGGCACAGCGCTTGGCCTTCCTGCCCCTACCAACACGGCCACAATGCCACATAGCAAAGCCCCTGCCCCCTGAACAGTCATTCACGTGCTGGCGGGGGCTGTCCTTTTCTCCAAATGAGCTGCCAGGCAGCCAGCCGGCGCAGGAGGCGGCGAAGGCCCCACCCCCGAGCTCGCTCGGCAGGAGCTGCCGGGGACCTGCTCTAACAAGCTTCAGACGCGGGCTGACTGGAATCACAAGGTATGAATCTTTATGAGGCTAATAAATCACTCCACTTTTCCTGCGCTGACGGTTCCCAGCACTTCAGACGCTGGAAAAGCCAGGCTCCCGTCCCAGGACTGGGGCCCTCCTCTGGCGGCGGCGGACCGCGCAGGGGCAGCGGGGGCAGAAGAGGCCCCGCCCAGGTGACCCGAGGCCCCGCCCAGCTTTGTGGGCGGAGGGTGGCATGGGGGCCAGCGCTCCCGCAGGACCAACGGGACTGACTAGCGCCCTGCCAGAAAAAGCATGAGGCTGGTGTGGGGAGGATGACCCTGGGGCGGATGAGGGCAGTGGCCTCGCTGCCCCTGGGCCTCAGGCCTGCACGACCACAGAACTGACCGGCTCCATTGGTTGGTCTTCCCGCCCACTGCCCGAGGCCCCAAGGCGCTCGAGACCCGCCTTCTCGCCGTCCAGTGGTGGTTGGATCCGGAGCTCAGCCTCTGACAAACATTTACCCATTATCAAATCACAGTGGCAGCCAAACAGAGCCATGTGTCACCCAAGCAGCTGACGGCAGTGCAGCCTGAGGAGCGTGGGCAGCTCAGTGATGACAAACCACCGCTGTCAGCCGCCTGTCCCACAGCGGGCCGTGTTCTCTGCTGTCCCACGCTACCTGGTACTTAACGACAACACTGTCAGCCCGAGACACAGCGCCGACGCCGGGGACTGTCAGGGTCCTATTAGAGGGAAGATTGAGACCCTGCTCTTCTTAAGCTCACTCAAGCAACACCAGCCGCTAGTTCCTACAATTACTGTGCACGAGCCATCGATCGCACGCTGACACCTGACCCGTCTGTATGAAATGGGAGTAGTTTGCTCTGTGACAGTCGCTATAGATTATGGGGGGCGGGTCTTCCCTCCCCATTTAACCATCGCTCTATGGGATGGAAGAGGGGAAAGTGAGCACCTCCCGCCACACACCCCACCCCAGTGTGGGGCCCAGCACAACCCCAGGGCTCAGGAGGCACATCCCTAAGGCAGAGGTGACAAGGCGGCAGACACCTAGGGGATCCAGGCAGAGCACACCAGAGCAAGAGACAGCCGCACACCAGGCCATGCGCTCCAAAGGGCAGGGACTCAGTGCCATGCAGAGCGCTCACTTTCCTAGGACCCTCCTTCACGGAGAGGGGACAAGGCCGGGCCGGGAGCATGCTCGTAAGCAGTGACCGCCTTGACACGGGTTTGTCCAGACATAGCTGGTGCTCACCCTCCCCCCGCAGACCCAGGCAGCTTGGGGGCACGCTCTGCTGGCCCTGGGACCTTGAGCCTTGTCTGAAGTCAGAAGCAGCTGAGACAAGATATCCTGGGACTGGGTGTCCCTTAGCCTGTTTCACTCAGGCCCCAGGATGGCCAGCGCCCGTCAGCACAGGAATCAGCCACGGCGGGTCCTGGGACTCAGCTCCAGCCTCCAAAGACAAAACCCATGGCCCAGTCCCCATTCTGCTCCCCTCGTCCCTTGGCCCTTCTGCGCTCAGAGCCCAGCCCTGACCTCGACAGCCCTCAGGACCCCGTCTGCGGCCAACCTCCTGCTCGCCTGTGGCCCCCTGCATCCAGCACCATGGAGCCCCCAGAACACAAGGGCCAGGCCCCAGGCCACCCACAGGACTCACGCTGATAGCTCTGCAGTGGCCGTCTGCAGCCCTGCACCCTGGGGTGGGGTGATGGGAGACAGCAGGTGCTGAGCAACCAGCATGGCCGAGCCTGCCCGATTAAATGGGGGAGGGGGCGCCTACAGAAGGGCAGCTCACCCCTCATCCCAGACCTGGGTGCTGGGCGGGGGGCCACGCTCCCTGCCCATGCCCCGTAATCCCGGACATCCTGTAAGATGAGGGCCAGCAATGCCCCACACTCAGAGAGGAAAGCACTGCCCAGCCACCACGTTTGCCATCACGCTGTCCCACATACGCACAGGGCCACCTCCACAGAGCCACAGGTGAGTGGACCGAGGGGCTCCACGAGGAGGGGCAGGCTCTCGGCCTCAGCTGCAAACAGCTGTCCTGGGAGGAGGGGAACAGCCCAGCTCCTGGCAGCGTCATGGCGTCTGTGAGCAGGCCTGGGGCGGGGGCAGCACAGAGTACAGCCACACCATGTTCACCAGAGGTAGCCACAGGCACTGCAGGTCAGAGCTGTGGCCATGGATCTCGGGGGAGGGTCTTTTCTGGAGGGAAGTCAGGCTGGAGGGGACACGCCCGCCCAGATATGTGTCCCTAGGATCCAGTGCTTACCGCAAGGCCGAGGCACCCCCAGCCTTCCCTCGGGGGCGCAGTTTACCCTGAAATGAACTCAACCCCTGGTCTCAGCAGAGCCCGAATCTCTGCTGCTGACAACAGTGTCCTCTTTAAACATGCTGCACGCAGCACCTGGGGGACCCACAGGGGACTCTCTCTGACTGAAGTCCTGTTTCTTTCGGCTCATTAAAAGCTAACTGCCTTCTGATTTCCATGGGAGCTTGTCTCACGTCATTTCACAGCCATCCATGCCAGCCCTTCACACTCACGGCACCAGAGGGACAGCCGCAGAGGTACAGGCGTGTAAGGCAGACCCTGGTCCAGAAAGTCCAGGCCCCATGGGGCACGAGCCTGGCAGTGGGGACGAGGATGTTCTCCACTCCGCTGGCCCAGAGGAGACCCAGGACCAGGCCTCAGCTCCCCAGTGCCGGGAGGGACAGGGCATGGCAGGAAGCACTGGGGGCACCGCTGGCGGGGACCAGAAACCAGCTGCACATGGTCACCTGGTCACTCCAGCACTCCCATGTCCGCTCACTGGGCCCAGCACTGTGGGGCAGAGCTAACAGTGCCCCGGCCTAGGCCCAGCCCGCCGCCCCACCCACAACAATCCAGGGGGGCACACTGGACCCTGTGGGAAACCTCCCCGCTGCACTGTGCATGGGGGGCCGGAGCCCACGCCTCTGGAGGCACCCCTGAAACGGGCCGTCCTGCAGTCCATGAGATGTGCCGGGCCAGACGGGCTCCCGGCCTCCCAGTGCTCTGTCCGGGAGGTGGCTGTGCCCAGCACAGGGACTGCGCTGTAGACACACACTCTCAGCACGTCCGCTGGCTGTGGGGTGCCCCGCCACCCGCAGTCAGGCAGGCCCGTGCTGCCAGCACCGTGCGCCCACTGCCCTTCCTCCACCTCCTCCGGCCGGCTGGGCTCCCGGGCAGCGGCCGCCGGCACACCTGGCACCGCGGGGAGTGCAGTCTGCACAGGTGGCACCCGCCTTGGGAGCCCCAGGCGCCGGCTCCTGCTTGCACCACCACTTCAGCGCCCCACCGCTGATACGAGGGACGATGGGGATGACAGCTGCCAGAGCCCAGCATGCGAGTGACGCGGGGCCAATGCGGAGAGCAGAGCCCGCAGGACGACGGCCCAGAGGGGCTGCCTGGACACGGGTACTCCCGGGCTGAGGGCCCTGGGTGAGCCAGAATCCCCCCGTCCAGATGGGCAGAGGTGTGGGGCCAGCACATCTCCCAGGGCCCTACCACGCCCACAAACCGTAACCAGCTGAGGGAACAACGTGCCAGGGACGAGACCCCCGGCCCGGGGCCACTCCCCTTGGATACCCACGGCATCCTGGCTACTCAGGCCATCCCAGAAAGGGCCCCAGACAGGGTGGCTGACACGGAGCAGGCCCTGGGTTGCTCCCTCACGCCCAGCACAGCTACAGCAGGTGGGGGACAGGCTGAGGGACAGAGTGCCTGACTCGGAGAGCACTGGCTCTGGGTCCCACAGGAGCCTCTCTAAGCGCAGCACCTGCAGGCAAGCTGGGGCCCCTGTGCTGGTCACCTGAGGTTCAGCCCTGGAGGCAAAGAGGATTATGGGGAGGGCAGCACCTTCTTGCATGTACACAACCCCCACAGCAAGGGGAGCTGCCAACCTCCCTGAGCTAGACACCTTATCCCAGCCGTGCAGACCAGCCCGTGCTGGGAGCAAGGGTGTGGACCCAGCAGGCCCTGGCCTCTGCAGACCCCTGTAGACTCCGGGCCAGCGACACTGGAAGTGTCGGGGGCCCCACGGCTTAGGGCTCCTTCCAGCCAGGCCTGGAGAATGATGCCTGGGCAAATCAACAGTAACTAGACACCTCACGATTAGAAGCTGCTGGATTTGCGGTCGTGTGTGGCCACATATGCCCTTTGCAAATCCCAACAATCTAGGCATTTAGACCCAGTGTTCAGATTGGAAGGTACCTGTGCGAGTGCAGAGAGCTCCAGGCCACACGGGGTGCTGCCCAGGTGGCTCCAGCAGGGCCCGGCTCGGCTGTGGTGCCTCCTCAGGCTCCTCCCAGCCCAGCGCCCTCCCAGCCTGGGCCTTTCCTGGAAAAGGCGCTGGCCTCCTGCTGTGAGAAAGGCCCCTGACAATCATGGTCCGCAGTCTTGGGAAAGCCGCTACCACCTCCCGTGGTCACAAAGAGATGGGACAAGCGGAAGGGCCACGAAGAGCAGAGGGCCTCACGAACACAGGCTTTTCCAGGGTCATGCCATGTCCCTAGAAACTGACAGCTGAAGAGGAGCAGCCCGCGGAGGGACGCAGGGCCCCGCCCTTCTAGGACAACCGAGCCCACAGCCCTTGTGTCCCTCCCTCGGCAGAGCCACCCGCAGGACCTCAGGAGGACGAGAAGCAGAGGGCCTCAGCTCAGACTCTGGGGGGAAGTGCCCATCTTTGATGCTCATCCTGAGGGGGCTCCATCCATGTCAGTGTGCTCCCACAAGGACACAGAGGGCAGGATGGGCTGACCAAGGGGACACAGCCCTGAGCGCACCACCACCCACCCACTGCGTGCAGGCTCCAGGGCAGCA
Source organism: Pteropus alecto (assembly GCF_000325575.1). Taxonomy (NCBI): domain Eukaryota; kingdom Metazoa; phylum Chordata; class Mammalia; order Chiroptera; family Pteropodidae; genus Pteropus; species Pteropus alecto. Next base: position 7,168,047 of record NW_006436294.1, read on the forward strand.
CGTCTGTCCCCAGTGTGCGAAGCCCACGCCCAAGCCCCTCCCTGCCACCCAGAAGGAGGGAGGGGAGGGGTGGGGCCGTGCTCTTAGTGGGGAGGCCCGGTGGCACCAGGCCCTGATCCTCCTCCAGCTGCCTGCGGCATTAGACCCCATGGGGGACACAGATCAACAAGCCACTCCTGTCCTAAGCACAAGGTCCCCAGATACTGGGAGCGCCTTTCTCCCCCACAATCACACGCTGTGCAGAAAGGCGCCCTGCACACCCACCTGTGGATGGGAAAGTGGGCCCTGCGATGCAGGGTGGGCTGAGTGGGCCCCACCGCCCCGCACCCCTGCCCCCTCACAGACCCTGCTCTGCTGGACGCCTGCTGCCACACGGAGGCCCTGCCGGCAATGCTGGGGCCACAGCCTCCTCCTCCTGAGTGTCCCACAAGCCCACCCAGCGCAGATCCCCTCCCGGGGGCCCACAGGCCCATAAGGCTGTACCTCAGTCCAGCCCCAGGCAGCCGGCCCGGGCATTCTCGCTCCTGGGGCACGCACTGACTCTGCAGGCCTGTCTCCCCGAGGGGCACGCAGCCTAGCTGGGGCAGACGGCATCATCCAGCCAGAGTCCACCCGGGTGACCCCCACTGCACACGGAAGAATCAGGCATGCGAGCAAATCGGACTCAAGTGGAATGAAGGGGAATCCAGAAATGCGCGGTCGGACACGGACTTTAAAAATGACTGACACGATCAGGTACTAAAAGACAAGCCTGCAAATTCTGGCAGAGACCTAGAAAGTATGCAGAAAGACCAATGGAAATTTTAGAATTCAAAAATGACTCAAGCCAAGGCCTCGTGGAACGAGTTTGGTAGCAGAAAATACGAAGCTGCACAAGCGATGAGCAAACTAGAACAGGGGTGAGAAGAAACGATCCCGATTTCAGCACGGAGGAAAAAGTGATGGAAGACACAGGAAAGATGAAGGAGAGGTGCAGGGTGCGGTGAGCGGCTCCACCACGGACGGAGCTGAGCTCCCAGGAGAAGCGGGAATGGGGCGGAAGTGACTGCGGCAGACAGGACGGCTGAGGATTTTCCAAAAGTGATGAAAACCATTAAGTCGCAGCTTCAGGAAATGGCACAAATGCTAAGCAGAATAAATCAGAAGCGCACGAGGCGCACCGTGGCACAGCCGCTGAAAACCACGTGCAGAGAAAAAGCAGCAGCCGCCAGCCACCCTGGGGGAGGACAGCTAAGGAAAGTGCCTGCAGCCCAAGTGCTCACACTCCTCGGGGAGTCCCACGAAGACGAAGGCTTTCCAGGTGAACACCCGTCGAGGAAATGGTCTGCAGCAGACCAGCGACGCTCAGAAAACGTCAAGAGGTGTCCTTCAGGCAGGAGAGGAAGCAGTGAAAAGAAACGGAAGAATACGCCCGCGAGCAGATCGAAATAAACGCGGGCTATGCAAGACGTTTTGTGAAGTCTGAAACACGTGGACAGTTAAAGCCACAACGTCCCCGCGTGTAAGATGGAAGCGGGGGACAGATCTCCGTCCTCCAAGCTCCTTGTTCCACCTGGGACGTGATCAGACGAGAACCTCTGAGTATCGGCAAGACAAGAACACACAGTCTAACCTCTGGGAAGCCACTAAAAGGAGAATAAAAGAGTATCCCGTAAGCTAAATGAGCAGAGACATGTATCCAAACAAAGAAAAACATGTATCCAAACAAAGAAAAACATGTATCCAAACAAAGAAAAAAAGAGAGGAAAAAACACAAACGGGTTTAACAAAGAAAAGCACCTGGTAAGACAGGAGACCTACCCCCGAACACATCAGCAACCGCACCGTGTGAAAGACCGAACCTCTTAGACCGTTCCAGACTGCGCGCGACACAGAAAGGCTGAGTTGTGGGTGCCGCCGCGTGCGGAACAAAAAACATGTATCCAAACAAAGAAAAAAAGAGAGGGAAAAACACAAACGGGTTTAACAAAGAAAAGCACCTGGTAAGACAGGAGACCTACCCCCGAACACATCAGCAACCGCACCGTGTGAAAGACCGAACCTCTTAGACCGTTCCAGACTGCGCGCGACACAGAAAGGCTGAGTTGTGGGTGCCGCCGCGTGCGTTTGCAGGCACGTGTCCACACACACGCACATCCCACAACATCAAGTCAAAGACTGATGTGGCTACACCCGAACCAGAGAAGGGAGACTGAGGCAGAAAGCTTTACTGGAGACGAAAAAGGGCATTTCAGACGTCAAAAGATTCAATCCACCAGGGAAATATAACAGTTCTACGCTTGTTTGCACTCGGCAAAGCGATCTCAAAATATTTAATACAAAAATGACAGGCAAAGAAATTAACAAATTCACAAGCACAGTGGAAGATTCTAGCACATCTCTGCAGGTGACTGTGGAAGAAAGAGACTCCCTCCCTGCCCCCCAATCAGTAAGTACAGAGATCTGAATACCACCTTCCAGAGCCACGCACCCACCACAGGGACCCCATGCTGCCCAGCGCACGTGGCTCTGCCGAGTGGACCACGCGCCAGCTGAGACACAGCCCCGCAGACCACATGGGACAGACACGACGCCGCTGCGTGCACAGTGGACTACACTAGACAGCAGGCGGCCCCGAGCCCCACCGGCCTGGAAGCGAAGCAGAGCCCTTCTAAACCACCCACGGCCAAAGGGAAACTCACACGAACCAAACAGTTCTGAAGAGAAACGAAATAACTGACTTGCAGAATACAGCTCTGCTTAGCGGGAAATGCATAACCTGAAAATGGCATCTTTGAAAAAAGAGACTGAAAGCCAACGTCCACCCACCTGGTCCTGGCACTCCGTCCGGGCTCAGGCCCACTGGCCCGTGTGGGCAGCTCAGCCCCAAAGTGGCGGCCCCTCCAGCCTCTGCTCCCCAGGGGCCCGTCTCCACCCTTGCTGCCCTGTGGGGCGCTGTCCCAGGGCCCAGAGTCAAGGACACGCGGCCGCCAGCCCCAGGGCCCAGGGCAGCAAGAGGAGCAGTCTGGCTCTGCCCCCTCTCCGTCCATTGCCCCGCCCTTCACCAGCCCAGGGGACAACAACAGTGTGGGGGTGGCAGCCGGAGCCAGACATGGACAATGACCCCCCACCAGCACCTCCCCTTCACAGGCAAGGCGTGAGGAGAGCCAGCAGAAGGGGGGTGGCTGAAGGGGGCTCAGAAGGAGACGCACTTCCAGGTTCCCATGCGAGGGGCCCACTTCTGTCCCTCCGAGCCCCAGGCAGAGGGACAGGGAAGGGCAGCGCAAGTCAGCTCAGGGCCACTGGTCCACAGAGTTCACAGCTCCCAGGCAGCGGCCTGCCACCCCGGCCTGTCTGCGCCCTTAGTGATGACGCCTGGCCTGCCTAGGCAGCCCCAGGAGCTCAGCAGGGCACACAGGACACATGCAGCGCGGACTGCTGCCCAGCAGAGTGCTGGGAACGGGGCGGCAGTCCCTTGACAGACTTAGCGTGGCTCCTCGTCCTTCCTTGGCCGATGGTGCTGACAGCGCTCTGGTCTCCCAGGGCAACAGGGCAGGAGGGGCAACTGGGAGGGGCGGGGCAAGAGAGAAGGAGAGGGGAGACATCCCACAGGGCTAAAGAGCTGATGAAGCCGGGAGCAGCAGCAGGGCCAGCCTGGCGAGGGCCCTCCCGCCTGGTGAGTTCCATCAGTGTCCCTCGTCCCTCCGTTCCAGGCAACTCCAGGTGAAGGACACCAGCCCTGCCCCTCTCCGTGCTCACTGTGCACTCTGCTCAGAAGGCCCCCAACCCCATCCCCAGTTTCTCCACCCTCCGGCCCTCGGGAAGCCCTGCCCAGCCTGGCACCCCGCCCCTCGCCTCCCAGCCAGCTGGCCAGTCCCTCTTTTCTCTCAGCCGTGAAAAGTCGCGTCTGTGCCGGCGTCATCCGTTTTCTCCCTAGGCTGTTGGAGACCTCGCCAGGCTGGCCCAGTGGCCACAGGCCCAGCACAGCACCTGAGGCTGCTGACATTCAGTGCCCATCGGCTTGCCAGGGGCAGGGACGGCACGGAGGGAGGGGCGCGTAGCCAGAAGACAAGGTGCCCTGCGGGCAGGCGACGCCAAGAACAGCACTTGCTTCCCCCCGGATCTCGCCTCGGCATGCCAGTGGACGCGCCCAAACCAGACCCCTGCCCGTGTGGGGACTGTGCCAGCACAGAGGGGCCGGTGCAAGGGGGGTATGGGGGGTGGGGTGGGGGTAGCCCCAGCAGGCAGGAGCAGGGCCCCAGGGCTGATAGCCATGTGGAGAAGGTGCCAAATTCCAGAGACCTGGAAGGCCACGCCCCACCTCCAGCAGCTGGGGGCCCCACTGAGGCTGGCCCCCTTTCCCCAAGGCAGGGAGGGGCCGGGCCCAGGGGAGCTGCTGGGACAGACCACCTGAGAGCCAGGCTACCGGAAGAGCACTGGGGGGAGGAGGAGGGCAGCAGCTGGTGGGCTGGCGACCGTCCGCGGGTTGAGAGGGATCCTCAGGCCGGACAGGGCTGAGGGGGGCAACGAAACATGGGCCGTGACAGCCTGGGCACATCATGCCCACTGATCAGACACAAGGAGCAGCCCCAGCCAGGACCCTGGCCCACAAGGGTGCTCCCCTGACTCCCTGGGTACACGCTCCAGCCATCCAGAGAGCATCGCCCCTCCCTCCCCAGGCTTCAGCTTCTTGGTGTGGTTTGGGCACCCCCAGCTCCACAGAGGTCGCAGCTCCCGGAGAGGCCCCGAGCCTGGCCAGGTAAACACGACTCGCAGGCCAGCTCTCGTGGTGATGAATTAGCGCAGCACAGCAAACGTAAAACGAGCCTGCAGCGCGCCTGCCGCGAGCGAGGCCCGGGCCTGCGCTGGCCTCAGCACCTAACCGAGCACTTGCTTCTCCCTGTGAAAGGAGGCAGGACGCCAGACCCCGCCGCTCTCACACGCCTCACAGCATTTGCCGAAGCCAAGCTGAACCCACGGCACGGGACCACAGACCCCTCGGTGACGCGCTGGCAGCCGGAGAGCAGCAGGAGCGCCAGCCACGCACTGGCCCCGGAGACAGCCACAGAAGCAGGCGCGTCAATGCCAGCACCAGGCTCCTGCCGGGACACTCGCAGGCGGAGGGCAGGGCCCAGGGCTGCTTCTCAGCACCCGTGCGACAGAACAGGGCAGCGTGGCAGAAGCGGCACACCTCCTCTGTCCTCCTGCGGGCCCTCTGCAGCTGTGGCAGAACCGCGACACGTCCCTGCCCACCACACGGACGGGGAGAGCCGTCCCTGGGCTCACTGCAGGCCTCCCACTCCCCACAGGCTGGGACTGACGGCCTCGGCTGACGGGAGGAGAGCCGCCGGCGGCAGCCTGGAGTTCGGGCACGCACTCCGTGCCAGGCAGCCGGCTCAGCTCAGGGTCCGCCCAGCGGCCTGGCTGGACCCCAAAGCACCCATGGCAGTACTGATGCTGAGAAAGCGCCTCCTTCCTGGGGGCACCCAGGAAAAGGCTCCTTTGGCCCACTGACCCTCCCGCAGCCCTGAGGCAGGCACAGGCCCAGCGCAGGCTGCCAGCGCCAAGCAGTGGGTTCCTGAGCTGCCTGCGGAAGCCACACTGCAGGGCTGCTGCCAGACCCACCCCTGCCCCGCCCACTCGGTGCACCTGGTCAGGGGGGCGGGGCCCTGTCAGAGAAGGTAGGCACTGGCCCTTCCTGTCAACTGCAGCCCCAAAAACCTCTGCCGCCCAGCTGGCCACTCTTCTGTGCAGTCTGGGACTTCCCAGGCAGGGCCCCTGGCTCAGGACAGGCAGGGGAAGGACAAGGGCAGGCTATGGCCACACGTCCTCTGTGGTCAGGTGAGGAGGGCCCCTCCCATCCCAGTGACTTCTGGGAGATGACAACATCCCCCACCCACCTGCCCACCCACCTGCGGCTTTTCCTTGGTACCTGGCAGCAAACACTTCCCAGTGGCTGTAAGAATGCCGTGACCTGTTGTCACCATGAAGCCCCACGGCCTGGGGCCCAGCGTGGCGGGTGGGCTGCCAGCCCTGCGTGTGTGTGGGCCGGGAAGCACCCTCTGCATACAGGGAGCCGTGCTCAGTGGCACGCATCAAGTGCATCGCTTCAGGGCGGCCTGAGTCACGGCACAGAGGCCCCATGTGGCCGGAGGGGGACAGGCCCTGGAGCCAGCCCTGCACGGAGTGAGAGCCCAGTACTGCCAGCAGCGCTCGCTGAGCACCACCTGGCACGGCTCCACGGTGGTGAACCGGACCCATCGGAGGCCTGTGGAAGGTTACTCGCCCTCTGCCGCCGCCGCCGCCACCACCAGTCTGCAGAGACCGATCACGCGGCGGGTGCGGGGCGTCTGTGCAGTACAACACAGGAGGCCCGCAGGCAGCAAACACGCCCCAGGCCCTTTCTCAGGCATCCTCTGGCAACCCCCCAGGAGAACCAGGAAGGGACGGAGGCAGAGGATGGCACGTGGTGACTCCAGGGCCCCCGCCCCGTGTCCCAGCCAAAGTCTGACTCTAAACCCAGAGAACAGGGCAGGCGGGGCTCAGAGGGCAGCGGAGTGGGGAGGGGAGGGTAGGGGAGGGGACTGGCAGAGAAGGGGAAGCGAGGAGTCAGGCTGGAAGCTTCACAGCTCAGTCCCCA
>NW_006436294.1:7174681-7193772 GCF_000325575.1 Pteropus alecto
GCTGAACAATGCAGTTCTGAATTCAATTAAAGCGATTATCTGTTGTGCCAAATAAATTGTGTACAGCATATATCCCGCGGCACGCTACACCTCCGGGCTCATTATTCCCTAACTGTTTCCTCCTGTTTATGCGCTCTCAAATTAAATTGCTGATAATATGCGCCAAAATAAAAAATGAGCGCACCTTGTCCCAGGAAAATTGATTCTCCCTCTTCCTGAACCGGCGACTGCCAGGTTTTATATACTCTGTTCTTGCTGATCATCAGTAATTCAATTTTCTTTTTATTGGCCCCCTTATCTGCTGAGCAACATAGTGGCAGAGCTGACCTCTTTCGCACGGGTAAATGTTTAAAATCTTTTCCCTGATTAATTTTGCCAGTTAAGAAAAAGAGGAGAAATGGCCCGGCTCTTAGCCATCACAATGAATAAAGCTTAATGTTGATTGTGATGGAATTTCTAATGCCAGGGAAATTGATTGAACGCGGCAATTACACTGCAACAGTAACTCAGGGGAGATGGGATCGCCTTCCCCTGGCCGCAGCCTTTTGGTTATTTAAAACAATCCAATTTGCAAGGATAATTATGTATTAGTGTTTTATCTGCCACTTGAAATGAACAGGGGAGTTTCGATACTGGCCCGGCATTAGCAGGTTATTGCTGCAAATTACTTGATATCTGCTTTCTTTCACATAAAGAGGAAATTAGGCAATCAATTACCAGAAAAAGATGCACTGAGGGATAAGAGGGGCAAGTGCGCCCTCTGCTGACCACCGGGCCCGGCTGGCTGACGTGGGGACCTGGGGCTGGGCTTCCACAGCCAGCGACCACCACCCACCCGGGTCCCTCTGCTCCGGCACCCTGGGGTGGAGTCCACATGCGCCAAGGCACACAGCACATGGCAGCTGACATGCAGCCTCGCTTCCTCACGTCCCCTGTACCTGTGCCCTTCCCCCTCACGGCCAGCTCCCACGCAGGCTCTCAGCCCTGCGGGCACCCGCTCCTCCAGGAGCCTCCGGCACGTCCTCAGCTGGGTCCCCGAATGCCAGACACAGCAGTCGTGAGAGCACAAGTCCCAAGTCCCACTACACAGGGCCAAGCCACCACCAGATTTCACATGCGTCACCTAGGAAGCCACCACAGTTCCCCCAGCTGCTCAAGGGAAGGGAAAGGGGATACCTCAGGCCCAGATGAATCCCTGCTCTCCAGGACAGCGTCACGGTGACCGCCTCCCCTTCCCCACTCGCCACAGCCCCATATCCCCCAGCACGGATCCCCAGCAATGCTAGCCTGGCAGCAGCTCCCCCAATGTGCTGCCATCCCCTTACAGAGGGGGGGTCCTCCTCAAGAGAGCCACACCCCGTGACCTCCTGACGCCACTGATCACTAGCACACAAAGCCAACATCCCAGGCAGCTCCCAGGCAGCGGCCAGTAGCAGGAGGGAGTGGTGCCGCCCCAGGCTTCCGAGGACAGAGGACACACAGGAAGGCTGGGGGAGCCCTGGGCCTCCCCCTAAAACAGGAACCCGCTCACCCTCCTTCCCTGTCCTTCTACGACCAAGAGCGATGTTCTGGAAAGGCCATCGCATGCCTGCACAGCAGCATCTCCCTGCCCTTGACAGTCCATCCGCTGCCCGCCAGGCCGTGTGCTGGCAGGCCAGGGCCCTGAGGGCTGAGGTGGGCCCAGCTCAGGGCTCCTCAGAGCCCCCCTCCCCAGAAGCCCTGTCCCATCCTCCTACCTTCCTTGGGGAGGTGGGCCCGGCCTGGAGGCAGGCAGCAAGGCCGGTGCCTGGGGGCTTGCATCAGGCTCTTGGGGGGCGTCTTCTTCAGACCAGGGCTGCTCTTCCCCCGGAAGACCTGCCTCCTCCGCAGGCTGAACTGGCTCTTAGCAGTGGCAGCAGGTGGGGGGCTGCCCTTCTTGTCCCCAGGAAGACTGTGGAGACAAAGAGCAGACAGCTCACAACAGGCCCCACGTTGTGGGCAGACCCCTCCCCTCTCGCCCCCCCCAGATCTCAGTGCCAAGGAGTCTGCCCAGGAGGCAGGAGAACCCACAGGTTCCCACCCTGCTCACCCCAATTTCCCAGCCATGGGAGTAGGGATCCCCTCCCGTCCCCCAAGCCCCAGCTACAGCGGGGAAGGTCCCAGGGCAGGCAGTCAGCAAAGGAGAGTGGCCCAGCCTCTGACCCCTGCCCGTCAGTCTCTGTCTCCCCAGACGAGGTGAGCACCCGACTAGAGCTGGGGTAGGGGCAAAGGAGACAGGTGATGCCCAGAAGGGGAGCTGCCACCAGCATCCCCAGCCCTCGCCACAGGGGGCTGTTCTCACAGCTCCCCTCCACGTTCTTGAAACAGGAGGTCCCCAGCCAGAAGTGAGAGGGTGAAGGATGCCTGGGGCACCCAAGACAACACCTGTCTTGGGAGAGCAGGGCCAAAGACCAAGGTCGGACAGCGGGAAAGCCCTGCGGGGCCAACTCCCACTGACAATGGAACAGGCGGCCATGCTGGATGGCAGAAGCAAGCCCTCTGGCCTTACCAGAGGCAGTGCCATGACTAAGTCTCTGACCCCAGCCAAGTGCCACCTTTCTGCCTCCTCATGACCCACTAGGGTGGAGGCCAGGAGAGGGGCATGCAGTCACCAGCACAAGGCAGCCTTCCCCCCTGGAGGAGGGACAGCCCCTCCTGCAGACACCCCGCATCCTGGGTTTGCTCAGCCAGTGGTTGGCCTGGGCACAATGTCGCCCGTCCACAAACCGTGGCCCAGAAGGGAAGACGCCCCAGCAGGAGGAAGGGCGGCCTTGCTAGCGCCTGCCTCCACCTGTCCCTGCCTGGCTGGGGGCCCCAGGCAAGCCCCTGGCCATGCTGAGCCTCCCTTACTCAGTGGTAACTTCAGCCCCATCCCACACACAAAGCTTCGTGCTTGCCCAGGCCCAACCAGGCAGCGACCAGGCGGTGCCAGGTGATGCTCCATTTCCTCTCCCCACACCCCTGCGGGCAGGCCCTCCCATGGGCTCCGCCTGCCGAGCAGGGAGCTCACCAGGCCCGGCCGGGCCTGCCTGCCTGCACAAGACCCTGGGGGTGGCTGGGCCTCACCCAGTACTCCCGCGCCGCCGGACGATCTCGTTGCGGCTTCTCACTCTGTAAGCCGACAGCGGGTTCTCACTGGAGAAGGGCTTCAAGCTGCTGGGTCCCACTGCCGGCTTGTCCCCCGGCGGGGACCTGGATGGGACTGGAGAGAGCTGGGAGGCACGGTCCTTGCTGCCGGCCTCCGACTGCCAACGGAAGGAGGATGACGAGGAGGCCGAGGGGCTGGAGGCCTTCCACTTGTACTTGCTGGAGGAGGCCCCAGATGTGGAAGACATGGCTGACTTCCTGGGCTTGGCGTCCTGGTCAGCCCTGGTCTGCAGCTTCTCCGCTCGTTCTGCTGCACCAAAGGGGGCCGTGCACACATTCCCCGAGGCCGCTCTGGGACTGAGGGCCCTTCGAGGCGCCCGGGGGCTCTTCGCCGAGGCAGCCACCCACTTGTAATTGTTTTTCCGGAACTTGTTAATCCGACAGGACACAAGCAGGGAGCTCTCCCGGGCCTGCCTAGGTCCGGAAGCTGGTCTAGCTGGGCCTGCCACAGAGCAGGAGGGAGCTGGCTGATCTGGGTGGCCGGCGTCCACTCGCCCGTCTGCAAGGAGCTGTGCGGCACAGCTGGCCGCGGAGTGGGCGCCCACCTTCCTAGCCAGGGCCGCTCCGGGGCGCTGCGGCAGGGTGGAGGACAGGAAGCGCGCCTGGACCGAAACTGCACTCTCACTGACGGTCCGCCGCGGCCCCGAGGGGCTGTCACCCACACTGCTCACAGACTTCACCACCCGGGGCTTGCCAGGCTCCTTCTGGCAGACGAGAAGGGGGTCCTCTGTGCCGCAGGTCCCCTTGGCTCTTCCTGGCCTCGAGGGCTGCCGCTGCCCACCAGGGGGCTCACCCTCACCTGCCTGAGGCCTGTGGGTGCCCCAGGGAGGGCCCTGGCGGTCTTCCCAGGAGCCCCGTGGGCCCCCCGCAGTGCTGGCCGAGCCTGGCTCTGACGGTGGTTTGATCTTGATGACCATGCTCTGATCTACACTTAGCTGAACTTGCCTCTCCAAGCCATACTGCTGGGGGTTGGGGTCCCGGCTGCTCCCAGCCTCAAGGGTGGGCTGCGCAGCACAGTCGCCAGGTGGGTCCAAGGATCCCGGGGGCCGATTCACAAGGGAGTATTTCTTGCGCCACGCAGGCCCGTGGCTCTGGGAGAAGCCCCTCCGGCATGGACGGGGGTAGCGAGCACTGAAGGCCCTGCTGCTGTTGTAGGCTGGTGGCTGCCACCGGGACGGCGCTGAGGGGCCCGGGGCAGGGGCATTGCCGTGGAGGTTTTTGTAGTCATCGATCAAACCTGAGGGGACAGAATCACAGGCTTAAGCAGAGGGTGAGTGAAATGGCCATGACGTCCCGGAGGGACATCAGCGGACAGCAGCGCACGGATGCCACCTCGCTCCTGAGCCTGGCGCAGTCTCACGGCAGGAGGGGCAGCCCCTGGTGCCTGAGAACCAGTGACAGCTGAGCCCCGACCCAGCCTGCCTTTTCCGTCGGCCTTTTCCCCCTTTTCCTGCAGCTCTAGTTCTGACTGCTTTTCCTGACAAGGCATTCCCGTGCCGTGATACTCCCTATTTGTTGGGAATATTATTCCCAAGTCCACAATCCTCTGAGGGGAAGTGTCACTGAATGTGGAAAGGTCAGAAAAACCCCATGCTGTAATGCCTCTAGAAGAAGGGACCAGCCAGCGGCGGAGGCCCTCTGGCTTGCCCACGATGGACGGGGGCAACACTGCACCTTAGAGATCTCCCTGTCTGGCACACAGAACGGTGTAACACAAGTGACACCCCTGGGCACCCGACACTTGACAAGAATGGCACTCCCTCCTCCCCACAGGAGAGGAGAGGCCTGGTCACCCAGAGCCCCAGTGTAGTGGGCTGTCACCACCGGCACAGGGCCTTTCCAAAGAAGCCCCGAGCCTGGGCTCTCACCACCCAGGGCTCCGCAGCCTTACAACTCAACTCGCAATCTAGTAGCCAGCCGCCCACTCCTCCCCCAGGTACAACACTCCTGCAACACAGATCCGGCCCCCAGACCGGGAGAGAGCCACGTCCAGACCTGGTGACACCTCAGAGTAGGTATGATGGAAGCCCAAGGAGTGGCCCAAAAGCAGAGCCAGAACACCTAGACTCTCCCCTATACCCACTTCCCAAATTCTTAAGTCTTCCCTTTCTGGGAATAACTTTAAAGGGGAAACTTTTTAAGTATAGGAAGGTCGACTTAGATATAAAAATTTTAAAGTTCAGAAAGGGAGGCCTGGGCCTGGACTATCAAGGGGAGTGTGACAGTACAGAGGGAAAAAAGGTCAAAACGGGGCGCCCAAGGAAGGAACACGCTCCCCTCGCCGGTACGAGCTTTGCCGCGCCGCACCAGAGCCTTCCGCCCCACTGTCGGGGTCCGGGGGACGCCGAGGACGCGCCCGCCCGAGGGGGTGGGGGCCGCCTCCCGCCGGTTACTAAGCGACCGCCCAGCCGTCCCGCGCCGCAGCGCCGGAAAGGCCCGCACTGTCCGTCGGACGAATCCCAGGCAGGGTGCTGACCCGGCCGGCCTGGAAGCCCCTCCGGCCCCCCACCCTCTGCCTGACCCTACCTCCACCCACCACACCTGGCCGTCGAGACCGCGGGCGGAGAGCGACCCCCTTCGGGAGGCAGGCGAGGGCTCGCCGTGTAGTGAGGGGAAAGAAGAAGGCGCGACCCCAGCCCGGCCCGACCCACCCTGCAGGAGGCGGATCTGCCGCCGTAGTAGCTCCTTTTCCTCCATCTCCAGAGTCCGCGACGCCCGGCCAGGCCCCCGCGACGTCATCGCTCCGCGACCGTTTCCCAGCGGGCGGGGCGCGGGAGGCTGAGACTGCGCATGCGGCCGGGCCCGGGCGCCCGCCAGGCCAAGAGGGCGCGCCGTCGCCCTGACAACGCCTGCGGGGCCACGCACGCGCAGAGCAAGGGGCCGGGGCGACGTCACTACTGAGCGCCGGAAGTGGCCTCACTGCGCGCCGGGAGGAGACGGCCCGGCTGCCTCCCGGTTGGCGAGCTTCCGACCCACCTCTCCGCCACTGGTCCCCGTTCCCGGAGGGACTGCGCGAAGGACCGAGACCTGGGTTCCACCTCGGCCGCAGTGCAGCTCCTCCCCCAGTCCGCGCGTGGAATTACATTCAGCAAACAAACGATGCCTGAGGGCCAGACATCCCAGGTGTTGGGAGTCCTTGGCGGTGGACCGTGTCTCCCCTCACCGGGCAGTTTTCTCCCACTCCCACCCCTCGCGCTCCCCACCTTCTGCCAACCCAGCTCTTTTCTTATGTGGGGTTCTCCGCACTGTGGCTTAAGCAGCCTTCTTCCTGAGCCTCAAGCCGTTCCCCCTGACCACCCGGCCCAGGTGTGCCCTGAACCTTGCCACACCCCGCTTCTGTCCAGCCCCATCACATAAGGCTACTTCGGGGGTACCAGCCCCTCTGAAGTGGGTGGGAGGTCAATAAAAGGAAAGCAGCGTGGCCATACCAAACACACTTGTATCACACTTGCATCGGGACAAGCACAAAACGTCACACCCGCCTTGGGTTTATCTGCCCCCGACTCTAAGCCTCCGCCTGCACCTCCCTGAGGAATCCCCGCTCCTGTCCTCTGGGAGGTCTGCCTGTGGGTGGGAATCAGCTGACCTAACTCACCAGGTCCTCAGGTGAGAACAGGTGGTTGGCACGCTGGGACCACTCCCCCACGGATGCTCCTCTTTTATCCTACAGAGAGGGGAGCAGGAAATGACTGTGAACGAGAACTGCCCTTGAGACCCCAGCGGATCCCCCTTCACCCCAGCTTCACAGCTTGCAAGGGCCCTCACTGCAAAACTGACCCTCAGACTCTGAGCCAGATCCTTCTGGAAGAAAATATTAGTCTACTGTCCCCCCATCACATCACCTCCACGACTCTCAGGGCCCACGACTGATGGATAGTGTGAATTTCATGACACTCTCTCACATGCCCTAGTACTGGGCAAACCTGGGGCGATGTTCCCACCTTCGGGAAAGATGCCTCCCCCGCCCCCACTGCCCATGCCTGGATTTCAGCAGCAGGGCTTCTTCCAGCTGGGGCAAAGCCCAGTGAGGCTCAGAACACCTGAAGCAGGACCAAGGTGTCTGCTTCCCCCTGCGGAGGCCCAGTCAGGATAGGGCTGTGTTCCATGCCGGCGCCGCCACCCCACCTTGCCCAGCCAGCAGAAAGCTCCAGGAGCCAGGAAGGCCTCAGTAGACCTCAGGGCAGGGGACCCCAGAGGAAGGAGGAGGTGTAGGGATGTGCTGGGATGGGGAAGAGAGCCTGGACATAGGACCTGGGCAATGAGGACTTCTGACCACCTGTGCCTGCTCCCTCCTGTGAGCCGCCCGGGGTACCCAGATCTGCAGGGATAATTTGCCCAGGGCCCTCAGCTGTGCAGGGCCTTTGCCGCCTACATCCCTCCTGATTCCTGGGGCACTTCAGAACCAGAAACTGTCTACCCCGCCACCCGGCCCGGTTCCCACCCTGGGGCCTCCCAGGCCAGGTGCTCTCCCAGGGATCCCCTGAACCTTTATTGAGCTCCCAGTGGACAGGGCCATCAGAGCCGTAGGCGGAAAGGCACTAGGTGCGGGGTGGGGACGGCGAGCGAGAGGGACGCCCCGCAGGGACTCAACCTCCAAAAAGGAAAGACATCTGAGACTCGGTCTGCGCACAGCTCACTCCTGGCCCCACCGCCGCAGCCGGGCTGGTGCTCTCGCTCCGGGGGCGCTCTACCGAGCTGTATGCCAGGCACGGGTTCCAGGTTGTCCGGCCTGCGGAACAGAGACGTGGGCACCGGCGGCGGTGGGGGGAGGGGGACGCGGAGTGAATGCAGGCGGGGCTGCCGAGGGCGTGGGCTCCGACTTCCCGGCACCCGAGGAAACGCGGAGTGTCACAAGGAGGCCCGCTCTAGATCGCGGGAGGCTGCGGCAGCCCGCACTGCGGACCCAGCGGTGCCTGGAGCCCACAGCCCCGCCCTCGCGCGGGCCCCGCATCCTGCGGCACCGGGTGGTGGGGGCACCGGCAGCCCGCGCTCCGCTCGCCTCCGAGTCTGGGTCTCTGGTGGGGCCCGCCTGGCCTCGTGTGAAGCGCGGATGGGCTCCTCGTGCAGGCTGTCCCCACCCCGTCTCAGCCGTCCTGGCCCCTGCGGTCCTTTCCCGGCTGGGCCGCAGCCGCCTCGCCCCTCTCCCTGAACCCACCCTCCCATCCCCTCCACGGCAACGCCCAGCGCTCCGGGAGCGTGCTCTCCCGGTCATCCCAGGAATCTTAATGACCTGCTCTGTCCCTCCCAGGGTCACTGTCTGCCGCTGCCGCGTTCCCAGTGTGCTTGGCCAGGCTCCAGCCCCTTACGCAGGTGGGGGGGAGGGGCCTGGTGGCCGTGAGCTGCTTCTTTCTTAGCTGTGCCGACTCCTGCACAGCGGGAAGCCCCTTTCTAGGCTCCCAGTCGTTGGTCACAGCTCACCATTGGGGACAGGGTGTCCACCCCAACTGTGGACCCCCAGGACCTGCCCAGACCTCGCCCAAGGCAACCTCACCCAGCTCCATCTAACAGGGTATCCGTGAGGAGGGTGTCATGCCACCCGGAGTTTCTGACTGTCAAGATGTTCTTGTGTGTCCCCGCCCCCCAGCTTCCTGGGTGCCAGAGAGGGGATGCGGATGGAGTGCCGGGCCCCACCCACCCTCCTTCTGCTTTTTCTCCCCAGAATGCACACTTCCTGCTCTCTCAGGCTGACCTCTGTCCTACGCGAGTCCGGGGCCCAGGCGACACCACTGTTCTCCTAGCCCAGTGTTTCTTGTTTTGGTTGTTGCTAAATAACTGAAAATGTAAAGAAATCGCACCAGCCGTGACTCGTCCATCCTACCCGGCCACAGGCTGTGATGGCTCCAGATCACTGCCTCGAGGTAGGAGGGTGCAGTGTCCATACCGTCTTTATCTGCCTGGCACCTGCCTGGCACCTCTGCCTCAGACCGAGTTCCCAGGGCTGCACGGCCGCTTCCCCCACATTCTCTCAAATGGCAGCCAAGACCTTCTAGAAAAGTAAACCAGGGCTGGTCACATCCCTGCTGGAAACCCACAGTGAGGTCACCCTGCTGATGAGGCCGCCACCTCCTGACGTTGGCCTGGAGCCTGCCTGCTAGAGAGAGAGATGAGAAGCAACGGGACTGCAGGCAGCACGGAGCTTTGCCTGGGGACGGGGAGAAGCCGGCTGAGCTGGAGGACGGCCAGCCCAGCAGCGTCAGCCACACAGCGCATCCAGACATGCACATGCGAACGCAAACATGCACAGTACGAGCATGCACACATGGTGTGCACAACACACCACACAGAACGTAAGCATGAATATGCATACTTGTGAACATACATGTGTGCAAACAACATGCACATATATACACACATGCGGACACGTGAACACACACTCAGCAAGGATGCCTGTCACTCCAGTCAACAGTTCCAGGGGCTGGACCAAGGCTGGGAGCCCCTCGCTGAGCTGGCTGGGCGCCCACTACCTCAGAGCCCCTCAGCCAGCACCTCTCTCAGGCCTGTCCCCTAGGTCCCCAGCATGAAGAGCGAACCAGCTGCAGAGACCCCAGGCAGACGCTGGAGGAGGCCAGACCCCTGGATGGCCTGTGCCTGCCTGTGTCTGGCCCAGGGTACCCAGCAGTTGGGGACTTCTGCTTGCACAAGATGTTTCCTGCTCGAATTGTTCTTTCCAGTTAAAGCAGCTACAACGTGCCAGCACACAGCACAGGAAATCACCTTCCCAGAGCTGGCATCAGGCCTGGCAAAGGCCTCATGGGAAGAGCACCTGGCTCGGAGGCTGAAAGACTGAGTAAGGCAGAGCTTTCGGGGTGTCTCAGGCCAGCCAGCCCTGCTGTGGGCTCGCGTGTCATGGGTTAAGGGCCAGGCAGTGGCACGTGGAGGAGGATCCCCCACTGCCATGCACCAGACATTGGTGGCACGTGACCCAGGACAGTAAGAGCATCAAGGATCCTGTGACGGGCCTGGATATTGTCACTTGGCTCTAGGTTTTCTAAATAACTTTGAGATACAACTCACATTCCATACAATTCACCCATTTAAAGTGTAAAACTCCGTGGGCTTTAACATTTGTGCATCTAACAACTGATGTTAGAACATTTCATCACCCCCAAAGAAACTGTGTTCCCATCAGCTGTCACTCCCCCCGCCCCCAGTTCCTGGCATCTGCCCCTTTACTTCCTGTTCCTATGAATTTGCCCCTTTTGAACATCTGCATGTGAATCTTGTGACCCCTCTTTGGAGTTGAGTCTCTCCAACTGGGATGGTGTTTTCAGGTTCACCGGCACCGCATGCGGTTCAGAATTTCATTCCTCTACTGGTCACCTGCGGATTGGCCCCCCACCCCCACCCCCGTTAATCTGCGCATTGGTTTGTGGCCCACTGGGCTGTTTCCACATTCGGCTGTTAGGGACACTGCTGCACGAACGTCCATGTGCAGGCTCTGCGCGGACGTGTTTTCACGTCTCTTGAGCACACACCCAGGGGCGGACTGGATGAGGCGCGTGGTAACGCTGCGGTCCACAGCGGCCGCCGGTTCACCGCGCCCCAGAGTGGGTCTCCCCGCCTCCCCACGCCGCCAGCTGGCGGCTCTCTCCCCTGGTCATCCAGGCGGGTGTGAAGCGGCCGTGTTTGAGTTGCACCTTTCCATGTGCCTGTCGGCCGTTGGTACATTTCCTTTGGAGAAGAGCCCGCTCAGCCCTCCGCGGCGGCGCGCGGGGCTTGAGACAGGAACAGCGGAGAAGGCGGGCAGTGGGCGGGCGGAGGCGGGGGCGCTCGCGGGGGCGTTTCCGGGAGTGTTGGGCGGTTGCGTGCTGCGTCCGTCGGTTTCACTTTTGGGTCTGGGCACCAGCAGACTGTGTGCTCCCTCCGTTGCTCCCGGGCACAGCCAGCGCGAACCCGGCCCAAGGTGGCCTCGCCTCACTTCGTGGGCCTGGAGCCTGGGCGCCACTGTCACGGTGAGCCGCGCCCCGCACGCCAGGGGCGCCCGTTGCCCCGTTCCCGCTGGGTGTGTGTGGGGGTGCTGACTCTCTGGGTATTGACCTGGTCCCAGGACCCTCCCAGGACTCCCCATAATCTCAGACCCGCCCTGGGAAAGCCCTGGGCCTCTGGGAAGGCGGTCCCCTCGCCAGCAGCCGGGCGAGGTTTGGGCTCGGCTGCTGGGTGGGCACCTGGCCTCTGATTTCAGACCAGCGCTGAGGCGCAGAGGCCTTCTACTGGGGTGGCACTGGCGGGTCCTGTCTCCTGCATCCGGGGCAGGCCAGCTTTGACATATGGTCCCTGAAGCCCCAGCTTTGGACAAGTGGCTCCTGAAACTCCTGGCACACAGAGCCCTGCGAGCTGGGGACACTGGCTGGGTCTCGCTGTGGGCTCCGCTGCCCAGTACCCAGGAGGTGGCAGCTCCTGCTCCTTTCCCCACCCTGGACACTGCGGCCAGGGAGGCAGCTGCTACAGCATCAGCCTGGGAGTCACCCCAAGGCCCTCGCCTTGCCCTGCCCCCACTCAGTGGCCGCCCTAAGCCTCTTTGGGCCGACAAAGTGGTAGAAGCCTCCGTGGGTGGCCTAGGACTGCCTGCCCTCATCACTGACCTCGAGTAGCCACCGAGTCATGACTTTGGGGTATCAGGAGTCACGGGGTGTCTGTGCCAGGCTTCTCTTGGGCTCTGTGTGGGCACTCTGTGGGCACTCGGGCTGTTCACGTCATCTCCAGCACAGATGGCGTGAACAGCCTGAGTCCCGCGGAGCTTTATGAATGACGTCCCAGCCTGGAGGCACTCACGGCCCCTTGGAGGAATGGACTAGTGGGTGGCGGGGTGGACACTATTTCTTCCTGTATTGGGTCACGATCAGGGCGGGAGCTCTCTGCCAATCAGGGCACCTCGGGACTGGCCACGCAGGGTTGCTTTGGAGGGAAAGACCTCCCCATCACTGGAAGCATCCAAGTACTGACCATTCCTCCATCTCCATCCCTGAGGGCGCAATGCCTGACCCCCATGTGCCCTCCTCAGGAGCATGGCGTCGGCCTTCGAGGGGGTGGTCAGGAGCGTGGTCCGGGAGCTGGACCGCAGCAGAGAGCTCATCCCGGTGGACAGCCTGCGGACCTCCACCAGCTACCAGCCCTACTGCCTTGTGGGCAGGAAGCCCTCCAGCTCATGGTTCTGGAGACCCCGCTACACGTGTGTCAACCTGTCCATCAAGGACATCCTGGAGCCCGATGCCCCGGAACCAGGTACCCCACCTGGCTCTGAGGCGGAGCCCCAGCCGGGAGGGGAGCAGATGCAGCCGGCCTGCTGCCTGCTCTGTGCCTCTGTGCGCTCTGCTTCCACAGGGCGAGGCCTGTCAAAGCCCCTCCGCCTGGTGGCACAGGCGCGGCCGGCGCCATGGGGCTTCCGCTCTGGTCTCGTTCCAGCTGTCGAACGCGTTGGCCCCTTCCACTTCCACGACACCATGGACGGGCAGCTGCAGGGCAGCGTGGAGCTGGCAGCCCTGGGACAGGGAAAGTTAGCAGGAGGAGCCATGGTGTCTGGCAGCTCCAGTGCCTCCATGAATGTGTGCACACTGCGTGTGGCCCCCAACACCTGGGTGGCCCTGCTCCAAGAGAGGTGAGCCCTGGGGAGGGGGTTCTGCTGACCTCGAGTAGCCACCGAGTCATGACTTTGGGGGATCAGGAGTCATGGGGTGTCTGTGCCAGGCTGAGGGTCAGCACAGCAGGAGGAAGGTTCGGGAGGCAGGGGTGAGCTGGGACCGGTGCAGGGGAAGGGGCTGCAGAGGGCAGGTGCCTGCATCCTGAGGATCAGGGCTGCCAGCCAGGGCCCAGGGGGTCTGGGTCAGACTGAGCCCCAGGCCGCTGAGAGACTGCGCTGCTGGGTGGAGTGGACACGGAGACACCTCAGAGTTGAAACTTGGATCCAGGGAGTGGAGGGAGAGAGCAGCCAGGTGAGGGGGTGGGCGCCTCCAGGGGCCGCAGGTATCCACTCGTCCTTCTTCCTTCCCCCACCTCTGCACCCCCACACAAATACTGTCGGGAGCACCTAGGGAGAAAGTGAAGGCCACCCCATGCCTGGGCATCCACAGAGGTCCTGGCTGCCTCGGCTGCGTCACCCGCTTGGTGCACTATTTGTCGGCACAGAGGCCTAGGTCCGGCGGAGGAGAGCCGGTCCCGGTGGGAGGAGGCCAGAGAGGGCCAGCGTGCCGCTCTGTGAGCCTCCGGCCCACCCGTCGCCTGTTGCAGGCGCCTGCGGCAGCCCGAACACAAAGTCCTACAGCAGCTGCGGAGGCGTGGAGACGACGTGTTCGTGGTGACCGAGGTGCTGCAGACGCAGACGGAGATGGAGGTCACCCGGACCCACAAGCAGGAGGGCTCAGGCCAGTTCGCGCTGCCCGGAGCCATATCCTTGCAGGTGTGTGGTGAGGGCCGTGCCGAGGGCCGGGTCGGGGGGCAAGAGGACAGTGTCCCCAGGCAGAGCCCGGCACCAGCCCACGCCCGGCCCCTCAACCCGGAGCCCGGCCCTGAGCCCAGATCTCCTTCTCAGGGCAAGGGCCAGGGCCACCTGAGCCGGAAGAAGACGGTCACCATCCCCTCGGGCAGTATCCTGGCCTTTCGGGTGGCCCAGCTGGTTATTGACCCTGACTGGGGTGAGCAGGATCAGGGGGACTCTTGGGGAAGACATAGGGAGGCCTGGGAAGAGCCTCTGGCTGGTTGGAAGTGCTGAGGGCATCTGGCTGCACAGCTGTGTCGGGGGTGCCAAGGGTCCTGGGCTCTGGCGTGTGGGATGCTGTGGGAACTGTGCGGGGGAGCCCCAGCAGGTGAGAGAAAGGCTGGGAGCTCCAGCCAAGTGACCTGTCTCCCCACCTCTGCTCCCACCTGGCCACTAGACATCCTCCTCATCCCAAATAAGAAGCAGAGGACCTTCGCGCCGCCCCAGGCAGGTGAGCTGATGCACACCCCCACCCCTGTCCGGCCGGGCAAGGGGACGCTCAGGCAGCTGAGGCCTTGTGCACGGCGCAGTGCAGCCCTGGACTGCCAGAGCTTATGCCCGCCCAGCTGCCCGCCCAGCTGCCCGCCCAGGGAAGGTGAGAGCCCAGTCCCGCCAAGTGCCCAGCTCACCACAGCCGCCCGGCGCCAGGGGAGGTTGATAAATGAGCGACACAAAGGGAAGGCGGGTCCCTGAGTTTTTGAGGAGCCTTACACCTGGGACGGGAGCAAGGGTGGGGACTTGCCCCACGGGACAGCACGGTGCAGTCCCAGACGCCCGAGGGCTGGGAATGCGTGCGCACGAGGGTGACATGGCAACAGGCTGACACCATTGTGGCCCAGCCTTGGCCCCGCCCTGGCCGGCAGTGTGGGGGCAGGGCGAGGGCTCAGGGAAGGCCTCAGCCATTTGGCTGGGGGACCCACACCCCGCACTGAGGAGCCCTGCCCCACCAGGCAGCACGCGGGAGTCCTCCAGCTTCTCCGTGATGAAGGACCTCTATGACCGCCTCAAGTTCCTGTCAGGTCAGTACCTTCATAACCATCCCTGGGACCCCCAGTGGGTCCCCCTTCCTGCCCAGGGCTCTCCAAAGCCCTGTGGGTACCCAGACAATGCCAGTCCTGTCCCCACAGACGGGCCCACTGAGAACTGCCTGGTGCCCACTGAAGACTTCCAGGGCCTGCAGGTGGAGGTAAAGGCCTGGGCCAGCGCCCTGGAGAACGGGTCCGCGACGCTGTGTGGGCAGCTGCTGGGGGGCCTGGGGCAGGTGCTGCGGGATGAGCCGGCCTTGCAGGCCCTGGAGGAGTCGGTGAGCAGGCCCCACGGGAGTGGGGGCTGGGGGGCCACGGGGTCTGTGCCCGCCAACCAGGCTCACTGCCTGCCTGTGTCCCTAGCTGGAACAGGGCCTGTGCTCCGGGCGGGCGGAGCCTCTGCACGGTCCGGCGGGCGCCGTCCTCGAGTGCCTGGTGCTCCACTGCAGGACGCTGGTAGAGGAGTTGGCCAGGCCTGTCTTCTACTTGCTGGAAGCGTTGGCTGGTGAGGGGTCTTAGGGGAGGTGGGGGGGAATGGGATGGGGCTCCCCCAGCTGGCCTTTCGGAGCCACTGCCGCATGGTCTGTCCGCAGCCCTGAGTGAGACCCAGCACATGCTGCTGGCCGAAGTGCTGGAAACCGGGGCCCTGCCGGAGTCGGTCGAGCTGGTGAGAGGGCCTATGTGCTGGGAGGAGGGACTTGGTCTGTGGGGTTGCCCAGCTGCATCTGGGAGGGGCCAGTGTGGGCGGGCACTGGATGCTTGGGGTCCCACTGACGCCCTCCTGCCCTGTCCTGGCAGGTGGAGACCCTTCTGGAGCAGAGCACCCCATGGCAGGAGCGGGAGGCCATATCCCTGTCACCCAGGCTCCTGGGGAGCAACTGGGGCTCCGAGGCGCCCGCCTGGGTCCTGCTGGAGGAGTGTGGCCTAAAGCTGCAGGTGGGTGCCCCCCAGGTGTGCTGGGAGCCAGAAGCCCAGGGCCCCACGTGTGCACTCTACGCCTGCCTGGCCCTACTGCTGAAGCTGAGCCAGCTGCGCTAGCCTGCAGACCCGCGCATGGGGGTGTCCGTGCCCACCGAGCTGCCCGCCGGGGAAGGGCGAAGCCAGCCCTGCCAAGTGCCCAGCTCACCACAGGGCTCGGGAACCAGGGAACTCAATAAATAAGACACAGAATGCGAAGATGGATCACCGAATTTTTGAGGTACCTTAGACCTGGGACAGAGGAGAGGGATGGGGATTTGTCTCTCATAGGACAGGGAGGGACCTGGGGGCCGAGAGCAGGCGTTTCTTAAGAGTGCTCAGGAGAACCTGCCCTGTGCTTGGACCTGGTCGCTCTGGAGTAACCTGCCATGTGGCTGGAGCCCTGGCCCCTGCCCAGAGTGCTGGCCTTTGGGACTGCGCAGAGCTGCAGGGTGGTCTGTCTGCCTCGAGGAGCCACGAGGGCTGCAGAGGGAGTCCAGGGCCTGTGTGGCTGACCGGCACACGGACCCTGTACCCAGGGGCGGCTTGAGGCTTGAGCCCTGGAAAAGCAGTGGCCCATGAGTGGCTGGTCTTCCGTCCACGTCGCATCCAAAGGCACCTGCTCAGAGAAGTGGCTCCGGAGAGGCCTCCCCGCTGAGTGGCAGCAGGCAGCGTCCAGGGCCCCGCCGCGAGGGGCAGGCGGCTGGTCGGGGTGCCGAAGGGCCGGCAGGGTTTCCTCATCTCCGGGAGCTGGAGCGGCCAACCGGGAAAGGTCTGCCTTTCCGCAGTGGGAGGGTGCCGCTCACCCCTCATCACGGCACTGTACGAGCACGCAGCTTTACAACTCGCTGAAGAGAAGGGACAGTGGGTTCAGCTGTGGCTGGGACACCAACCCCCCACAGAAATCCAGGATCCCAGCCCAACAGTGAAATTAACATTAGAACAGAAGACAGTGCCCCCTAAACGCCCCAGACGCAGTTACAGAAACTCCCTCGAAATCGACTCCCACACAGTGGGAGCTTGAGGATTCTCAGGCCTATTTGTCCCTCCGGGGCCCGTGGTCCTGTCTGGGAAGCCTCGTGAGGGTGACTGGACAGGCAGAAGCCAGGTGAGTAGGACCAGAGCAGCCCAGGTCTCAACAGACCAGTGAGTACAGACACACTGCCTCTGGGGCCGAGAGCGCCCTCAGCCTCAGTCCTGGTCAGCCCCGCCCAACCCCCATTTTCAGGGGCCGACAGTTGGCCCTCAGGTCCTAGGCCCCCCAAGGTCCTAAGGTCCCCAGTGACATACCCTATGTGGAGTATTTGGGCATCAGATCAAAGCAGGAGGGCCATACCAGGGAAGGAGGTGTGCTGAGCTCCTGGCCTCGGCAGATGGTGGACCTGGTCAGCACCGATGCGTGCGGGGGGCCAGGGCCATGGCACTGCCATGGGGGCAGGGATGGCCTCTGATGAACCAGGCCACTGCTCCACCTGAGGCCTCCTGGGGCCCCCAGCAGAGAAGTCCTTGAGAAGGGTCACATTTCCAGTGCCCAGTGGGTCTGGCCCTCAAGCCACTCAGGCTCTGCATGAGCTGCAACCTGGCAGGCAGGGCGTCCAGCAGGCTGCCAGCTACTTGGCAGGGAACATGGCAAGGAGGGGGACACATGACCAGGAGCGGCCAGCCGCGTGGTGCGAGACGGCCTGCTACTGGGTGGGGTGTGTGGCCCAGGCCCTACAGAAGTGGGGCGAGAGAAGGGGGTGCTACCTGTCTGAGCCCCCATCTGAGGCGGGCTCTCCTTTCCCACGTGTGTCACTGTGGGGTTTGCCGCTGGCCTGTCCAGCTGTTCCCCGAGGTGGGGAGAGGCGTGTGTTTGGTCGGAGAAGTGGGCATGAATGCTCACCCTGGGTCTGACCCCTAGACTTCAAGGACAGGGGCTGCCACGGAGGGGGTTCCTGCAGCTCCTGTTGAGCCCAGCCAGGCCCAGCCTGAGTCAGGGGGCTGCAAAGGGGCCCCTCACAGACCCCAACTGTAGGATGGAAACGGAGCCCTGCCCGGGGGCCCCATGACAGGCGAGTGGTTTGAGGACCCCAAAGACCAGCACAGACGTCCAGGACGCGGCCGTTGCCTCCTTTCCTCCCCTCCCCTTCTCCTTCAGGGGGGTCCTAGGGCCTCCTGGCCTGTCCAGCATGCACCCCGATACCTTTCATGTAGTTCAATCTCATCTGGCATTGGCTTCGTAGGATCCAGACTAGCACACCAGACTGGGACCCCGCACTGCCCTGGGGTGACCTCCGAGGCCCGACGCCTCCCCTGTCAGCCCCCACCCTGTCGGCCTGGCGTGCCTGACCCAGCCACACGCCCGCGCCCTGAACCCGCCTGACCTCTAACTCCGCGCCCGTGACCCTCACTCCCGCCCACAGGCTGCCTTACCTACAGCCTCTAGTGCCTAGTGCATCAGAGCCACGTCCTTAGCCCGGCCCCAGGCCCCAGACAGACGCTGGAGCCCTTCATCCCCGTGTGTTTACTTCAGACACTTTCCACAGCGGGCAGTCAGGACCCCAGGCCTGCCCCAAGGTGTCCCCAGTCTGGAGGGACTGCCCTCAGCCCTCCAAGAGTCAAGGCCTGAGGCAGCAGCTGGGGCGGCGGCGGGGGGGCGGGATCCTGAAGGGCAGGAGAACGTTTCAAGGTGGGTCTTCTGGGTGGAGGGGGCTCAGCCACAGCCTGGGGAGCCTCCAGGGGGCCGTCCCCCCTGTACATCATCATGCCTGCGTCCTTCAGGCCCGGCATGAGGGCTCACTCTGGTGCGGATGCAGATGCTTCCCCCTGACACCTAATCCTGGGCCTGTGGTGTCCAGTGGAGAGGCCAGAGGACACTGTCTGGAGAAGGATCTGCTGGCATCTGATGCAATGAACAGGAGCGAGGGGGTGCTCGGGACCGCTGCCAGGCTGGGGGCAGCGGGTGTGGACAGGAGGAGAGGTCGATGGCTTTTGAGCAGACAGGATCTGGCCAGGAAGCTCAGGATCTGGCCAGAACATCAGGCCAGGACATGGACTGGCGGGGAGTGGGGCACCTGATGGGGGAGGGCTGCTGGGTGGCGGGGAGGGCTGCTGGGTGGCGGCAGCAAGGCCAGACAGGCAGGGAGCCGGGGCCAGGGCGAGCGGCGGCCCAGGAAGCAGGCAGCCTAACACGGCAGCAGCTCACAGGGCTATGCCAGCTTCACAGTATCCCCCACCAGACCCTGGCTTGGAAGGTTGGGGCGGCAGGGCACACTCCGGGGGCCTGGGAGAGCGACAGGCCTGAGGGGGCCCCAGGGGGCGGGCCCGGCATCCAGAGCCAGGCCAGGGTGCCCCTCGTGTGCAGTGTGCCAGGACTGGCCAGACAGGGCTGGGCCCAGCCCCCACCCAGAGGATGGGCGCCAGGTCGGACTCAGCCGGGTCCGGAGAAGCCCCAGCGGCCAGCGAGGCTCCGGCGCTGGAAGGGGCTGGCTGGG
>NW_006436294.1:7193804-7195055 GCF_000325575.1 Pteropus alecto
GGGAGGGGCAGGCGCAGGCCCCGCCCACGGCCCTGCGCCCGGGCCAGCTGCGTCACCTGCTGGGAGGATACTTGCGAAGCGGCGACCACAGCAGGCTCGGGGTCACTCTGCAGCTGCCCCAGGTCTACGGGGACGGGGGTGCAGCTCAGGCAGGGCGGGAGGTCTCAGGACTGCCAAGCGCCCGGGGACCCCTGGCCCTCCACCCACCCGCTCCCATCCACTCCACCCCGGGCATCCACGGCCTCTCCGGGTCCCCACACCCTGGTGACTTGGGTCCTCACCAGAGAACAGGGAGTCCAGCAGGTCCTGGTTGACGTGGCTGGGGCTGGTATGATGCACAAGGAAGCCTGGACCAAGGTAAACATGTGTGTGCTGGCACCACGCCCCCAGCAGGGAGAGGCTGGCCCAGCTCCCAGAGCTCTGGGGACAGGCACACTGTGACACCCGGACTGCCTCACCGATGAGCACTATGGCTGCCCGGCGCAGGGGGCCCTGTGGGCTCTGCAGGTAGCCCTGGGTCTGGCTCAGGAAGCTGGGCACATGGCTTGGGTACCACTGAACCTGGGGACAGAAGAGCTCATGGCAGGACACGGGGGCCAATCCCATAGGGAGAGGAGGTGGCAGAGGTGAGCCTAGGTGCTAGGGTCCCTCAGGAGCCCTCAGAGCAAGGGGCCAGGGCCTGAGGTCTTAGACCTTGGCTGGGAGGGCCTTGGAGACTCAGTTTCGGAGGAGCGGCCCCGGTGTGTACTGGACCAAGTGGGCAGCTGACCACACCCCATCGCTGACACTGTCCTCCCCTACTGACCAGTCGGTGGCAGACGCGGCTTAGGGCCTCGGGGCTGTCATAGTGGGCCACAGTGACAATCTCCTCTAGAAGACTCCAGCTCAGGGCTTGGTCACAGCGGGCCAGGGTCCACTCTGAGCTCTGGTACAGGAGAAGGGAACTGCATCAGAGGTCCAGAAAGTGGCGGAGGTGGCCCGGGAAGTGGCCAGCGTGAGGGATGGAGACGCCCAGGGCAGAAGGCCTGGGAGCATGGGAGCCCAGGATGCCTGCATCCGAGGTCCTTGGGGAAGTCCCTGGCGAGGCAGTGGGGTGGGGGCAGGTGGGGTTGGATGGGGACACTGGTGGGACAGTCTTGGCGGGCGGCTGACCTCAGCAGCGTCCAGGCTGGGATCGTGCAGGCGCAGCAGCAGCGGCACGAGACTCTTCAGCACTAGCTTCCGCAGGGGACCTCGGAGCCCCACGCGCAG
>NW_006436294.1:7195500-7218105 GCF_000325575.1 Pteropus alecto
GCGCCTGCGGGGTCAGGGGTCGTGGGCAGGGATCGTGGGCATCTGTTCGCAGACCCCGCCCGCTCCCGCCCGGTGCCGCCCGGCGCAGCCCCTCACCTTCCCGTTGTTCAGCGCGAGGTGGCCGAGGCCCAGCAGGCCCAGCCAGGGCACAGTGGGCTCAGGGTCGTGCTGCCAGGCCCGCAGCCGCTCCAGGATGCCCTCCTCCCGCAGGAGCCGCGCGGTGGGCCCGCTCTGCAACAGCTGAGCGGGTGACACGGGCTCAGCACGCTCCGGTCTCAGCGAAGGCAGCGCTGCTTAGGGCCAGGTCCACAGCCGCCCCTCACCACCCGTGCCAGAAGCAGGCTCACCCCGGTGAAGAAGGCCATGGCGGTGAGGCGCTGCGCCTCGTCCGCGCTGCACAGCCGGGAGAGCAGCTCAGCGAACAGGCCTCGCAGGTGGTGGTCTGCGTGGGCCACCATGGCGCTGGGGTGGGGAGAATTGGCAGCTCTGCCCCCGGCTTATAGCCTCACCCCCCCCCCAGAAGCTCCCACACGACCACCCTCGCGCCCCTCCCTCCCTTTCCCCCCCTCCCCAGCACCTGGCCAGCAGCAGGACGCCCTCCAGGTGGGTGTGGGCCGCCGCCAGCCTCCTCCAGCCTCCAGCCTGCTCCATGCAGGTGACCACCATGCGGGCTCCATCCCCGGTAAGCAGAGCCTTCAGGGCGTCCACGGTGCAGCTGGGGGGGCACAGCGGTGAGGGCAGTGAGGGCACTGGTCCCGCCCTCGCTTCCCCCGCTGTGACCCCCTCACCTGGCGTGGCTGTGCGGTGGCCCTCGTTGGGATGGGGCCCAGATCTTAGGGGTGTCAGGGGAGTGTGCACCCCGGGCCAGCCTGTGCAGCTGTGTGACCAGCGTGAGGAGGAGGTGTGGGTAGAAGCCCCGCGTAGCACCCACACAGCCGGACACAGCCAGCATCTCCCCAAGGGCGCAGGTGGCCTAGGGAACAAGCAAGGCACTCAGCTTGGGGTGCACTGCACACCGAACAGGGACAAAGCCTCAGACGCTTGAAGGACACGACGGATGCGCGTGACTCGGGCGAAACCCTGCTGCCCCTGCCCCCTGTGTCCCAACTGGCCCGCCCCCTTGGGCAGGGGGTGGGGGTGTCCCCTGGCAGGGCTGGCTGGGTCACCTACAGCCAGTGCCTCCAGCTCAAGTCCAGCTGTGCCCTTTAGCACCCAGAGCAGCTGCAGCAGCACCTGCCCATTCACACGCTGGTTCCGGCCCAGACTGCTCCACAGCTCGGCCGCCGCCCTGGGGGTGCAGGTGCCTGACCCAGGGTCCCATGCTGGGGTGGCGGGAGACCCCAGGTCAGAGTGGAGGCAGCTTGGGGCGCACTGCACACCTCCCCTCCACCCACACCCCCCCGCCGCCCCGCCAATCCCAGAGAAGTAAAATGAGCAGCATCTGTGCAGACCGGAACCGGGCAGGGGCCACAGGCCCAGCGGCCTGGTGCGGACTGGTGACAGTGAAATGAACCTGTCATGATCAACGGTCACGTAGAAAATAAAACCAGGTCACTTCTCCTAGGGTGGATCAAACTAAGGAGTCAGGGGCACCGGGGCACAGAAGCCACCTGGCTTGCTCACCCCGCCTTGGAGCACACCCCCAGGCTGGTAGGCCCCACACCAGGAACCCAGGACGAGGACCCCGAGGTGGGAGGGGTGAGGAAATGGAGGGGGCAGGAGTTGGGGGGGGAATTCAGAGGTTCTGCTCCATCCATGCCCGCCTCACTGGGGCCGGACTCCACTGCCAAGCAGGGAGGGGGAAGGAATACAGTGGGGACAGCGGGAATACGGCCCCAGGGGTGGGTAAGGACGGGTTACCGGTCCGGAGGCAGTGAGCAGGGCAGCAGTGCACGCACCACGTCCTGTGCGTGCTCCAGAGCCAACGCGCTCAGCACCCGCAGGGCTGCCTGGCGGGGCCTCCCCTCGGCCAGGCTGGGCACCTGTGCCAGCAGGCCGAGCACCAGGGCGCGCACCTGGTGTAGAGAGGCAGGCGCTGGCGGTCAGGCTTCCTTGAACCCCAGACTCTATCTTCTGTACCCCACAGGCAGGTGCAGCCTGAAAAAGGCGTGTGCCAGGCTTCCCGCCCCAACCCCCACCTCGGAAGCACCGGCAGGAGTTCCCGGGCAGGAAGGGGATGGGGGCTGACCTGGTCCTCCAGCCGCTCCCCCCGGGCTTCCAGGGCTGAGGACAGGGTGAGTGCTGTCGCCTGTGTCCCCATGAAGCCAGCCTCTTCCACGCAGGCAGCCGTGTACAATGCCAGGTCTGCGAGGGGCCCCTCCTCCCAGGAACTCTGGGGGACCTAGGGCAGGGGGGACAGAGTGAATGACATCTTGGGCCTGCCCCAGCTCTCCTCCCCTGGCCCTCTCCCAGGTCCCCTCCCCATCCTGTCCCCCAGGCCTGTTCCCTCCCACTCACCTGATGGGGTCTCTCCGAGGCTGGCTCCTGCTCACGGGGCGGGGAGCAGGGTTCAGGGGCAGCTGCCGGGACGGAGGTTATATTCCCAGGCTCTGCCTCGGGTCCTGGCTCAGGTTCAGGCTGTGGGCCTTTGGGAGGGGGTCTCACGGGCTGTCCCTGGCTGGCCCGTATCCCTTCAGCCAGAGCTGTCAGGGTCAGGGCCCCCACAGGGGCCCCACGGGCTCGGCCCCACACACCCCCAGCCATGGCGGCCGCACACAGCGCCTGCCTCTGGTCCCCCCAGAAAGGTGTGCCCAGGCCTGACCTAGAAGCAGCCCTGGAGGGGCGGGCCCAAGGAAAGGGGTGTGTGTGTGTGTGTGTGTGTGTGTGAGAGAGAGAGAGAGACAGAGGCAGAGACAGAGAACACATTCTGTAGGGGGTGTTGGGAGCCATACAGAGGTGTCCCCAGACATGATGCCCACTGGGGGCTTATGAGAGGCCCTCCGGTGCTCCTGCCCAGGTGTCTGAAGCCTGAGTATCTGGGGTCTGGCTCTGGCTCTGCAGAAGGAGCAAGACTCCCAGGAGATGGTGAGTCTGCGAGGGGAGGGGAAGAGGGCTCTTGACCCTGACCTCCAACCCCTCTGGGCAGGGGTATCAGGGCAAGTGTAGACAGCCCTGGGGAGTTCCCAGCAGGATCAAGTCCGGGCCCAGCCCCGAGATGAGTCCTGGGCTGATTCAGCTCTAAACCAGTCTAGTTCAGGCTGGGCCTGGGGCCAGGGGCTGGGCTGTCCCCACGGCATTCCAACCTAGCTAGACATTCTGGGGATAGGGGCGACTGGGAGAGCTGTCACCACCTCTGAGCTGGGGCACCCGTGGAGCAGAGCAAGGGAGGCAGAGAGGCTGCACCTGCCTCTTCCTGGGCTCCCCCAGGAGACGGCCGTGCCACTGTTGGGCTGGGCCTTCTGGTCCTGGACAGCTCTGAGGCGTGCCTCCGCCCAGTGCTGGACCCAGGATTCCTGGCACCTAGCAAGTGAGCACACAGCTGAGAAGTTGTGACCTGTGGGAACTTGGGAGCCGTTTCTGGCATGAGCAAGCGCACGCATGTGTGTCCAAGCCTCACGCTCTCCAGGGCTGGCCTGACCTGGCCTCTGCCCTAAATCCCCACTCGTCACCTTAACCCAGCGACACAGGAGGCGCTGCCCAGGCTGACCCCAGGAAGCCAGGAGAGCCGGTTGGACCAAATACCTGGGCAAGCGGAAGTGCTCCGGTTAGCACCCTGACAGCCAGCATTCCACCGTGCCCTCGGCTGCCTATGCCACCTCCTGCCACCGACGGGAGAGGCCCGGGTTCCCCACCCTGTCGCCCAGAGCCTGGAATCTGTCCTGAGCACTTCCTCTGCAGCCCGAGTTCCAAAGCCAGGGCAGATCTGACGAGCTTGCCGGCAGAGCCAAGGCCAGCCCAGGACTGCTGGCCAGGTGCCCAGAGCTGAGCCACCACCTGGCCATCAACTTCTTCACTGGCTCTAATGCAGGCCCCTGCCTTTCTCCTCTCCCTTTCCAGGGCTGCTGGGTTGGGAGCAGAGTCCCCAAGGCCTGGGCCTGGCTGGCCCCGCGACAATGCCAGGGTCTGGAGGGCCAGATGGGAGGCCTCCAGGGAAATGGCCTCTAAGGCAGAGCTGTTTGGGGTTGGCAGCGGCAGCTAGGCTTCTCCTCGCTTGGGAAACTTGAGGTGTCCTCTTGTCCTGAGCCTAGGACAGTGCCCTTGGCAGGTGTGGGAGGCTGGAGCCATGCTCAGACACAGGAGGCTCTGAGACCCTTAGTCAGCCACCTCATCCCCGCCCCATGGCCTCTGCTGCTGAGCCTCTAGCAGGCAGAGGCCTTCCGCAGTAATTTCCCGGCTGGTCATCGAAGTCCACGCTTCCCCGCAGCCCTGCCCTCTCCAGCCTCAGATCCGCCCCTAACATCCAGCTTCCTGAGCTTGGACGCTCCTGGCCACCCTCGGGCCCCAGCACAGGGCTGCCTCCCCATGCTAGAGGAGCCTAGGCTTTCCTGGCGACATGAACCCTCATTCTTGATTCCCAACTCCAGCCCACCCGGGAGGCCCTGGGGCTTGGCGAGTAGCAGGCTGGGTGCAGAAATGACACGTGACAAGTTGGGGGTAGTGAGCAACTCATGTTAATTTCAGGCAGCCCCACCATGAGGCTCTCACTGGGGTCCTGGAGCCTTCAGCCTTTCCACCAGGGCCTGCAGCTTCTCGGACAGCGCCACCTGCAGGGAGGAGAGGAGGGGACGGTGGGTGGCCGTGGGCACAGAGAACACAGGGCGGGTGGGGTGCTAACCGGGGTCTTCCACGCACCTGGTACAGCTCCGGCTGCTCTAGCCGCCTGCGTGTGGGGCCGAGCTGGCTCAGAGACAGCTGGGCTAACGCTCTAGATTCAGCCAGAGGTGGGAGAGGCTCACACAGCTGGGGAGAAGGGGGAAGGAAGGGGTTGGCTCACACAGTGGTCAAGGCTCGATTTTGCAGGTGCAGACTGAGAGGGTACGCAGGGCTGGTCACCTGTCCCTGCTGGACCCAGAGTCGCAGCAGTGACTGCACATGGGCTGGCCTCACAATACAGGGCTCCTGGGCCCCTCGAGGCCAGACCTTCAGGTCCTGGCCAGCCTGGGGTGGTGGCTCCTCCGCCAACTGCAGCACGTCCAACAGTGGAGACCCTGTGCGTGGGGGGAAGGGCACCAAGAATAATGTAGGGCCTGGGGCCTTGAGGGGGACCACGGAGGGGTGGGAGGGCCTCACCGTCAGAGCCTAGGAGCCGGAAGGCGGCCTTGCTCCCAGGCAGTGTCTGCTTCTCGGGGTCCTCGGTCAGCTTCATTCGTGGCTGGCCTCCCACAGACACCAGCTGCAGTGACAGGGTGTTGAGAGAGCTGGGCCCTTGGTACCCCGGCCCGCACCCCCACTGGAGGCCCTGTCTCCACCTTGTAGACGCAGCCCAGGGAAGGCTGGCCGGGGCAGGTGACCACGCTGGTGCCAATGCCGATGACGTTCACCTCACTGCCCTGGAGGGGGAGACAAGAGGGGGAGCTCGGGCAGCATCTTCAGGCACAGGCCCCCCCCAGGCACCTTCTGCCGCCCCGCCCCACCCCACCTTTTGGGCCAGGCGGGCCAGCTCCCCCTCATCAATGTTGTTGCTGACAGCAATGGGGATGGACTCCAGCCAGGGCACCTGGAACCTGTAGTGGGGAGCAGGCCCTCAGAAGTTCTCGATTCGCCCAGACTCCCTCCATCCCCCACCCACGGGTAGTCTGCCCTGGCCTCCCGACCAGTGCCACAACTTCGCCACTGAGGGCTGCTCCGTGTGTCCGTCCCTCCCTCCCTCCCTCTGCCCCACCCTGATACTCCTGCCCCAGAGGGGGTCCCTCAGCAGGCCAAGCCCCTCCCGGGGGGCTCACTGGGCCGCAGTGGTCCTGAAGAGCCCACGGATCTCCTGGGCCTGCTGAAGCAGGTCACCGCTGTCCAGCCTCACGCCCACCGCATGGTAGCCCAGCTCCCCCAGAGCCAGAGCGACAGCCAAGAAGTTGGGAAGCCCACTCCTGTGAGCAGAGACCAGGGGGTGGGGGGGCTGCAGCTGCTGTGCTGAGCCCCCCAGGTGGTGCCCAGGCCTCACCTCCTCACACTGTAGGTGTCCAGCAGGCCCTGGAAGGCCCGAGGAAAGGCCAGAGCATAGGCCACGAAGGCCGCCCGCTCCCCCGGGTGCGGCTCCTGCACCCCCAGCCCCATGTAGGCACAAACACGCTCCAGCCACACCTCCACACAGGCGGCCAGGTCCACCCTGGGGCCCTGACCAGCAGCTGGAGCCAACATCTAGGGCAAGGGGTTGGTGAAGGATGAGGGACCCAGAGTGCAGCGTGGGGCCTGGCTCACCCCAGGTGGCGGGTCTGAGCCGGGGTGATGCCACCCCCCTGCCAGCTGCCGGTGCAGCGCTGCCCTACCTGCCCGAGACGTGGCTTCTGAGTGGGGACTGGCCCACCCCTCCCCCAGGCGAGGGCTGGCCTTGGGGTCTGCCCTCTAGGGTGCAGCTGGAGAAGGGTACTGACCGGGTCAGGGGGCACCTCAGTGCCTGAGAAGGCAGTGACGAAGGAATGTGCCAGGGTTCCCGCCACGGGCACGCCGCGCAGCTGCCCTGCGAGCACGTTGCTGCTGCCATCGAACCCTAGGCCAGAGCATCAGGCAGGGGCGGAGAGCTTCAGGCGGTGGGGAGGGGGGCTCTGGGCAGGCCCTCCCCTCTTCGCCTCGCTTCCCAGGCGCTCACCCCCCAGGTAGCTGTAGGTGGAGGCCGTGAGACCCCCGTCCGGGCCCTGAGCGCGCCGCAGCCCCATCTCCAGCAGCCGTTTCTCTGGCCCCGCAATCAGGCGAAGCCGCGCGGCGTTGGTGGAGATGAGGCTGTGGAGATAAAGAGGTCAGCGCACCTGCGGTGAAGGTCACGAGGCCCCCGGAGCCTCGCGCCCTCTTCCAGACCCTGCGTCCCGCCCACGGAGCTCGGACTCAGGCGCACGGGGCCACGCCCACGCCCGCAAGGGCCGGCCCCCCGCGAGCCTGCGCCCCCGCTCAGTGGCGCCCCCGGCCGGTCGGCCCCACCTGGCGTAGCCGACCAGGCAGAGGAGCGGCGTCTCCAGCAGCTGCACCACCAGGAGTGGCCCGGACACCTGCAGCAGCGGCACCTGCGGGGAGGGTGTCAGCTGGGCGCCGCCCGGCCCCACTCAGGCCCGCCCCTGCGCTCTGCTCAGCCCGCACTCACGCCGGGGAAGGCGAGGGAGCCCTCAGGCAGGGCCCGCACCGTCACCCCGGAGCAATCCAGGGCGCGGAGGTGCTCGAAGAACGCGGGGTCAGTGTCTGGGGGCAGCACCGAGGCCAGGAACTGCACGTCTGGGGGCGACAGAGGCCCGCGTGGGCTGGGGCGAGCGCGCTCGTGGGGGAGACGGCTCGTCGGGTCGCGGGAAGGGAAGGGTCGCGTCGGGTTGGTGGGGCCCCTGGCGGGGACGAGGGGCCCTGGGGGTACCTGCGTCCCGCAGGCGGAAGGTGCGCAGGAAGCGCACACAGTCGCGCAGTCCCGCGGCCAGAGCGAAGGCGCCGCCGAAAGGGCAGTGGCGGAAGAAGAGCTCGAACTCGGCGGGGTCGCGCGCCCGGCCCGCGCGCCAGTAGCCCAGCGCCATGGTGACCTGGTAGAGGTCGGTGAGCAGCGGCCGCGCCGCCGCGCGCTCTTCGGGATCCTGCTCCGCCGCCATCTCGCCCCGGCCTCCCTCCCGGGCCCACGTGACACCGTGCTCCCCAATGGCCGGTGCCCAGGGCCAGCTTATGCAAGACACTCCGGGAAACGGGAGCCCGCAGGGGGCGGTCACCGGGGGAGCAACCGCCTTTCCCGACAGCTAGAATGGGCGGGGGGTGGAGGGCGGTCTGCCGGCTTGCGGACACAGAGGGGTCCCAGTGGCCGGCCCCAGGCGGCACGTGTCGGGTCTAGCCGCACTCCCAGGTCTTTCCAGCTCCTGCCAGCTGCTTGGGGGACGGTCCCCGCCTGGCCCCGCCCCCTGGCCGCGGGCACAGAAGGCGTGGTGATTCCACCTCCAGCTAGATTTTGGCCCCACCCAGGCCTAGGGCCAGGCGATTCAGAAGTCAGCA
Organism: Pteropus alecto; assembly: GCF_000325575.1. Lineage (NCBI taxonomy): Eukaryota > Metazoa > Chordata > Mammalia > Chiroptera > Pteropodidae > Pteropus > Pteropus alecto. The sequence continues at coordinate 7,203,607 of NW_006436294.1, forward strand.
AGGACACTTGGGTGGGGCCCACGGTATGATTGGCATCAGTGAGCCTAGTGCCACCCCTAGCTGGCTCCAAGGCTTTAGGGTCCTGCAACCCAAGCCGCACGGAAGCCCCACAAAACTGACGGGAACCTCCAGGGTCCCCACCACCAAGGGGCCTGGAGCACACCAGCTCTGACTAGGGCGGCAGCCTACACCTTTCACAAATCCCAAGAGCGACTGTCTCACCAGCTGCGCTGGCCAGTCGTCCAGGGAAGGAACCGTAAATGGTGCGTGCAAGTACCACCTAGACAGGGCTGGGGGAGAGGGGTATGAAGAACCCTGGGCAGTTTGTCACGTGCACCCGGGAGGCGCCGCGCGCCCCCTGCAGGACTGGAGCAGAGGCCCAGGGCCACAGGGGCCTCAGGAGACCACAGCAGCCTGGTCTTCCTAGAGTCTGAGGTGCCAGGTCTCACACAGTTCCAAGCTGGTGGGACATGTGACTATGGTCACAGTAGCAGGGTCAGGCTGGCTGCTGGGACCTTCCTGCACAGCTGCAGGCTGAAACTTTTGCTCAGCTGGGAATAGCCGACAGGGAGTGGAGTGGAGAGTAGAGGCTGGGGTGTCTCTTGGGCCTCCAAAGACCCCTACGGTGAAGGAGCCCGGGCGTGCTCTGTCCCTGGCTTCGACAACTTGAAATGGACATGGCATGACAGGCAAGTGAAGACAGGGGGGCCGCCGAGAGGGAACAAGAGGGTCGGGCAGAAAGGTGAGATCACACAGCCACTGAGGCCTGGAAGAGTGTGGCTCACTGAATGCCACCCGCCCACAGGGCCCAGACCACGACAGGAGCCAGAAAGCCAGAATCTCAAGTCTTTAATGGCTGCAGGGTCTCGCCACCCAGGCCCAGTGCCAGGGCTCAGATCTTGTTGAAGGCAGCTATGTCAACACTCTGCACCTGGGGAGAGGAGGATGGCGGTCACATGGGCGTCCCCCAAGGCCCACCTGCACCTGCCCCCTGCAGCCCTACCCCCTCCTGTGGGCCCGCCCACTCACATGCTCCTCGAACTTGGTGATCTCTTCTTCCAGCATGTCCGTCCCCACCTTGTCGTCCTCCACCACACACTGGATCTGTAGCTTGCGGATGCCGTAACCCACGGGCACCAGCTTGGAGGCCCCCCAGGTCAGCCCGTCCAGCTGGACGGAGCGCACGCAGGCCTCCAGCTGGGCCATGTCCGTCTCGTCGTCCCACTGGGGGTAAGGGAGGGACAGGATGGGGTCAGGAGCCCGGTGGAGCGGAGCGCACAGTGCTTCCTGGCCCCTAAGCAGCCCGAACTTGCTCCTGCCCCGCTGCTCCTTTTCTCCTCTTGGCCCACGGTTCCGAGCTCAGCTCGGCCCCACCAGGACCCCAGGGTGGGGGTCAGAGGCGGGCCACTCACGGGCTTGACGTCCAGGAGGATGGAGGACTTGGCCACCAGCGCGGGCTTCTTGGCCTTCTTCTCCGCGTACTGCCGCAGCCTCTCCTCCCGCAGCCGGGCCGCCTCCTTGTCATCCTCCTCGTCGCTGCCGAACAAGTCAATGTCGTCGTCCTCGTCATCCTCCGCAGCGGTGGCCACTTTCTTGGGGGGCTCCACTTGGCGCATGGGAGACACGTGCTACCGGAGGGGAGGGGAGGCTGAGACCCACGCGCCCTGGCTGGTGGGCCTGGAGGACACGGGGGCCCAGGTGGCCGGCTCTCGCCGCTGCCCCGCAGGACCAGGCCAGGGCAGGCACGCGCTCACCTGGGTCTGTGGGGCTGCGGCCCGGTGGGCAGGTGAGCTTCTCTCCAGCACGCTCAGCCGAGCCTCCAGCTTGGAGACGGCCCGCTGCAGATCCTGCACCACTATGGAAGCAAAGGAGACGCTGGTCAGACAGCAGGGCTGGGATGGGAACCACTGCCGGGGCCGGGGCTGGGGCCTCACCGCCTCGCAGGCTCTGGTTCTCCACCTCCAGGCTCGCGATCCGGGTGATGAGCTCACTGTGGTCTCCGCCAGGCCCGCTGGAGGCTCCGGAGCCCGAGCTCTGCGAGGCAGGGGGAGTGAGAGCTGAGCACTCCTGCCTGCTCCAAGGCCCCAGTCACAGCCCTGAGCTGGGAGGGAGGCATGGGCGACGGCAGACAGCGGCTCCTGTCAGCCCGCGGGGTCTACCTGCCATCCTCCACCCAGGAGAGGGACAAGAGCCCTGTGAGCATGAGGCCATGGCATGGTGACACTGAGGAGAGCAGAAAGCAGAGCGCCCAGGGCAGCCCTGGCATGGAGGCTGCAGGAAGTCAGAGCCATGGCCGCCACTGCGCAGTAGAGTGGCCACAGCAGAGGACTCAGTCCCAGGGCAGCCTGCCTTGAGCTGGAAACGGGGCAGGGGGAGCAGCTGAGGGGCCGGTGGGGGCAGGAGAAAAGATCATGCCTGTGCAGGGGGCAGCCACCCTGCAGCAAAGAGCTGAGGGGCCGGTGCGGGCAGGAGAAAGGATCATGCCTGTGCAGGGGGCAGCCACCCTGCAGCAGCCAGCACAGCTCCTTGCCTCCCTGGGCCACGCGCCCACCGTCCAGTTCGCGAGGCCTACCCCTGAGGGCTCTGGGGGACACAGGAAACCAAGCCTGGCCTGTCCCCTGACCACGCAGTGCTTCCTGGAGCTCACCTGAGGGGCACCACAGCTCAAGCCTGCATCCCACCCAGGGATGTACATGCACACGTGGGGTCACTCAGGCGAGCCACACCCCGGTGGGATGGCTCTAAGGACAGGGTGCACATGGCCTATTCCTGATGGCCACTGTCCCACTCCAGTGTCCAATCACAATAAAGACATTGGGCTTGAGGCCCACCTGCCAAGCAGCCACAGGACAAGCCATGTGGCTTCCCCCACTGCTCTGCACACCCCAGACCATGGACATGCTGCCAGGTGCCCAGGTCTCTGTCACAGGCCAGCGGGCAGTGCAAGGCTGACGCTGTCTCCTGTGACCCGCCCCCACTAGCTTACTCCTCACAGAGCACCGTGTGACGTGTGGCAGGGGAAGGGGCACTGAGCAGCTGCTGGGAACCGGACATGCTCTGCTCACATGCCTCTCCTCAGCTCGCCTAGCCCCAGCCACCAACTTGAGTCAATAAATGCCACACTGCCACCTGCAGCTCAGAGAGCTGTGCTGGACCCACCCTCTCCAGGCGGTCCCCCTGGGCCACCGTCACCAGTGTCACAGCACATGGCACCCCCAGCCCATCTCCCACAGCACGTGGCTCTCAGTGCCATTCCCACTGAGGGGTGAAGGCCAGATCCTCCCGTTCCAGCTTGCCCGGCCCAGCCTGGCCAGCGGGCAAGTGAGCCAAGTCCTGGTGGCAGCTCAAGCCTCTGCCCTGCTGTGCCTACTGCCTGTCACAAGGCAGAGCCATCTGGCCTCTCTAGGAAGCCGGTGCCCCGGGGGCTGCCCACCTACTGCGCCCCACTCATTCCCAGGCAGGTGCAGGGAGCCCAGGGCCCCAGCCTCAGTGAGGCGGGCCCAGGCCACTTGGTCCATTCACAGGTCCATTCACAGCCCACGCTGGCAAGCCGAAGGCAGCCACCGTGTGGCCTCAGGGCAGTGCTGCACACCAAGGCTTTGAACCTGGGACTCATCATCCCCACCCCACCCCCACTCTGTGCCTGGCACCAAGCTTGGTTCCCAGGGACCTCTGGGTTCTGAGGTCCCAGTATCTGCTGAGCACTCCACCCAAACCCGAGCCTGGGGCTGTGTCAGCACTGTCCTCCCCGGGTCCCTGTCAGCGGCCAAATGAACGGTGTTCCTCTACCATCCACGTGGAAGCCTCTGCCAGCACCCTAAACGGAAATGTATTTGGAGGCGGAGCCTTTACGGTGGTGATCCAGTTATGAAGCCATTAGGGTGGTCCCAACCCAATGACTGGCGTCCATACAGCAGACACAGAGAGAAGATATAAAGATGCAGCAGGAAAACAACCATCCGCAGGAGGAACCAGCCCCACCCACGCCGTGGTCTGGGACCCCACTTCTAGACTGTAAGAGAACGACTGTCTGTTGTTTAAGCTGCATGGCCTGTGGTGCTTTGTTGCGGCTGCCCAAGCCCACTGTCCCCAAGCCCCAGAAGCACGCCACAGCTGTCCCCAAAGACCAGGACCCGGCAGCCGACCCCTATGGGTGACGGTCTTGGAAGAGCCTGCAGCCCGAGCTGCTAAGCCCCGGCCACGAGGACCTCGTGCCAGCAGGGCCCGTGTCTGCCCGGCCTGACCCTGGTCGGTTGGAAGGCAAGCGGGAGGAACAAGGAGGGGCCAAGCACACAGCAGTGGCAACGCTTCCTGGGGGACACCCGGACCAGCTGTGCAGGCAGAAAGCGATCGCCCATGGCGAAAGGGACTTTGCAGAGCTGAGGAGATGGGAGAGGATCCTGGATTATCCAGGCAGGCCCAGTGTCATCACAAGGGTCCGTGTGAGAAGCAGAAAGAGGACACGTCACAGAAGCAGACGTCAGAGTCCCAACACTGCTGGCCAGAAGCCACAGGCCAAGGACAGTGGGCAGCTTCCTGGAGTTGGAGAAAGCAAGGAAACGGACCGTCTCCTGGGGTCTCCAGAAGGAACACAGCTGTGCCGACACAGCCATCAGGGCGGAACACCTCACGTCCCAGAGGGAGAATGAACTCCTGGCTCCTATGGCCAGGAAGGTGGACAGCAGGTCTGCCACCTCCCAGGGACACAACCCCCTGCCAGGCTGAGACCGAGCTGGACATGGTCCTGTCCATGGACTGACCCCGTGTGGGACCTGGCAGCCGAGCTGGGCCAGTTCTCTGATTCGAACTCGACACCCTGTGAACCCACCATCTGTCTGGGGAGGTCAAGGCCTGAGAGGGAGGCGGGCGTGCGGCAGACGCCAGCCTCGGTGCGCTCCTTAGCGGGGAGCAAGCAGGAAGGAGCGGCCGGCAGGCGTGCGCCCTGGAGCAGGCGGGGCAGGAGGGAGACCCAGTGAGCATCAGCGAGCAAGTGAGAGGCACGGCAAGGATGAGCAGGGCTCTCCTGTGGTGGCCTGGGCCCAGGTCCGTGTCCTGGCAGGAACACAGCACCGCACACCTCGCCCTGACTCTGCTCTAAGGGCAAAATGTCGAGCAGCACTAGGGGAAAAGTCAGCTGCGCCGTTTGGCGTGAGGGCGGCGCCAGTGCAAGCCGCGGGCACCCGGCCGCGGTACTCACTCCGGCCAGGGATTTCTGGATGTTCTCTCTAGCTCTCGCAATGTCGCGGAGGATCACGCTGGCGCCGTTCTCCTGCAGACAAGTGCAGAAAGAACCAGTCTTTTCTTTCATTAAAAAAAATTTAATATCCAAAAACAAAAAGGAACCCTCATGTGGAGAGAGTGGTGTGCAGAGCGGGAGCTCAGCGGGGCAGCGAGGAGCGCGAGGTGCCGGAGTCCTGCGGCCGTGACGCCAGGCCCGGCCCAGGCCAGGGAGACGGAGTGGGCGTGCTGTCCCTCGCCGGGGCAGGAGCAGAGCCAGCACCCCAGGAGCCAGCCAGGGCCACCCCGCCAAAGACCCCGCCACCAGCACCTGGAGCAGAGCCCCTGGGTAGGACGTGCCTGTCCTCCTGGTGCCAACTCGGCCCCCGAGGCCGGGGGCGCAGCCCCTACCTGGCGTGAGGAGCCAGCCGCAGGCCCGTTCATCTGCTCGTAGAACTTCCTTTCTGCATCGTCATACTTGAACTTGTCGAACCAGATCTTCTCGTGCACAAGGAAGTTTGTAGCCATCTTCCTGCTGGGAGGGGAGGGAGAGGCTGAGGCAGCCTGGCCTGCGCCAGCGCCCCTTCCAACAGCCCAGATGCCAAGGGGGCAGGAAGGCTCTCCCAGTCCTTGGGTGACAAGGGCTCCAGGACAGAGCATGGGTGGCTCTCAGCCCAGGCATGGAGCCTGTAAGTACCCGCCCCACACACAGTCAATGCTCGGACCTGTCTCCAACAGCAGCGGCCCTCAAAATGGGGCCAGGAGCCTCTGGGGGTCCCCAAAGTCCTCCCTTTCCCAAGCACACACCTGTGCAAGGCCGGATTTATGCCAGACAACACACACCCACAGTCTGCACACAGAAGCAGGGGTGAGAACCCACTGCCTCCTACCAAGCCGACACTAGAGTCCCAACACGTAGAACAAGGCCACTCACTCCCTGAATTTTTCTTACGGGAAAATTATTTGTCATAAAAATATGTTATCAAAGTTAACATGCAACAAGCTCAGTACTACCTTTCAACAAATGCTTTTAGCATTTAATTGTTAATGTGGCAAAAACGGATAGCTATGACAAAAGCTCTTTGGGGTTCCCTGAGCCCAGAAGTTGGGGAACTGCTGCTCTAGCCCTGGACAAGCAAACCATGACCCGAGAGCCACACCCAGCCCAGTTTTTGCAAATCGGTGCCCTGGCAGATGCCCACTGGCGGGGGGAGGGGGCAGCACAGACCGGGGCTCACAGAGCCTCTCCTGTTCCTCACCGAACTGGACAGAAACGGGCCCAGGCCACCACTGGACCTCACCCAGTGTCCCCTTAGTGACAGGGGGTGGGTCCAACGAGTCTCTTCCACCCTGACACCCATGAGGAGCCAGACCTCTCCACCGCCCCCTCCACTGCCTGGCAGGGACACTCCACCCACGCGCCATCCCATGACACCGAGGCGGAACTGCCAAACCAGTGGATCACTCCACAGATGGGCAGCCGAGAGACTCCTGCGGGACTCGGGCCCAGGCTTTAAGTCGCCGCTGGCCCAGCCTGAGGCCCAGCCTGAGGCCCAGCCACCTGTACCCCAGCCCTCCAACCCTCCACCCCTGCTGTTCTTGCCATCTTCCCTAGGGTCCAATCCTCTCTGCCCACCTGCCTGGGTGCCGCTGGCTGGGAACCCCTTTCCTGGCCCGCCCCTACCCCCTGGCCTCCAGAGGCCACTGCTGCTGCTGCCTGAAACCACCCTGGGGCAAGGCTCCTGGGTCTCCAGGCGCAAAGCAAGTGTGCCCCCTCCAGCAGATGTCCTCCGGACTTGGGCCACTTGACTGGCCGTGTGCTGGCATACCTGACACACCCACCTTACCTCAGAGGGGACAGCAGATGACGAGGGAGGCGGGGTGGACAAGCCGGGGGCCAGGCAGGGGCGTGCTGGCTCCCACGTCCTGCCCCACTGGGGCTCGGGGCCAGCAGCCTTTGCTACCCCCCAGGAGCTGCCTGGCCGTGGAAACCCTGCATGGGGCAGACTCAGCCCTGTGCCGACCCCTCCCAACAGCCCAGAACTTGGGGCGCCCCGAGGAGTGACCCTGGAGGCTGCACTGCCCAACCCGCTCCCGTAACCAACGTAGCCGGGTCCAGGTGTCTCGAGGACAGCCCTCCTGGGGCAGGGGCAGGAAGGGGAACACGGGGGCCCCAGCCTGGGCACCTGCCCAGCGTGTTTCTCCTACTTGGGTCTCAGGCTGGACATAGATGGGCCAGAACGGACACCGGGTCGCTGAGCCAGAGACGCGGCTTCGAGGCGCCAGGCCATGCGCAGGGCCTCGGCAGCATGGTGGCGGCACTCTGCACTGTCGTAGGCGGGCTTGCTGAGCCAGGGGGCCTCGGCATCCTTGTGCAGGAAGTACCAGTAGGGCAGGGCCGGGGGGACCTCCCCATCGACCCGCCGAGGCCCGGCCCGCTTGCTTCCCATGGTGGCGCGGCCCCGCCGATCTCTGCGGCCCCGCCTGGCGCCCTCGGCCTGGCTGGCCCGCTCCTGCAGGCGCACCTTCCCAGGCGGGTGGCCGTCGAACAGGGCCTCGTAGAAGCCCCTCTCGGCAGCGTCATACCGGGGCTTCTCCAGCCACACCTCCCGCACCAGCGCCTGAAGGCTGCCCAGTGGGGGCTGGCCATTGGCTGGTAGGCTGGGCTGGTGGGTGAGGGCCAGGTCAGGGGCGGGTGCCCGCTGGCCGGTGTCGGGAGCCCCCTGCCTGTTGCTCCCCTCTGCGGCCAACAGCAGAGCCTGAGACCACTCCACGAATGCCCGCTCAGCCTGGTCGAAGGCGGACTTGTTGACCCAGACACCCCAGGTGACGTGGTGGCAAGCCATCTGGCTTCCGTGGGTACAGGGACCCCTGGGGCCAAGAGCAGGTGGCCGGGTGGCCTGAGCAGCCACGTCTGCCAGCCTCTGGCGGTATGAGCTCTCGGCCTGGTCGAAAAGTGGCTTGTCCAGCCAGACGTGGTCAGCTGAGAGGCCCACGAGGGCCAGGTCCGCCTGGCCGAGCCCGCTCTTCGGGGAGCGCTTCCTCTTCTGCAGGGGCCTCCTCCCACTGTGGCTCTTCCCGGGGTCGCCCGTACAGCTGTCGGGGGCCTCTGCCTCCTCGGCGTCCTCCTGACCGGGCCCGTTCACGGCCGGCGCCTCGGCCAGGAGCTGCGGGGCAGCGGCGGCTCGCACGGCCTGGCACTCGGCCGCCCCATGCTTCTGCGTGTCCTCCCAGGCGGTCTCCAGGGCGCAGGCCTTCCCGCTCCTCATCTTCCGCGCAGCGTTAAAGGCAAGCACAAGAAGGCGATTGAACGCAGTGAGCCCGCGGCCAGAGTCCCACCCCTCCCTCTGCGGCCTGACCAGTGGTGCCAGAGGGGCCTGGGGACGCTTCCCAATGGGGGTGCCATCACGCAACATGCAAGGGCCCAAGTCAAATCCACGGGTGCTCGGCAAGGCAGGAAACTAACATACAGACGTTGGGGTGTAAACACGTATTCTTTTAACTCAGGCCTGTCTCTGCCAACCCCACAGGCACCAAGCTCTTCAAAGGGGTCTGGAGAACACTGACTCCAAACCTCTTTGGCCAGAAACTTCCGCCAGACTCTCCAGGCAGGGTCGCCAGGTCTGACATGGAATGCACTGTTAACGTGACTTTCGGACCAACAAACAGCCTTTAGGGAAAGCACTCCCCGGGGAATACCTGAGGCTCCCTTACACCGCAGCTACTCCCTGCTCACCCGAAGTTCTGACTAAAAGTCCTGTAGTTTGCTAAGTCTAGCCGCCTGGCCCGAGACAAGGGTTTTACGGAAAGCACTGTCTCTGGGGATGACCCATCATGGTGCACCCTGCCTGAGTCACCCACACCACCATCCAGAGTACCACACGTCTCAGGAGGAGCTGCCTAGGGTCTTAGAAATGGGAGCTGGGAGCCGAGGGTGGAGGGCCCAGCCCAAGGCCACACAGGGAAGACACCAGGGAGGATGCTGGTGACCGCACACAGAGGAGCCGTGTGGCTCAGGCACTGACTGAGAATCAAGCTCCTTGGTCAGCTGCAGGCATCTCCGACCGGGAGGCGGTCAGCTCACACCTTTGGGTGCACTAAACTAATGGGGTCCCCGGGAATCTCCGAGCCCCAGGACGTTGGGACCCCACCCCTCACTTCAGCACCATCTGGTGTAAGGGGCACCATCATTTGGACAATGGCTCTGTGCCCCACCTGCTACCTATGGCCGGTGGATAAGCCTCAGCTTCCTCGTTGGAGATGACCTGAGTCGTCTGCTCCAAGGGCTGCTGGCCTGACAGCGATGGCCTCACTCCCTTCCACACCCTGACCCTGCTGCTGGCACAGGGGCCCCTCCACCCTGCTCCCAGGCGTGGTGCTGTTGAAAGGCTGGCCCCCACTTGACAACGACAGAGGAGTCGGGGCCAGTCTGCTCAGGGGATGTGCCTAGGGTCCCCGAGCTCACAGTTGGCAGGCCTGTCTAGAGGGGTGGCTGTGATTGGCACGGGGGTTCCTTCCCAGCTACAGACCCGACTCCAGGGCCTGCTCCCCAACGCAGAAGCATCCTGCCGACTGACCAGCACCAGGTGCTAACCTGCCAGGGGCTAAGCGGCTTTCCCTCGGGACACCCCCGCAGTCCCGCCTCTGTGGATCATGGCGGAGCCTAAGCGAGGGCAGACCCACCGGCCTATCTACCTGCTGGGCCCCTGTTCCCAGGAGACGTGTCTCCGGAGGGAAGGCAATCTTCAACTCCACTCCCCTGGGGATGGAAGTCTCTCCTAACACCCCAAATGAAACCGAAACCCGACTCGTTACTCCAAGGGGCACATGGGTGAAGTCCCACAGCAGCCTAGCATTCGGGGAGACTGCCCTTGTACTCGAAGGGTGCGGGGGGTGCCTCTAATGGCACGTGCTACAGGTGAGGAGCCGGAGCCACCCCCAGCGCCTTCCTGCCCAGGCTGGCAGCAGCACTCACCAAGGCCAGGCTGACGACAGAGGCAGTGGTGGAAGCGGGAGCGTGTGCCCTGGAGGCAGGGCATTGTGACATCACCCACTGTTTCTGAGGGCTGACCAGGCGGGGCTTGTGTGCCCTCTGACCTAACGCCAGGCCCCTTTGGCCCTGCCCACAGGCTGGCCCTCCAGTGCCCAAGCCCTGCCAGACCCTGTTGGCCTAAACGCTCCTTGGCTCCAACACAGACCAGGCTCTGCTCAGAGCTTTGGGGACCACAGTTCAGGGGAGGGGAAGCCACTTCTTAAGAGGCCCCTGAACAAGGCACAGGGCCTGCTGAGCCGCAGCTCCATGGCCTGCACCTGCACCCAGCCCACCGCTGAGGTAGGAGCTGGCCCCGCCCAGGGAAGCACCAGGACCGGCTTGCTGCTGCCGCCCCACCCAATGGGCCGTGGGGCCAGAGCCGGAATAGCGGCAGGTCCAGCTCCTGGAGCTCAGGAGAGAAAACGAGCCCAGCTGCTTGCCCCCAGGTGCAGTGACGGCTGCACCGGGGGTCCCCTGGCTCAGGTGAAGGGTGCACGAGACAGGTGGTACTTACTTTCACTCTGACCTCCTAGGACAGCATGAAGAGAAAGCAGCAAGGTTAGAGGCAGTCAGACAGGGCAGCCCGAGCAGGCTGGAGGGCCCTTCCAGAAGCTGCTTGGTGAGGCGTGCAGGCGCGTTTGGTGGAGGAGACAGACGGTGAGCACCAGAGAGCCCCGCCACCCAAATCCCAGGAGGCAGCGCTGCTCGATCATCACTTGAAACAGGCAGTTCCTGGGAGGCACAACCTGAACACCCCGCCCACCTGTTCCTCGCTCATGCCAAGGCAACCGGGGACAGGTGAGCCGGCACCCTGAGCGCCCCCACGGTCCACCCGGAGCTGTGGAGGGGATCCCTACCCATCCCCGCTCCCCGCGCTGCCACTGGGTCCAGACTGCCAGACAAGGTGCAGGATGATAAGGACCACTCCAGGGGTCTTGGCGTCCAGCCAGCCCTGGTGCCCATGCTGGGACACAGCGCTACCAAAGGGCTCTGAGGGGCAAAGTCTCCCTGGTATGTGTAAAATGCCAGGGAAAAACAGGCCACGGACACTCGGTGCCACACCACAAATCCACAAGAGGTAACAGCCCAGGAAGTGAGGCCACATGCAGACTCTGCCTGCTGAGCACAGGGGACAAGACCTGCCCGCCCGCCCCGCCCCGCCGCCCCCTCTGCTGCTCAGCACCTGGAGTCCCCCTGCTCCGGCGGGAACCTGGCCACCCAGGTCCTTGCCTGACACCAAGTCACTGACGGACAGGGATGCACGCGGTGCCGAGGGGCAGACAAGCTGGTACCAAGGGGAGGCAGCGGGCCCTCGGGAGCATGCAGGGGGTCCTGGGCGGCTCCCTGCAGGAGCAACACCCACCGTGAAGGCTTCTTAGGAGGCACAGTACCCAGAGGGGCTATGGGCATGGCTCTGGGGGGAAGGGCCCTCCAGGGACACAGCAACAAGCCACTCCCACCCGCGAGCTTCACCGGGGAGACTGGCCACAGCTGAGGGCAGTAGAGCAACACCCAGGTGTGAAGCCGATGTTGAGAGGCCAGCGGCACCCACAGGGACACTACCAGCTCCCCGTGCCCTGCTGCTAGGTCTCCAGGGACAGCGGACAGCCCCCAGCAGCTCCGATGCAGAAGTCCACCTCTACCTCCTCGACTCCCTCATCCCTGCGTTCCCTGAGGACCTGCCCGAGCCGGTCCCTCTTGGCAGAAAGGCGAGCTGGAGTGGAGCCCTTCCCTGGCGGACACACCAGCCTGTGCTCTCCAGCAGGGACCCTCGTCACCCAGTCCCTCCAGGCGGCAACAGTCACAGCTCAGAGCACAGGGAGGAAAACTTGCCAACACCAGGCCAAGGACCAGGAGTAGCCTTGAGGGTCCTGCTCACCTGCAGGGCAAAGAGCCGGGGGCTGCCCCCACCACGGCCCTGCCTCATCCACCAGGCTCAGCGAGACCTCTCCCCTCAGAGGGCACTGCCCCGCCGAGCTGCCTTGGGTTCTCGGGGGCCCCTGGTTTGGGAGGCCCCAAGGGGACCACGCTCTGCCTGGCCACCAGGAAGGCAGTGACGCAGCTGAGGTGGTCCTGGTTAGATGTGACCCTTCCTCTGCCACACGCCCAGCCCAGAACCCGGCGCACCAAGCCGTGTGCAGGCCCTGTGGGCTGCAGGCTTCTCGGCCTCCACGGAGCCGGGAGGGCAGTTTTTGTGGTGCCAGCACAGGGAAGCTGGCAGCAGCTCCCACCCGGGACACTCCTGGCTAGAGGGCCCTGAATGAAGGAGAGGAGGTGGCCTGGCAGAGCTTTGCCCACCAAGGTGTCAGGGCCTGTGACACTGGGCACGCAGAGGGTTCTGGGAAGGGTTGGCCCCGCCCCTGGCTCTGCCGTCCACAACGCCTTCGCATTCTCCGGACACCGCCTCAGGGGGCCCTTTGCCCACATCACCCCACGGCAGTCACACAGAGAGGAGCTCACAGATGTACACCGAGCGCTCAAGAAATGTCCTTCTACGGGACGTGAGAACGCAGCGAGCAGGCGTGAGGTGTGCATGGGGCCCGGCTCTGCCGCCCGCGCATCTTTCTCTGGGCCGCTGCCGGCGTGGCCTGGACCCGTGCTGCGCAGCAGAGCCTTCTGTATCTGCAGTGTCACCAGCAGCACCAAGCAACAGAGACGTCCTAGTCCACGAGAACAGCCACGCGGGGAGGCGCCCTCTGCCTTCCCTGGGGGGGCTCCACAGCCCCAATCCTACTCTGAGGCTTTCCGGCCTGACTCCTGGATAGTTCAGCTCCACTCAGACACCAGCCTGTCCTACTGGCAGGAAGGGGAACCTGCACCCATGCCAGGCCCAGCCAGTGGCAACCAAGTTCCTGCCTCACACCACGGCCTGTCAGTTCTACCTCTGTCCCAGCCCCTGGCACTCTGGTCCAGGCGACCAGTCAGGCCCCTGCATCCTCCCCCGGGGCGACTCCAGTACCCCGCGTGCTTCCCCACCTCCACGTACACACCGATGTGGGTGTCTCCAGGCCTCTTGCAGCTGGGCGCAGGAGTGGGAAGGCGAGGCTCCGAGTCAGCGAGGTGAGGAGCTGGGGACTTGTCTCCCTCCGATGCCTGTACTGCACATCGGTGTCCTGCTGCCACCCACTTCAAACACATACATACATGTCGTCTTAAAATTATCGGCACAGGGCCAGGGCTTGACATGCTCAGGCCAGCGTTTCCTGCTTGCGGTCCCCGAAAAGCCGATACTAGCATATGACACGTTGGAAGCATTCTTTTTGGTAATCTTTACCCTGCAGCCTCACTCAGCTTCCCAGAAACAAAGCCCAGGTAGCTGGTCCCCAACTGAATTCGCCAGGGGGCAGCTGTCGGGGCCCAACGAGGATGAGAAGGGACTGGTGGTTGAGTGCTCACCCTGCCCAGGCTCCCATGAACCCCACAGCATCCCCACCGCTAGGTGAAGAAATGGAGACCGGGCCTGGAGGGCAGCCCCGGGCTGGCACGGGGCCAGAACATAGCCCTGCAGAAGTGACGCAGGAAAAGTACTCTGAGTTTGTGTGCCACGCGCGCCATGAGAAGGCGCTTTTCTCAGGGGACACTCTGTCCACAGGGCTGGGCACAGGAATGATCAAACTGCATTTTGAGCCAGCCCACCTACCAACTTAGGGTGCCCAGAGCATCACAGCTACTCCTGTGGCAGCGGAAGGTAAAGACGCGTCCTTCCACGCCCCAGACGAGGCCCACTCAAGAGTTCTGTGCCAGGGTCAATTTAAGAGACTGCTGGGCCGGCAGGGGGCCACCCCAACAGTTCTTTTACTCCAGCGTGGCCCTTCATTCTGGAAACCCTGACCTCCGTGGGGTCTCCGCCCCACTCCACCCCCTTGGCTCCAGCACCAGCCTTTCCCTCTTTCCACTCAAAGTGCCGTTTGTTCAGGAAGACATTATCCTCGCCTTCAAAGACTGGTTTCAACGTCGCCGCCTGCCCGGACACCTTATCCAAGGCAAGACGCCCCGCCACTTTCAGAGAACCCTGTGTTTCAGTCACTCAGCAGTCACATCCTTATTCCTTCCCGCATTCACGAGCCGTCAAGGTTCCACGAGGATTGGACACGCGCCTGTCCCTTAGGTCCAGGACCAGAATGCAGTAGGTGCTTAATACGCGTGCTGGACAAAAGGACCGTCCACAGGCCCGGGCCACACAGCTGGGCAGATACTCCTGTCACCCACCGACACAGGACGACGCGGCGCCCAGCAGCCCCGCGCCGCCT
>NW_006436294.1:7219034-7219492 GCF_000325575.1 Pteropus alecto
TGGCCTTCCGCAAGGCCTACTCCATCAAGGACAAGCTGCAGGCCATCGAGCGCGTCAAGGGCGGCGAGCGACAAGCCAGTGTGTGCCGCGACTTCGGCGTGCCCGGCGGCACGCTCCGCGGCTGGCTCAAGGACGAGCCGAAGCTGCGCTGGTTCTTGGAGCAGCTGGGCGGCGAGGTGGGCACGCAGCGCAAGAAGATGCGGTTGGCCAACGAGGAGGAGATCGACCGCGCCGTGTACTCGTGGTTCCTGGCGCTGCGCCAGCACGGCGTGCCGCTTTCGGGGCCGCTCATCCAGGCGCAGGCCGAGGCCTTCGCGCGCCAGATCTACGGGCCCGAGTGCACTTTCAAGGCCAGCCACGGCTGGTTCTGGCGCTGGCAGAAGCGCCACGGCATCTCCAGCCAGCGCATCTACGGTGAGGCCGAGCCCCCGGCCGCCGGCCCCGCGCCCAGCCCGCCC
>NW_006436294.1:7219586-7225363 GCF_000325575.1 Pteropus alecto
GACGAGCAGATCTACAACGCCAACGTCACCGGCCTCTATTGGAAGCTGCTTCCGGAGCAGGCTGCGCCACTAGGAGCGGGAGGCTGCGGCCGCCGCTGGCGGGGTGACCGGGTCACGGTGCTGCTGGCCGCTAACTTGACCGGCAGCCACAAACTGAAGCCGCTGGTCATCGGGCAGCTGCCGGACCCGCCCAGCCTGCGCCACCACAACCAGGACAAGTTCCCGGCTTCCTACCGCTACAGCCCAGATGCCTGGCTCAGTCGCCCTCTGCTGCGCGGCTGGTTCTTCGAGGAGTTCGTCCCCGGCGTCAGGCGTTACCTGCGCCGCAGCTGCCTGCAGCAGAAGGCCGTGCTGCTGGTCGCGCACCCACCCTGCCCAAGCCCCGCCACCAGGATGCCCGCCCTGGAGGAAAGTGAGGAGACCCCCAGGTGCTTCCGGCCTGAGCCCCTCGGCCCCCCGGAGGAGCTGCAGACCCCCGATGGGGCTGTTCGGGTGCTGTTTCTGTCCAAGGGCAGTGGTCGAGCACACATCCCTGCCCCTCTGGAGCAGGGTGTGGTGGCTGCCTTCAAGCAGCTGTACAAGCGGGAGCTGCTGCGGCTGGCTGTGTCCTGCGCTGGGGGCTCCCCGCTGGACTTCATGCGAAGTTTCATGCTCAAGGACATGCTCTACCTAGCTGGCCTCTCCTGGGACCTGGTGCAGGCAGGCAGCATCGAGCGCTGCTGGCTGCTGGGCTTGCGGGCTGCCTTCGAGCCCCAGCCAGAGGAATGTGTTGGGCAGGGACAGCCAGCCGGCCAGGCGGAGGAGGCGGCGGAGCACAGCAGAGTGCTGAACGACCTCACACACCTGGCAGCCCTGGCCTACAAGCGCCTGGCTCCGGAGGAGGTCGCCACGTGGCTGCACCTGGATGACGATGGGTGCCTGCCTGAGGGCTGCCGTGAGGAGGCGAGCCCTGGCCGGCTCCCTGCCCCAGCCCTTTTGTCCCGTCTGCCCCCAGGCAGCCTCCCCTCTCCAGCAGAGGGTGGGGAGGGGGCGTCGGCTGTCCCCACCGCTGGGGAGGCCGTTCGAGGTCTCGAGACCGCTCTGCGGTGGCTGGAAGGCCAGGACCCCCGGGAGGTGGGGCCACTGAAGCTGGTGCAGCTGCGCTCCCTGATCAGCATGGCCCGGAGGCTGGGTGGCATTGGGCCCTCCCCAGAAGTCCCCGACGACGGGGTATGACCAAGCCAGCCCGAGTGGCCTTTGTCCTGCTGCACCCGGAGGGAGGGGACACAGTCTCCCCTTCTCCTCCCCTCAGTGGCCTGCCCCATGACCAAGGGGCTCTGGGGATGCCAGCCTGACCAGCCAGGAGGAGCTGTGTGAGTGGAAGGTCATCCTGGGGGCTGGAAGGGAGGCCCCAGTCTTGTGCTCCCCCTGCCTGGGTTAGCACTCCCATAGGGTCTGTGGCCTCGGCTGGGGCCCCTCACACAGGCCTGGCACTCAGGCCACAGCGCCTACCAGAGGGCGGTTCGCTGTGTTCTGCCCCGCCCCTGTGGGGCTGAGGCCTCCACCCTGCCCCGTGGTGGCCAGTCACTTCACTGGACAAGGGCCCCGCATTCCTGTCCACCTGGAGCCCTGGTGCTGCGTGGATCCTGTGCCACAGCCACAGCCACGTGGCGCAGCGGGGAGGCACAGCACTCGGGTTTGTTTTTAGCGCATTAAGTCCATTTTCACAGATAATCTACGAGAGGCAGGGTGGTGTCTCAGTCCCCAGCCTGGGTCTGGTCTCAGAAGATGGCTCCGTGGGCTGGGAAGGGACTGTGCCCGCACCTGGGCCTTCTGAGGTTCTGGTGTGTGTGGGTGTAGATTTCAGCTCCACTCAGATTTTAATTTTCCTTAAGAAAATACATCTCTGAACAGCTCTCTCATCGCATGGGGTTGGTGTGCGGCCAGACTGCAGCCTGGTAACTTGAACAGTGACTCGCCAAGCTCCCCAGACTCCCCCAGCAGCCACAGCCCACTCTGTCCAGCCCCGGGGCAATCCACCTACCCCGGAGCAGACCGGCAGCACTGACAGTCATACCAGGACAACCCTGCGGTGCCTTAGGGCCCCTCCGGCCTCGTCTGCCTCTCCTGGCACTGCCATGGGCCCCAGGAACTGGGCTTCTGTGTGGCACAGTTTGAAAGCGGGGAAGGGCCCTCGTGTTACTGCCCAGCTCACACCTCTGCTGCTCCGTCCAGCTGTTCAGATCCCTGCTGCTGATCTGAGGCGCGGAGTGCTCGCCCCAGGGCGGGAGGGGGCCTGCCTTTACAGAGAGGTCGCTCAGAGCCTTCGAGAGGTGCTCCCCCCTCACTCTCACCTGCCCTGTGTCGTCTTGGTGGCTCGAGACGACAGAGGCTGCTGACTGGTGGTGTGTGCACCATGGAATGGCTTCAATGCACTGAGGCCGCTGCAGGGAACCCTCAAGCAATTTCCACTCAAGTCCAGGATCACCGACTGTTCCCTAGAACTGCCCCAGTCAAGACAAAAACCACACGCGTGCATAAAATATCTCAGGTCTGAAAGCTGAGGAAAGGATGGGGAGAATTTGTGAGCACCGGAAGTGAGCCTTGGCTAGCCAGGCGCAGGGCAGCGCCTCCAGCCTCGCCTGCCAGGGCCCATCTGGTGCATCCCCTGTCAGCTCTGGAGCCTGCACACCTACGGGAGCCTTTGGCAGTCTGAGGCTGGCCCTGGGTCTCTAACCCAAACAGCTGGCACAGGGCTTCAGGGACCCAGGGCTGGGAGCCTGCTGGCTGCGGAGAGGCGGCATAGGGTCCAGGTGGGTTCCCCATGCAGCCCAGTGGCCTCAGTAATGGCCCTTCTGCCTGCAGCACTGCTGGCCCCTCTGGCCAAGGTCCTAAGTCTCCCGTCTCACCCTCTGCGGGCTGGGGCAGGGACTGGAGTTGGTCCTGAGATGGGTGAGTCTCTCCTGGAGCTGCCTCGTGGCACTGGCCCAGACTTCACCTGTGGAGGAGGCTCTGGTCTTCCCGGGGGGCCCTCAGTGAGTACTCCATAAAGTGAGGCTGGTCCGGCTGGCCTGGGGCTTGAGCTAGTTAGTGCCTGGTGAGTGTGGGTCTGGGGGGCTGTTGGCTTCAGTGGGCTGGTGGCCCCCTCACGAGAGGGCTTATAAAGGTGTCCTGAGTGAAGGCGCTGGTGTCCTGTGTGTGCCACAGGACAGAGGCTAGGCGCACCTGGCCCCCAGGACGGCCCCAGTAAGAGGCCATTGTGCCCATCACAGCACAGCCACTGGTTGGCAGTTACCTATCTCTCTGGGCTCAGCTCAGTATGAAGTCATGGGGTGGCCTAGCCAGAGGCTTATGGCAGGAGGCCCCAGAGCTTATCCCTGCAGAATGACTGAAGCGGACCTTAGCTGGTGGTCGCACTTGGCAGCCTGCCCCTCACTGCGGTTACCTGCTGGGCCCGAGTGCTTGAGCCTACAACCTGGTTCGTGATGACCGGAAGCTGAGGTGGTAGGTGGCACCGGGGCTTGGGGTCTTGGTGGTTGCTGCTGGAATTCTTTCAACATTAGTCGTCTGCAAGCCAGAAGCTGTTTCCCTGGAGGATGACGTGTCCTCTGCCTTAGTGTGGGGATGCCTGCAGTCAGGGAGGTGTTTGGGGACAAAGCCATCGGCTTCCCCTCCTGTTCACTCCTTTTGACTTGTACTCAAGGTGTGAAGGTCACTGCCCTTCTAGGAGGTATGCTTTGGTCCGGGTCAGTGAGAGCTCGCCCCGTGGGCTCGGCAGTGGGCGGGGAAGGGAACACGTTGGGTGAAACGAGCAAGCGCACAGGCTTCATTTGGCTGAGACCACCCAATGTGCGTATTTTGAGGGAAGAGGCCAGGCAGCAGCTACCAGGGGTCCCAGCCCTGCCTGAGGGGGCTGCGTGCTTGGGAGTGGCCACCTAGATGTCCAGGGACCCCCAGCCTGTCGGCCCAATGCAGGTTGGGAGCCCAGGTTGTGGGTAGGGCCATGGGTATTGTTTGGCCCACAGTGAGGGTGGCCAGCCATGACACTTCACTCCAGCAGCATGTCCTTGGGAGGACCGTGGGCTGGTGGGCTGCATGCTCTGAGTGGTTCTTTCACACCCAACCTCGCTGATGGCGGAGCCGACCTGGTCAGGTAGGCCCAGTGCGCTTTATAATAAAGGCTGAAAGTGTCAGCTTCAGACGCATCCCTATTCTAAAGTCTTATTTGTGTAGCTTTGACCCAATGCTTGGATCTAGAACAGTTCATAAGCTGAACAAGTGGGGAGGGCGTGAAAATGAGGCAGCACCAATGGAAGCTCCTACGCACGTGTCCGGGAAAAGGCACTTCGACCTTGTGCTGTGAGGTGAAGAGATGTGGCCAGCTAATGACTGGGCTGCGACCCTGTTCCCCGCATCCCAAGCTGTCCCTCTTGAAGTGTCCTATCACAGGCCACCACCATCTGGAGCAAGGCTGCCCCTCCAGCTGGGCTAGGGGCTCACAGAGGCCCTTCATTCAGAGTGGCCACCTTGGTTCCCAAGGATTGTGAGATGTGGTGCTGGGACTCACTGACACATGGCTGAGTGTGAGGTCAGTTTGCAGAGCTTCCAGGTGATGGTGTGGGGAACCCATACCCCACCTCGGACCAAGCCTAGTGTCCTGGCCTTGGCTGAGACGCGCTTCCAGGCACTTGGACTGTAGTTGAAACGTCAGCTACTCCATACCATGTAACAGCAACTTTAATCCCATTTCACAGATGAATTGGGTGTGGAAATGAATTCAGGGTGACATTCTCACAAGGAGCAGGGCCCAGTCAGACTGATCCAAGGCCAGAACAGGGTGAGGTGGGAGGCGGGAGAGGGGCTGACCTGGGCGGGAGGAGGGCAGTGAGAGGTCCCCGCATGGGGCTTGGGAGCCCTCAGCTGGTCTAGCAATTTCCATTTTTGTAAGTCCTCAGCTGGTAGGTGGCAGAGTAGGTAACTGAGGCCAGGCCTCCCGTCACCTCCTCAGGCCTATGGCTGGAAGCCAGGGAAGCTCCAGCCCCTGGGGCCTGTGTAGGGCAGAGAGGCCCAGCGACCCTGGGGGCCGTGCAGAGGACGGCGCTGCTGGCCCCCTCCCCACAGTCCCCACAGCCTCGCTTGGGCCCCAGTTCCCAGGTGGTGGTCTGTCCAGGGACATGCTGGAGAGCCAGGTCCTGCACCAGAAGCCAGAGCATGGGACCCTCGAGGACTCCTGACCAGGAAGGGCCATCAGGACTAGCTCTATCTGCCACTTGCCAGGAGCTTAGGGTCTGGGAGAGGGGCCCACCCTCCCAAGCCTGGGGCCGTTCCTCAACCAGCCTGCTGCTGCCTGGAGCCATCCGCAGTGGGGAGCCCCACCCAGGGACAGGACAGGACAGACGCGGTGGCATAACGCCCCTGGCTTCACTGAGGGGGACTGGGTCTCTGGTGCAGACTTCACGTGTTCCCGTGCCCCAGCCTGACTACAGTCACACAGCCACGAGGGCCTGCCAGGCTGCCACACCCTCGCCCACCTGGCCAGCGCTGCCAGTGCTCAGGCCCTCAGAGGCCACGTCGCCCTCATGGTGGCCATCACCACACTGCCTTCTGCCCAGGGTGGGAGGGGACCCCTCAAGTCCTGCCCCCTTGAGTTTCCCCGAGTGGGAGACTGTGCAACAGTGAGGCTCCTGCAGGTCAGAGGACCGCAGTGCTCGGGAAGGGACTGGGAGGGCAGGACTGGGGCGGCCGGGCTGTTCTGGGTACTTAGACTGTGACCCCCATGCTGTGCCTGCGCCCTACTT
>NW_006436294.1:7225402-7228940 GCF_000325575.1 Pteropus alecto
GGCGGCCTCCACGGCGCTCATGGTGGCTGCCCGAAGCCCGCCCTGCTCCAGGGCGTGGAGCCCGTAGATGGTGGTGCCACTCGGCGTGCACACGTCTGTCCGCAGCTGGGCTGGGTGCTGTCCCTTCTGCAGCAGCATCTTGGCCGTCCCCTGGGAAGGGGGCGTTGGGAGCCAGTGACTTGGGAGAGGCGGGGGGTCCCCTTCTCCAGCTCAGCCCCACTCTGTCCTGTCATCATGCGTCCCCTGATCTCGGCCTGGGCTTCTTGGGCCCACTGTCTCCCTTCCCACTGCTCCCAGGAGGCACGCAGGCCCATCCCCTTCCACATGCTCCCCTGCGGCCGCCATCACTCACCAGCAGGGTCTGAGCAGCAATGCGGTGGGCCAGGCCGCTGGGCATGCCCATCTTGATGGCACCCTCGGCCAGGGCCTCGGAGAAGGTGCACACCTGTGGGGGCAGTGGTGTCAGCGCCGGCACTCCCCTGCACACAGCACCCAGCCTTGAGAAGGCTCAGGACCTTCAGGAATAGGGCCCAGAGCACCAACCACCAGCGCAGCACCCAGGCTGAGGCCTGGGCCCAGGAAGGCAGAGCTCGCGGGCAGCTGGGCCTGAGGACAGGGCAGTCACAGGGACTCGGGAAAGCCCTGCTTTGCAGAGGGACAGCCCGTGGGGGCAGGGACTAGACAACACTTACGAAGGCCACACCGCTGCCGCTGAGGCCAGTGTGGATGTCCACTTGGGCCTCAGGCACCTCCTCACACTGCCCGCAGGCCTCCAGCAAAGTCTGCAGGAACTCAGCCTCGCTGCTCCCGGCATGGCGGCCCCGTGCCATCACCATGGCTCCCTCATGGACCACGCAGGGTAGGTTGGGTGAGACCCGCAGCACCCGTGCGGTAGGGGGCAGCAGCTGGCCAGAAGGAGGCTGGAGTCAAGGAACTTGTGGGTCAACCCTGCCAGGCAGGTGCGCACCCAAGTCAGGCCCCCTCCCCAGCTTCCCAGGTACGGGACCAAGAGGAAACCTAACCCTAGTCCCTTAGCCACCTGGCCATCTCTGCAGGCTGGCCGAGAGGCTGTCTGCCACCTGTCCCACCCATCCTGGGGCCAGTTTCGGATGGCGAGGGCTGGGAAGGTGAGTCTGGCCAGCAGAGCCCACTCTGGGGTCACAGCCTCATCCTCACAGGCCACTTACCTCCTCCAGGGTGCTCAGAGAGACCCCAGCAGCCACAGACACCAAGATGTGCTCAGAGGTGACCACAGGGGCCACCTCTGCCAAGACGGCTGGCAGGATGTGGGGCTTGGTGGCAAAGAAGACAAGTGAGCAGGTCTGCAGCACCTCCTGGTTGGAATGAGTGGTCTTGCAGCCCAGAGCCTGCACCAGGAACACCAGGGCCGGGACGGGGTAAGTGGGCGTCTTTCCAGACCGCAGCTCTTCCAGCTGGAGCCCACCTGCCTCCCCATGGGTCTCCGTGCATCTCTCCTGTGCCACCCCAACTCCTGACTCATGCAGCCCAGGACTCACCCAGACCACGCGCTCTTGCTCAGGACCAACCCTGAGCCCAACGGACCCCCTGACGTTAGCACCAACGTGGGCCCTCTGACCCCAGTAAGTACCCATGGCCATCCCTGCCCATCCCAACATACACATACATGCATGCACATGCATACACACACGTGCACACTCGTGCACACACCTTTACTCTGCCCTGGCCCTCCAGAACCTTGACTTTCCGTCTAGCCTTTGACCTCCCTTTCCCCAGCACAGTCTCAAAACTTTAGCTACATAAGCAGCACTTCTCTGGCCCCAAGAAGTATCTCAGAGAGACAGGAGCCAAGAGCCACCCTGGGCCCCTGGGGGGCAGCCTCAACTCAAAGGAGTTGGGCCCCGGCTCACCCGGAAATGGCAGAGGTTCCTGTCAGTTGGCGCACTGGCCAGCACATGCTGGGCTTCCACTTTTCCTGGAGAAAGGCAAGACCTGGGGTCAGTGAGGAGGGAGGAAGGAGAGGAGGAGCCGGCCTGGCCTGCCCTTTACTGAAAGCTCTCTCAGGATCGGCCTCACCTGGACCCTCTGGCCCTTGGCTGGCCTGAGGCTCTCCACAAACCCATGTGCTCGCAGGGGTGCCTGATGCAGCCCAGACCAGGCAATCAGATCCATTCAGTTCTAATCAGTAGTCACTGCCACTGCCTGCTGCCGCTGCTGCTGAATCCAGAGGCCCTGCTCAATGCAGGGGCCAGAAGCCTGCCTTGTCTTGTGGGGATGCAGATCCCAGGGCCCTCTGCCTCTGGGAACAGAAAGGCTGGGGGGAACAGGGGGATAGGGAGGCCCAAAGGGGGCCGAGCTTCCCTGGGAGGGGGTGCATCTATGCTGGGACATCAAAGCTGAGGATAAGTGCCCATTTGGTAGCAATCATCTGTTTGTGGAGCACGGGGCTGGGGAGGTCAGACTTCTGTAACGCCTAACGGGAAGGCAGAAGTACACCCCAAACCTGAACCCAGAACTGATTAACCGTGGCAGTGATGTATACCCACTGTGTATCACACAGACACGCACTGCACTCGACGCTGAAGCTGGACGGCGATAGTGCTGTGCGTTACAGGGTTTTAAGACACCTGAGACTTGCAGTCAACTTTTTGTGACTTTAACCCCTCTGGACTTCGATATCTGGCTGAAGGCAGAAAACCAGCCCGATACCTACACGTAAAGGTTTCTAAATTCCATGGAGTAGGATCAAGCCAGCGTTGTCATCCCCTGCTGGAAACCAATGGTTCTCAACTGGAGAAGATCCCCACGCCCCGCACGTGACTCAGGCAGTGTCTGGAGACTTTTTTTTGGCTGTCACAATTGGTAGGTGCTACTGACATCTAGTGGGGAGAGGCCAGGGAAGCCGCTAAAAACTCTTACGATGTAAAGGATGGAATATCCGGCCCCAAATGTCCTTAGTGCTGAGGTTTAGAAATCCTGTACCATGCCGCCAGGAGTGGAGTTGGCATACGAATAGAAAAAAGCCTCCGAAGGCAAGCAACCAGACAAAGGACAGAGAGTTGGCATGAGATCCCAGGCTCTAAGGGAGAGCTGTGCCAAGCACTGTGTGAACTACATTTCCTAGTAGTCACACGAAACAGGAAGAAACAGGTGAAGCTAAATGTATTACATTTTATTTAATCCAATATAGCCAAAATACTATCCGTTCAATGCATAATCAATATTAAAAACTACTAAAAGATGTTACTTTTCCTTTATAATTCTAAATCTTCCAAATCCGGTGTACATGTTATTCTATACACTCAAAGCACTTCTCAAATCGGACCAGCCACATCTCAAGAACTCTACGACCACTTGCGACTGCTGTGGGGCACCGGCTCTAAGTCTCCCCGCGCACGTCCCTTCCTGCCGTGCTCTCCGGGTGAAGTGAGTCCCGGGGCAGGGTCGGCCCTGGCCCACGCTCGCCCGGCCTCGCTCCACTCTGGGACCCCTGGGCGCACGCCCCAGGCTGCCCTGGCTCCTCCCTCCCCCCGGGACTGCGGGATTCCATCCTTGCGGG
>NW_006436294.1:7229262-7236553 GCF_000325575.1 Pteropus alecto
CCGAGGCGCCCCGGATCCTCCCTCGCGGCGGGCAGAAGGCCTGGGTTGCGGTGATGGGGGTGACAGCGAGTCGTGCTGGCTGTCCAGTTCGGGAGGCTACCGATCAGTGGTCGCTTGGCAGCTGAGCTTCCAGGAGGGACATGCGCCCTAACTCTGATGAAAGACCGGTAAACACGGTCCACATTCCGGCCCTGCCAGCCGCACGCTTGCTTCTCTGGGCGAAAGCACCGTACTCAGAGAGCCCGGATCCTCCATTTGGAACCTGGGAGTGGACTCGGGTGGGAAAGACAGGGCGCTACCTGGTCAGAGCTTGTGGTCAGATACTCCCCAAGCCGCAGCGGCTCGAGGTGACAGCATAAAATCAGCACTGCCAGTGAAATGTGTGAGCAGGTGTCTGTAGCTTTTTTGTTAAAGAAATTACTCCAGCCAGACCAGATACCGGGTTCCGTGGGCCTCCCAGGAAGCTGAGGGAAGGAGGCAGGCCTTCCCTAGGCCTGGGGCCCCAGCAGAGACCTGGCCCCTCTTGTTGGTTCTGGGAGTGATGGAGTGCTTGACTCTGGGCCGGGGGCCATCTTAAGAGACGGACAGGGGTACGTGGGGATGTGTGTGGGGTGTGCTTGTAAGTTCTACTTGACACGGGGAAAATAAGGCTTGAGGATCTATTATTGTGGGGTTTTAAAAAAATAGTTTGCCAAGTTTAAGATTGTATTCTAAGGATTTTTTTTCTTTTAAACTCTACTTTGATATTTTCTAAGCTCATCAACAATGAAATTCCCTAATTTCATTCAACATTGCCTCCACTGTGGCCCTACTCTGGGCAGGGATGAGTGCCACATGGCAGCTGACCTGACAGCTGACCCTCAGCCTGAGGACATGCATTGTCTGGGGAGAAAGCCCCTCTATGGTAAATGCACACGGGACAACCTAGAGGACACTGAGGATACACAACCACCACTTGTGTCCTGCTAGGTGTGTCCAGGACTCTTCTGTGCCAGGCCTCCTTTCCACTGTTCTCACCTGGCTGATCCAGCTCCACCTCAGGCACCACCCCCCGCCCAACCCTGACACAGGCAGAGCCTTCATCAGCAAAGGGTGGACCTGGGACCTGGAGGTCCAAGTCCCGAGGGGAGAAGGGGCTCCCAGGAGTTTCCGGACAGCGGATGGGCAACCTTGCATAGCAATGTGGGGGTTCAGAGAGAAAGGACCTCAGCTGGAACCTAAAAGGCAGGGAGGCACTGACACGAGAAGGGCACTGGGGCCAGCTGGGGAGGCCCAAGGAATGAACACCTGGGCTTGCCGGAGAGCGAGGAGGTGACGAATGCAGTGAGGGCAGCTGGACTCGGGGAGAGAGTTTGGGACTCGTGTGCCTGGAATAGGGAAGACGGCCACCACCACCTGCATGAGTGGTAGGAAGGAATGGACGTGGCAGGCACATTTGGGTAAGAAGAAAGCTGGGAGTCATCGGCACGAAGGTGGCAAAGGGCCCTGGGCAGGAGGGGCCCTGAGGAAAGGCAGGCCTCAGGCCGGGGAAGGTGCCTGGTCCCGGGCAGGCAGTCCATCAGGCACTGGCCTGGGGGGCTTTGGAGCTGGGTACTCCTAGACCCATGGCCCAGCACTGACTGGCTGGCCAGGGTACCTGTCATTCAACCTGTCTGGACTTTGCCCTGCTCAAATAGAATGGGAAGCCCGTGCCACTCACCTTTCTGCCCACAAGGCCCAGCGGGCACTCCCGGGTGACACCTGTTACTGTCCGTGGGAGAAGGGCAGGCGAGGCCCCATCACCCAGGCCGGGCCCATCTGTCTCTTACAGTCCCAGGAAAGGCTGAGCCACCCACTCACCATCCTCTCCTCAGATCCACCCCACTCTGCCAGATCCAGCCTCTTTCCCCAAAAGCCCTGGGGCTGAAGGGAGCTCAAGGGAGCGCAGGTCATCAGGCCTGCTCATGGCCATGGACATGGCCTCCGCAGGAAATGTTCTGCCTATATCCCACTGGCCAACAGTCCACCCCTTCTCACCCCCGAGGCCTGCCTGCTTCCTGCCCACACACCTGCCTCTCCATATCTCTGGCTTCCGCCGCCCCAGGGACAGTTGGCCAGCAGCTCTTGGAGGCTGAGCGGTCAACAGGGAGACAGTGGGTCCTGGGGCTGGCCAGGCTCGGGGAGGCAGTGCCTGGTGTGGGGCACAGGGGGCACAGAGCTGCCAGGACCAGGCCTGTGAAATGCACTTTATTGGCTCCCGGGGGTGGGAGAGCAAGATCAGTAGACACGCTCAGAACTCGGGCACTGGCGCCGGGGAGCCAGCTGCCAGGCCTGGCCAGGCCTGGGATCCCTGAGGGTGAATAGGAGTGGTGGCCTTGCTGGACAGCTTCCGGGAGCCACCCTGGCGGAGGCGTGGAACGTGGGCCCACGTCGTGGGCAGTGCCCTGGACTCCTGGCAGGGACTGAGGGTGGTTGCCACTGGGCTCTGTCAGCTGACTGGCCTAAGGGAGGCGGGTGCCGGCCCTGCCATGCTTCACTTCCGGGCCCGCTCGTAGTTGTCGGTGAACCAGGCACAGGTCTCCTTCACAGCTGCAGAGGGCAGGCGAGGGCCAGAGCTGCACCGACCTCCATGGGAGGTAGGGAGGGTGCCGCCCCCAGTGATGTAAGGCAGTCACCCCTGTGTCCTGCGGCCCAGATGAAGGTCTGAAGACCCAAATGGCAAGGCATCCACCCCCAGGTGGCAGTAGAAAGCTGAGGCCCAGGGAGGGGCAGGGGCCTCACCCTGCTTGAAGGGCGTGAACTGGAAGTCCGGTAGGTAGGCCCGCAGCTTGCCGTTACTGGCTGTCTTCTTAAACTGCCCGTCTGACTTGCTTGTATCAAACTGGGGGCCTGGTCAAGGTCAGAGCAGAAGGGCAGCCCCCACCCCCTCCTCCACCTTCCTCTGCCCTTCCCTGGGGAGCTCTGGGACAGAGCGGCATACCAAGCCCCAGCGGCCAGGGTGAGCACCACCATGTGCCAGACCAGACCACAGCCTCTGGCAGGGAGGGGAGGCCCCCAGTGCCCACTAGATATGCCAAAAGATACGGTGATGCCCCCGTGGAAGTCCATGGCCTCCACCACGGCCTCGGCTGCCTCC
Source organism: Pteropus alecto (assembly GCF_000325575.1). Taxonomy (NCBI): domain Eukaryota; kingdom Metazoa; phylum Chordata; class Mammalia; order Chiroptera; family Pteropodidae; genus Pteropus; species Pteropus alecto. The sequence goes on from NW_006436294.1 coordinate 7,232,378, forward strand.
TGAATGGAAACCTCGTCCTCCTCGCCCACTGTGGGGAGAGAGAGGTCCTGGACAGGGTCAGGCTCCCTCTGCCTGGCCCCTGCCACGCCCCCCCCCAAGAACGTCCCACAGATGCGGTGGGGTGGGGCTGCAGGATGCCCACCTGACAAGATGATGGGCTCCACCTCACTGTACTCCCGCAGGACCCAGATAAAGAGCCGGGCCAGGTCCTGGCATCAGACAGGCAGGGTTAAAGGCCACCAGTGACGGCCAAACGAGACCACAGGGCACCTCTCCTGCGCATACCTGTCCAATGGGGGCATAGGGCAGGCCCCACTAGGGCCAGGGGCTCCTCCCTTTGGGCAGTCCTCGGCCAGCTCTGCCCCAATGGCCGAGTCCTTTCTCCCACTGAGTTCAGAGCTGCACCCAAAACTTCCATGGGGCCAGGCGCCTACAGGGGCTCAGACCCTCCCCACAGCCAGCATGGCAGGCCCAGGGAGACACTGTGGGGACAACCGTGCACCCTCCTGCACGAACCAGGGAGTAGATGAACTGCCTCCGAGGCCTCCCTGTGCCCCACACCGTCAGGGCTGAGCCGCTGCCTGTGGATTCGGGGAGGGCGGGTGTCAGAGCTGGCTGTGCCAGCCACCACACTCCTCCCAGCTGAGACCCAGGAACCCCAAGAGGACCGTGACCTGGTCGGTGCTGGGCGGCAGGCACTCACTCTTGGCCAAGTGCACCTTGTGGATGAGGCCCGGCAGCACGTGGCCGTCCTCAATATTGAAGTTGTCGTGGGGCCCGAAGACATTGGTGGGAATGACCGCCGTGAAGGTGCAGCCGTGCTGCTGGAAGTAGGCCCTGCAGAGGCACCGCGTGTCCTCCGGCCCTCGCCCTGGGACCACCCACCCACCCCTCCCTGGCTTCTTAGCCGGAGGCTGGCAAGCGAGGGAGATGAGGGCGGGGAGGCCCACCGGGTACCCGCAGGGCCCCACCCACCCGGGGGCACGCGGCCCTCTTCCCCCACTCCTGGCTGGCCCCAGGTGGACAGGTGGAGGACCTGTTCTGCACGTCAATCATCCGCTTGGCGTAGGCATAGCCAAAGTTGCTGCTGTGCGGGGGCCCGTTGTGGATCTGGCGAAGCAGAGAAAACCTATGCTTCCAGGCCCCGCCCCAGCCCAGGCCCCGCCCCCAGCCGGCCTCCCCTCTCACCATGGTCTCATCGATAGGGTAGGTGGTCTTGTCAGGGAAAATGCAGGTAGACAGGCAGGAGACCACCTTGCAGGCTCCCACTTCGAAGGCGGAATGCAGGACGTTGTCGTTGATGTGCATGTTTTTCCTCTTGATGGGGGTGGGGGGGTCAGTGACGGGTTCAGGCCTTCCAGGCAAGACCCCAGCCCTTACCTGCTCCCTCAGCGGAAGCGAGACATACCCTGGCCCTCTGACCTGGGCAGTACCTGAGCCTCCTTGTCCTAACTGCTTCCCCAGGGCAGGATGGAGCCTTTGCTTGCTCCCTGTCCTATTACACCCATAGCTGGAAGAACCCTTCTGGGGCTGTAGGAGGGTCTGGCCCTGCCTTCCCAGGGTCCTGGAGGAGGGCTGCACCCCTCAGCTCAAGGCTGGGCCCCATCCACAGGGCTGCTGAGAGAGGAATAGAGCTCGCGTGATCTGGCCCTGAGGTAGAAGGGGCCCCTCCAGCCACCAGCCCCACAGGTGCCTAGGAGCAGTGAAGCCTTGGGCCAGCCCCACACTCCTGGGGCCCCACCTCTCCTTCTGGAAATTGGATATGAGATGGCCAGGGCATTTGGACTGGTCTGGGGAGAAGGGAGAGGTGGCAGTTAGGCAGCCTGCTGGGAAGGCTGTGGCTGAGACAAGGTGGGCCCAGGGTGACAGGGGCCCCCAGGGCAGAATCCGGTCTGAGCCTCTGCCACCCCAGTGCCTGATGCAGGGCCAAACCATGCCAAGGCCAGCTGCCTGGAGACGGTGCAGCAGTGCAGCCTGCAGAACCCCAATCTCCTCCTGCCCCCCACCACGGGGCACACAGCGCAGACCCAGCACCCAGTTCACACCTCTGTACCCTGGAGCGCGTGCTGGGACTCGCTTAGTGCAGCGGGACCAGAGAGATCCTGGGAGCAGGCCGGAGTGGAGACAGGGAGCAGCCCCAAGCCACACAGAGAACACTGACTCCTCTCAGCTCCCCGAACCCACCAGTCGGGTCACATTAGGTCAAATGTCCCAGGTCCGCCTGTACGCCCCTCTTCCTACAGGTCAAGTGTGGGTCATTGGGGGCCCCCATCAGGCTGTGCCTAGCCCTGACCCCCAGGGACTTCCTGGGGCCAGAACATGAACGTGGGAAGCTGGCCAGGAAGTTCCCAGAGCCCAGCTCCTGGCTGCAGCACTCGTTTGGGCCCCTCACTTACCCAGAAGTCCAAATTGTATTTGATATTCCGGAACAGGCCTCCCACCATCGCAGCAAGATGGATGATGTGTGTGGGCCGAACCTTTTCAAACAGGGCTCGGGTCTGTGCAGCGTCCCTGGAAGGAGCCGGGCCATCAGGGGTCCCCTGAAGGCCTGAGGGAACTAGCACCCTGGGACTGAGGTACTGGGGACAGAAACTGGACAGGGCTGATGGCGGATAGACTGCCAAAGGGAAAGTGGCCAGTTCAGGCACCGGCCGCTGTGAGGGCGCTGGCTTCCAGGAAGAGATGGGAGGGTGTTTGCCTAGGAGCAGAACTGCACCCACCCAGGCCACACCAGCCATCTGGTGCGGAGGGTGCAGACATGAGGCCACCAAGCTCAAGGACAGGCCTGGTTCGGAGCTCTGTCTGAAGCGGCCTATGGGGGCGCTCTAGGAATGGGCCCACTCACGTGAGGTCGGCGTCCTTGGAGGAGACAAACACCCATTCCTCTCCGGGCAGCCTGGCCCCATCTGCTACCACCTTCTGGATGGCTCTGCCCACCAGCCCAGAGCCCCCTGTCACCAGGATCCGCACGGACCCCCGGGGCTCACCCATGTCAGCTGCACCTGTAGGGCCAAAGGGCGAGGCTGAGGCCATCGTGCTCCCAACATCATCAACTCCCCTGAGATGCCCCTGCTTGGGGTCACTGCCCTTGGCCCTGGGCCCCACAACTGTTCAAGGGCTGGCCCAGGGCTCTCTGGGGCAACTGGCACAGGATGATGCGCTTCGGGAGGAGAGACGCCCACTGGGGACCAGAGAGACTCAGCTGGACCGAATCATCCTCTCCTCCCAGCCCCATTCCTCAGGGAGCCTTCTGCCTAGAACCACGCGGGGGCCTCCGGGTTACCACCAGCCAGGAGAGCCTGTGCAGGTTCCACCCTGTAGGCCCAACACAGACACCCACTGGGCTGAGACAGGGAGCACTGGCTCCCCTTGGGCTGACACGATGGGAGGCAGATAACTTTGGGGCTGGGGGCTCCCGATTAAAGCCTGTGTGTTACAGACGAGGAACCGGCGGCCGCCTGGTCGCTGAAAGCCTTTGCCGGCCCAGGTCCTCCTGGGTAGGTCGTGCTTCTGGCTCAGAACTGGAGGGACCTCAGGTGCACCACCACCCTCGAGAACCCTATCCTAGGGGGTGGAAATTTGCTTGGGCCCCTACAGGACGCCTCTGACCCCGCTGCAGGATCCCGCGTCCAGCCCCGACCAGAGGGGCCCTGTCCAGACATCTGCTGCTCGCGACCGCACAGGCCTGTGGGGAAGACCCCACAGCGTCCAAGCCCCCTACCACGCCCCCATCACTCCTCAGGCCCAGGGCTACCTCCATGCCCGCGGGTCCGCTCCCACACCCACCGGCTCCTCCCACGACCCCGAGGTCCCAGCACCCCTCAGCGCTCTGTCACGGTTCCCAGGGCCTGGCCCCGGCTCGCCAGGCCGCGCCCTCGGGAGTTCCCTAGGTAGCCAGAGCCGTCTCACCAGCGCCCTACCCCACCCGCCCCCTACTCCACCTGCCAGGCAGCTCAGGACCTGCAGCCGGCGATAGCTAAATCCCCCAGGCGCGCGGAGGTCGAGCGGAAGGGGCGGGGCCAGGCGGAGAGGCGGGGCCCTCCCACGGCATTCTGGGACGTGGATCGTCGCGTGGCGCCCGGGCGGTGCTGGGAAGTGGAGTCCGGGGCTGTGCTGCATCATGGGGGCCGCTCCTGGGGCGGTACCCGCAACCGCCTTAACCCAGCCGAGGGGCTC
>NW_006436294.1:7236885-7238661 GCF_000325575.1 Pteropus alecto
CACGGCATTCTGGGACGTGGATCGTCGCGTGGCGCCCGGGCGGTGCTGGGAAGTGGAGTCCGGGGCTGTGCTGCATCATGGGGGCCGCTCCTGGGGCGGTACCCGCAACCGCCTTAACCCAGCCGAGGTGCTCCCAGCACCCTGCTGGAGAGCGTAGGGAAGTGCGAGAGCAGGGGCCGCGCAGCCAGAAGCTCCGCAGCCTGAGCTAGGAGGCGCGGTAGTTACCGCCCGGCGGGCGCTCTGCTGGCTGGGCTCAACCTGGGCCTCGATGGACTCGTGCTCTGCCGCCCGCAGGCCGGGTGCTGGCCGGCTACGGGTTTCCAGGAGGGAGAAGGCCAAGCAGAGCTGCAGCCCCCTTACACTGTCGCCTCCCCGCGGTACCCTGGCCAAAGGCAGCCCCCGGCCGGACTCCAGGTAGCGCCTAGACTGCTCCCCAGACCGACCGAGCACCTGCAAAGGACGCGGTTGCAGAGAGAGTGGAGAATTGGGGGCCGGCTTTGTAATCAGCACACCAGGGAGGGAGGGCTTTCCTCAACAAGGGAATACCAGCTCAGGTGCCGAGGCTCAGAGGCATGGAATAACTGCACAGCCACCGGGCCAGTGGGTGGCAGAGCTGACAGGAACTGGTCTGTAGATGCCAGGAGTGGGGAAGCGCCCTTCTGGGTCAGTCTCTGTGTTTTCTCCAGGCCTCTACTCAGTCATCTTCATCCTCGAGGCCTTGACTATTCATGTAGCTGGTGAATTGTTGTGCCCAGATGTCCTGCCGTCACATCTCAAACTCCTTCCCTTGCACCCTTCTTTGAATGGCCGTGCCATCTCCCTACGACCAGGCCTGCCTTGCCCTCCCTGGGTCACCTTGCTTCTTGGAGAAGAAAGGCAAGGCCTCACTGCTCAGAGCGCTGTCCCCCGCCTACCTGGGAGGCTGGTGACAGGCCTCCCCACAACCTTCCTGGATCCCAAGTGACAATTCATGGCTTCTATCTAAATCAAGTATTTAAAAGCAACAAACTAAGTTAACAAACTGATAAATAAAATGTGCTCTTTCCTCCTACTGTCAAAATAATATAAATGGAGCCGTTTTAAAATGGAGCCAGAGCTGCCATGCCAGAGGAACTGCCTTGTACTGCTCGTCCCTCAAATCTTTGGAATGTTGAAATGGACCAGGGCCTAAAGCAACTTTGTGTCCCCCATGAACTATTTGCAAAGATAACAAGAAAGTAGATATTGTGACTAATGGACTGAGGACAACCTACGGGCCTGAAAATTAAACATTGTTTAGAATTAACATCCCTATTTCACGTTATCTGCACTGATAGAGATGCCTCCCTTCTTCTGATGTAACTGTCCGCCCCCCTTCTAGTAAACACCGCTCACCTTTGTCTCTTAATCAGAACATTTGGCTTTCTGCCTGAATCAGTGCTTCTTGAATAGCGATTCTTATTGATCTCAAATAAATGCTTGTTGCCACTCACTTTGAAAGGCCTTTTTTGTTTTTAGGTTAACACGACCTTGACAACAACTTATTATGATAAGTATATTCCATAATTATAAAAATTTTAAAGCTCCATAAAACTATGGTTTTTATCTGACTGGAAGTTAGCAAAATATCAGAGATAACTACATTTAATTATCGCTTGTCTAGATGTTCTGGTGATGTGCTGGCAGGATTGGTTAATAAAGTTAACCGTAATTCCCGAATCGTTATATATCCATCCCATACAATTTAGTTGTCCTCATTTTAGCAAAATTACTATGTGGTTATAATAAAAATTTAAT
>NW_006436294.1:7238689-7240119 GCF_000325575.1 Pteropus alecto
AGTCTAAGGAAAAAAAAAAAAAGAGGCTCAGGACATCACCTGATTTCACATTGCCTTCAGGGCAAGACCGGAGAAGAGGGTGGCATTGCGGTAGCCTTAGTCACAAGTTGACCAGGTGGCACAGGGAGGGGGTGCACCCAGAATGCCAGCGCCACTGTTACTGCGTGGCACCGGATCCTAGGAAGCACCAAAACCCAAAACTGAGGCACTTTTACAAAAAGAAAAAGGGAGGGGATGGATGTGGAAGAAGCTAAAACCAGAGATGTCCATTCCAGCCCACCCCCTGTCCACCTGATACCCACGTAAAGCACATGCCCATAAAGCCTTTCCAAACTTCCTCTGAGCCCTTCCCGACATAACGCAATGATTACACACCTGTTCCTCCCCTAAGGAAGGTATTCCAATGTGTTTTCCTTTATTGCCTCATTTCACATCTAGTATTTCCGTGTCATGTCTTTTCCTTTATTTCTGGCAACATTCCACCATATCTTTGCATCTTGTGAACTTAATGTTGACTTTATTGCCACTACACCCTACCGTGAGCACCGGGCGCGCGATCGACACATAAGACCGGGAGCTGGGCTGGCGCAAAGCGGCCCCAGCGGGAAAAGTCAAGGGGCGCCGGCCAAGACTGGTCGCTAGTTGTGGACGCAGCGTGGGCCGGACTGCGGGGCAGGAACTGCGGCGGTCGCAAAGCTCAAGAGCCAGCCCGACCTACTGCCCGGATCAAGCAGGCGCCCAAGGCGGAGCAGGGGCGGTTCGGGAGCCGAGTCCGAGGCTGCAGGCCCCGCGACCCGACAGGTCCAGCGCGCAGTGGGCGGGACCCTGCCGAGGCCCCGCTTGGCTCTTCCGCGCTTTGTCTCCACAGGCCACGCCCAGGTGCCTCGCCCCCGGCTTGGGTCTCCAGCCTCTCTTTACCCTTCAGTCCCCATTAGGGCTGCTCCACGGGCCCCATCCGCCTTGGCTACTTGCCGTGGCTCACCTAGGAAGCTCGCTGAAGGCACAGACCAGTGGTCTGAGTATTTGGTTCCGCGAGTCTGGGTAGACTCGGGAATGAACAGTTTCCCCTGGAGACTGTCGAAGGCGGGTTTAGGAACCCTGTCCCGGGCGCTCCTGTTCCTAGGACAGTCTTCACCCCTTTTACAGCCTGGGCAGTGCTGCGCCCCTATCGCAGAGGACCTCGAGTCACACACTCACGAGTGCCTCTGTCCCTCAGGATTTGGGCTTGGCGCTGGCACAGGGCCAACCACAAACCTTCCTGGCATCTGGATCAGTCACTTTTCCTTTTTCTTTTTATAAGAAACTCCAGTGACCATTTACGCTGGGAACAAGCCACGCTCAGGGCTTCCGGAGCGCAGAGGTTACAGATCCGCTCAGCTCCTGGGACCAGGCTGCGCCGCCCCCTGCCCCTTGCCCCTTGCCCCGCTGCC
>NW_006436294.1:7240414-7247336 GCF_000325575.1 Pteropus alecto
GTTCCGGGCCGCGGGCGAGGGCGGAAGGGCCCTCCTGGCGGGCGGGCGAGCTGAGTGCGGCCTGCCCCGCACGGGTACCGCGAAGCCTGGGCCTTGGGGATCTGGCGTCCCGGCAGCCGTCACGACCAACCCGCGGGGCTGCAGTCCGGCCGGTGGCCCGCAGCTTCTCTCTCAGGAACGACACGTGGGTAAATCCCGGTTTGAGGGGCCACCCTTCCAGCCGCAGAGCCTCTAGCTTCAGCATCTGTGTCGCAGTTCTCCAGCCCGCTACTCTCCGCGGTGGCCTGGGCCTGGGCGTGGGGGCGAGGGGGCAGGTGCGGGTAGCTCTGGGTTCGGCTCTAAGCTGGCCTCCTTTCTCCAGATCCCGGGGGGGCTCTCCAAACGACGCTGGGAAAGTGGCCCGGGCCTCGAGCCCCGCGATGCTAGAGGAGATGCAGAGCCGCACCTGCCCTGGCGGGAATAGACGTGGCCAGGAAGATGTGACGGACAGGATGTCGTCCCACCCTTGGGCCTGGAGGACGATCGTGGGTGGGGAGAGGGGGTTTGGCTGCGCTGACCTGGCTCTTTCCTGAGGGTCCCTTTCCCGAGATGTCTGCATAATCCCAGCGGCAGCCTCTCCGATGTTGGAAACATTTCACCTCCTCACCCGCTGGCTACATAGTGGTGTGGGATCCTCAGGGCCTGAGATCTACTTCCCGAGAGTGTTAGCTGGAGGCCGGCTTTGAACTCGAGCAGATTGTGGGCAGCACTCACGCTCGTCGTGGTCCCGCAGCACTTCCTTCCTCTGAGGTCCAGTCCCAGTGAGCGAGAGCAATAAACGTCTTTTGCCCACTTGCGACCTGAGAGATGCCAATCTAACCATGGCTCCAGGTGATACCTAGCTCCTATCCACAGAGGCGGGACTTTAGTTCCTATTGTAGATGTAACCTTGTAACAGTATCTTCTCCCCCTTTTTAAAAATTAAAATTACTGGGGTTGTATTGTGGTTAATAAGATCATACAGGTTTTAAGTGTACAGTTCAATAATACATCATCTGTATATTGCATTGTGTGTTCACCACCCAAAGTCAGATTTCCTCCTGTCACCATCTATCTGACCCCTTTACCCTGTCTGCCTCCCTGCTCTCCCTCCTAATACTGGCCATACCCACAGTGCCCTCCTATGGGAGATAACGGTGAGAAGTTGGGAGGGATCGCTCTATTTTTTCACAAGCCTACACACATGGCTCCAGTCTCTCCTGGGGCGATGGCGAGGGGTCCCTCACTCCTGGAAGGGTCTTGGGGACGATCGCTGAGAAGGCCCAGGCGGCACTCGCGGGCTGGCAGGGAAAGGGTGGTCAGGGCAGCAGCTGAACTGGAACAGGGCAGTGCCATTGGCACAGTTCAAGGAGCTGCCGGGCACACCCAGTGCCCCTCGGGTCAGGGAGGAAGGCGTTGGTGTCCTCGGGAGCAGAAACCAAATGGCCATGGGCCACGGAGGAGACGGCACTCTCACTGGTATGGCCTTCGGGAGGTCCCCTCCCTGAACCCCACGGACAGTTGTGAGGAGAACATAAAACAAGAAGCACACAGCAGGTACTCGGTTCCCTTCAGAGCCGCAGGGGCAGGGACACAGGTCAGTGACAGTGGCAGCCACAGGCAGGCACAGGGGACAGATTCGCAGGGGAGTCTGGTCCGTGCCTCACTCGGGCCCGCTCCTCTTGTTATTCTCAAGGCGGAAGCTTGGCAAACCCTCCTGCTCCCTCGCGTTAGGCCGCAAGCAACAGACAGGGCGTCTGGCCGACCTCCGGCCCAGGCCGTGTGCCCCTTACCCGTGTGGGTGTGGGAATGGTCCCAGTGCAGCGTCTGGCTCCCCTCGGCCACCCCAGGGCCACCCGGCGGCTCACAGGCCCCTGCCCCCAGTTGAGCTCCCGCTTCGCTTCTAGCACCGAGGGTGGCCCATCTCAGCGTCAGCGGTGATTAGACAATTTCAGGTTCCATTTGATTCAGGTTTCTTTAAATGAAAGAGTATCAATGTAATTTTTCTTGAATTCACAGAAGAAAAAGGAGCTAAGCAGAAACTGAAAGATTGATGATTTTCAGATAAATGCTTATTCAAGGCAAGGTATTTTTGATTCCGAAAACTTTCTAAAGTTAAAAAAACTATGAAAACATTAAGCGGCATACACATTTTTAAAGCTATGTTCTTGTAAGCAGATGCAGCTGTTTTCAGGTTGAATAACAGTGATTTTTAACTTTTTTAATGTAAAGGTAATTTTAAACATAAAAATCAGAACACATCACTGACTTCCAAAACACAAAAGCTAACATCCTACCTCCCATTTTTTAATTAAGAAAAATCACAGCTTAAAATACAAGGTTACTTTTGTAATTCTAATCACAGCTCATCTAAGCAGAACATCCTGTAAAAGTGACAGATCACACTTGGGAGGGGAACACATCTTTCACAGTGGGAAATGGGCACTGGAGGCCAACGTGCACATGAGCCTTAACTCGGCCACGTACTTAGTGTGACCTTGGGTAGGTGACTCTCAGGCTGCTTCATCACCTGTGAAATAAAGAAGGAACGTCTGCCTCCTGCGGTTGGGAGGGGCGCACAAGACGGTGCAGGTCTGGTACGCCTGGTTCGGGCTCGGGCTGTGCGGGTGAATAGCACCCCCACCTGAGCTTGAACCAGTGAGGCGTGCGAAGCAGGAAAGGCTCCCTTTCCCCTGGTCACGGGCTGGGGCAACAGTGGTGTCCTCAGGCTGAGTGCCGGTTAGATGGACACCTGCCTGCTCATAGGCGGTGCAGGATGGCTGCAGCCTCTCTTTGGGGGGCTGCCCCCGAACTCCCCAGGCTGGGAGGAGCAGATGGACCCTGCACCCTTGTGCAGGAGGCTGGCTGCTGCACGCCTGGCTCTTCTCCCCTTCCATTCATTCATTCGGCTAACCCCGCACCCCTTTGGAGAGGAGAAGGGGTCGAGTAAGTGGGCAGGGTCCTCAGCAAACACCCCTCCTCGGGACATGGGCGGCACAGGGGCAAATGCTCCGCCAGTGCCTGGTCTGTAGTAGGGATTCAGTGAGGAGCTGTGATGGTGACACCATTCAAAGCACTCATACACCCATGTGACGAACGAGTGCCAGGATACGAATGGGGCACTGGGGCACTGTTGCAGGTGGCGGGGCGTCGTGTGCTCCCCATCTTTACTGAGAATCGTGTGTGTACATGAGTAAATGTGAAATCGGTTTTGTCCCAGGAAAGATCTGGATGAATGTGTATCCACAGCTCACAGCATCTACCTGCTGAATTGCTGGAGATTTTCGTTGCCTCTAGCTTACATTTCTTTATCATTTGAAATATTTTTACAACATGTATCTTATGTTTTTAATGGCTAAGAATTAAAAAGATATAAAAGTAAAGCAGAACCAGACATGAGACAGGAGTGTGGTCCTGGTTTTATAAGATATTGGTGCAGAGAAAGGAGTGACGACCCCTGGTCGTTCGGTGAGTTCGCGGCAACTTTTTTCTTTAAGAAAAGAGCATAATTGAGCCTTCTATCTTAAAAAATAGTTAAAAGTAATTCTTATAAGTGGGAGAAAGGTTTTTTTAAACCAAGTTAGCGGGCCTTCGACTCAAAAGCGTTTTCGGTGAATGCCACCAGGCAGTGGTCATACATGTTGTGTCACTTGAGTCACAGAGCCACAGCGAGTAGGCTGCTGCTCCTGGAAGCTGTGTCACCAGACTAGTGGGCAAAGTCACAGACTGCGCTCAGCTCCGGTTTTGCCCAAGAGCAGTGTACGCGTGCCAGCCCCTGTCCTGCACAGCTGATAGGCTGTCCGCGAGCATAATGCGGGTGTCGCTTCCGGTTGCTGTAATAGAGTCAAAAATGGGATTTTCAACAAGAAACCTGATTTCCTATATTCCTTCTCATAGGCGACTGGTGACTCTGCCTCATCCACATGTCCCGTGGGGTGGGAGACAGGCGGGGTGCGCACATCTGTTGTCTCACTGCTGGACCTCGGTCACAGGGTCACACCCAGCTCCACGGGACTCTAGGAAATTAGTCGCCCGCTGGGTGGCCATGTGCTCACGGAAGTTTCAGGTGGGATTGCTGTCATGCAGGGACGCAGGATGCTGCTCAGTCTTCAGTCTCTGCCGCAGTTTACCCCAGTGGCCACCCTTCGTCCCACCCCAAGCCATAGTTACTACCTCTGCCCAGAGCCAGGCTCTCTGGTGGCGTGTGGCTGTCTTCAGCAGGCACCAATGCAGCTTCACTCAGTCACGCTCTAAACTCAGACAGGTCCTGGCCTCCCTGTGTGCGGTCTCCACCACCCAGCGAACGAGCTGGGTAACCGGGAGGCCGCAGAGACGCGCCCACAGGTCGCTGCCACAGTGGTTCCCTGTTGATGCGCAGGTGTGTCCTGACAGGTGGCCGCTAAAGCGAAGCAGTGCTGGGACCTGTGACCCAGCAGCCACATTGCTTGTATGCAGCCAGCAGGAGCAGGGGCCTCCGTGTAGCACAAGGTGGGTGGGGGCCATCGGGGCGGCCTTCACAGCCCCAGACTGCAGCAGCTCAGGTGTGCGGGACCGAGGGTGTGACGAGGCACGACGTGTCCACACAGGGCGGTGCTGGGCCCGGTGGCAGAGTGGACACCCTTGGGCCTGCTGGTCAGTGTTCGCAGACACCTTTGGGCAATGAAAACCTTGTGGAATTAAAGAGGTGATGGTTCCCCGACCTTAGGGATGTTCTAAAAAATACCGAATCATGCACTCTAAGATGGTGCTACGGTCCGTGAATTGTATTCCACCAAAGCTGGGCAGAGGTTGAAAAGGAGCTGACAAAAGGGAGTATACTGTGTGACAGTGTGTAAATAAATGTAAAAACGGGCGGGTGCACCTGCAGGAGGAGAGACGCCCCCTGGGAGGGGTCCCTCCGGCGCCAGGTGTGTTCTGCAGGGCCGCGGGCTGGTCGTCTCACGTGCGCACCTGCAACTTCTTGCTCAGTAGGAAGCAGCGCAGTGAAAGGATGCGCTGTGTGGCCACGGGGCACGTGTCACCTGCCACGGCGCCCCCCCTGCCCAGCTCTGCCTGGAGGCACGTGCTCGTGCCTGGTGGCCACGTTGGAAACGGGTTTTGAGGACGTGGTTCATAGTGTAGTGGTGAGCATGTCTGCTTTACACGCAGAAGGTCCTGGGTTCGCGCCCCAGTGGAGCCACGGGCCCTGGTCTGCGGTCACGCCACCCTGAACAAGCCCGATGTCTGATCCCGGAAGCTAAGCAGAGTCGGGCCTGGTTAGAACTTGGATGGGAGACCACCTAGGAAGACCAGGTGCTGCAGGTGTAAATAATAATAATAAATAATTATTTTTTAAAAAAAGCAATGGGTTTGGAGGGCATGCCTGTGTGGGGCTGCAGCAGCCCGTCTCTCCGCCGCTGGGGGTGGGGGCGAGAAGGGATTGTGGGGTGGCATCGGGGATGCAGCCCCCTGGGCGGGGGCCCCACTGGGGTGAGCTCTCAGCTGGTGCACCCGGAAGGGAGCAGGCCTAGCAGCACAGCTGGGGCCGGGACGACACTTCGGAGTGGCCACCCAGAGGCCCGGGCACGCTGGCTTCCTGTCTCTGGCCACGCTTTGGCCCGAGTGAGGTGGCCCTGCGTGACGCTGGCTCTTGAGGGGCACACGCCTGCCAGTTGTGTGGAGGCTGGCGACGTTCTCCAGGTGGGCAGACCTCGTCACGCGAGCCCTTGGAAAGCAGGGTCTTGTGCCACGGGTCGCAGAGGAAACGCCAGAGAGGGGAGGCCGCGGGTTTGCATGGAAGGCACAGGTGGCCCTGGGAGCCAACAGCCAGCAAGGAACCGGATCGAGTGTGGAGACGGGCTTTCCCAGAGCGTGCCGGCGAGGCCTCATCCCAGTGACACGTGCGTGAGCCTGAGCAGGGCCCCAGTCCTGCTGCGCTGGACTCCTGGCCCACAGTGCCGAGGCGACAGGTGTGCAGCTTTCTGCTGCTAGACTTGTGAATTGTCACGCAGCGGGGGCTGGATAAGTGCAAGAGGACCTCCCGGGTGGGGGTGCATCTTGGGGTAGGTGGGCTCCTGCCCCGAGGCAGTGCCCAGGGCAAGAACTCCAGAGCCGGATGGAGGGCATCAGGCTGAAGTGGCGGGTTGGGCGTGGCACCCGGTGACAGCATAAGGCTAACCACTGGCCGGACAGGCTTTCCCGAAAGAGCAGACTGAGTGATGCAGACCAGGTGACCGCCAGGCCCCAGAGCCCCCTGCGTCCCTGCTGGTCATTACCTTCTCCCTGGAGACGTCACTGTGGCCTGGCTTTTACACTTCACGTGAATGGAATCGTGCAGCGTGAACTCGTGCTGGCCTCCTTTTGCTCAGTGGCACCTTAGTGAGACGCTGTGTTGTCATGTGTGGCAGTTCTGCTGTCTGTTGATCCCTTGTGGGAACACCTGTCACTGTGCCCGCCCCCACCAATGGCCGTTTTGGGGTTGTGCACTGGGCTGCTGCAGGGCAGGCTCGTGGTGCTGTGGACGAGAGCAGCGGGTTTTGACCTCTGCCTGGATCGAGGACAGCTCAGCCCGTGTCACAGGGCGGGTGTGGTGTGGGCTCAGGCTCAGGCACGGGCGGGTTGGTAAACGTGGCGGGAGAAAGTGGACCTTTTGTCATCGGCTGAGAGGGAAGAGGGACTGTTGCACATTTGAGGAGAGAAGGAAGGGCAGGAAATGGGCTCGTGGAGCTGGGCAGTGCAGGGGCTGCTGCGGGCGAGGCATCTGAGTGGAGAGCTCGGCAGCGATGCTGGATCCAGCCCGACGCGTTTCCCACGCGAGGCGGGAGAGGGAGCAGAGGGCAGGGGCCTGGGGTTGACAACACAGAATGGACAGGGCGCCACTGGCCGCGGGGTCTGAGCTGGGCGGGGAGGTGGAGGGGCCTGAAGG
>NW_006436294.1:7247397-7247814 GCF_000325575.1 Pteropus alecto
TATAGGAGCTGGTGACAAGAAGGTGACTTGGGAGCCTGAACTTCTGAGGATGGACATCTGCATAAGACAATGTCAGAAACACTCAAAGTGACGGAGCCCCCAACTCCTGAGTCCCGGGGGGTCTCTGAGCCCAGGTCAGGGGGGCTGTTGGGATGCCTGGAGGGCCAGAGCCAGCAGAGCTCCCTGTCTCGGGAGGGAGGCTTCAAGCAGGTGACGGTCACCCACTGGAAGATCCAGACAGGAGAGGCCGCCCAGGAGCCGGGCGCGCGGGGAGCAAGGCCGGCTCTGAGCTCGAAGCTGCTCCTACTTCAGAGGGAGCTCGTGGGCGGGGAAGCCGGCCCGCGTGACGCTTGCGACAGGGGCCCCGCGTTGCATTCGGACCTGGTGACACAGCAGCGTTCCCATGGCGGGGAGGAG
>NW_006436294.1:7248016-7252947 GCF_000325575.1 Pteropus alecto
CGCTGCGCGCAGTGCGGGAAGGCGTTCTGGCACAGCTCGGACCTGGCGCGGCACCAGCGCGTGCACACCCGGGAGCGGCCTTTCGAGTGCAAGGAGTGCGGCAAGGGCTTCGGCCAGAGCTCCTTGCTCATCCGGCACCAGCGCATCCACACCGGCGAGCGGCCGTACGAGTGCAGCGCCTGCGGCAAGGCCTTCATCCGCAGCTCCAGCCTCACGCGCCACTACCAGGTGCACACGGAGCTGAGGCAGTACGAGTGCCAGGAGTGCGGCAAGGCCTTCCGCCACCGCTCCGACCTCATCGAGCACCAGCGCATCCACACCGGCGAGCGGCCCTTCGAGTGCGCCGAGTGCGGCAAGGCCTTCATCCGCAGCTCCAAGCTCATCCAGCACCAGCGCATCCACACCGGCGAGCGGCCTTACGTCTGCGGCGAGTGCGGCAAGCGCTTCAGCCAGACGTCAAACTTCACGCAGCACCAGCGCATCCACACCGGGGAGAAGCTGTACGAGTGCGCCGAGTGCGGCAAGGCCTTCTTCCTGAGCTCGTACCTCATCCGGCACCAGAAAATTCACACCGGAGAGAGAGTGTACGAGTGCAAGGAGTGCGGGAAGGCGTTTCTCCAGAAAGCCCACCTGACGGAGCACCAGAAGATCCACACCGGCCACAGGCCCTTCGAGTGCAAGGACTGCGGGAAGGCCTTCATCCAGAGCTCCAAGCTGCTCCTGCACCAGGTCGTGCACACCGGGGAGAAGCCCTACGTGTGCGGGCACTGCGGGAAGGGCTTCATCCAGAGGTCAAACTTCCTCCAACACCAGAAAATTCACAGCGAGGAGAAACTCTATGACTGTGGTCAGTACGGGCGGGACTTCAGCTCGAGCCCCGACTTGAGAAGCGACGAGGGCGTCCACCAGGGGGCGCTGTGCTTGAGTCCGGCCCCCGGACATTCCGGGGAGAAGTCCGCAGGCCAGGGGGAGCGTCCAGACAGCTCGTAAAAAAACAATTATTCTCCAACTCAACGAGTGACGTATGGGAGGGCGTGGCGTGAGCCCTAATTCGTGTGACGTTGGACATGCCAGCATTTCCCAAGGTCACGGATGGGGCTGCTGCAGCCACGCGCGGGCTGCCACCTACCGCTTTGCACCTAGGAATGGACAGCGGACTCGGAGCTGGAATAGTTGGGGGCAGGATGAATTGCACAATTGCAATTCATCCCTGAGTTAAATCCCTTCGAAGGAGAACGGGGTATCTAATCCTATTACTTAAAAGAGAATTACGTAGCGAATTTCGCCCTATCAGAAAGGCAAATGGAAGAAAGATTCTTTCCTTCTGAAAACCACAGGTGGGTTCCCTGTGGTCCGTAGGGTACATCCTGAGCTCCTGCTCCTGCGTCCTAAGGCCTTTTGCTTCCCGGAGCCTTGTGTCCCGCCGCTCGACTCCCTGCCACACGGCACCAAAGCAACACTAACTGACGTTCCCACGTGACCACGCCGTCCCTGCCGCCAGGCCTTTGTCTTGTCCGAGTGCTCTCCCCTCCTCTCCGCTCAGCTCTGCAGCCTGAGTCATACCCGGTCTCAGCGTCACGTCCCCCTCCCCCATGCCGGTCACGCAGTTCTCACCTCTGGCACTGCACTTACTTTTCGATACATCAGAATTATGTTCTTATATATTATCATTATTACACCTTTAATTCCTGAAGGACAGCGGTCCTATCTGATTGGTGCGTCCCAGGCATCTAGTGCAGAACAAAATGCACACCCCGAGCCCATGTGTGACTGCCACCTCGCCTGTCCTTCCTGTACTGCTGTTTTTCAAACTTGGATTCTGCTGTTTTGTAAAGTACAATCTACCGGTCTGCTGGAAATGCCTCCTCTCGCAGCCCTGTCGATGCCTCCTGCTCGTACTTAGGCCACACATAGCGGGCGATGGCCAGTGTGAGGCCAGCGCCCGCGTACATGCGACCTGTGACCGTGCACTTGCTTTGGGGAGGGTGGCCTTCACTCAGCTGTCCGTGTGTCTCTGGTTCGCCCAGTGGGCGCACAGTCCCAGTGCACAACACGACTTTTCTGTCTTAGCTCCGTGAATTGGACTCGACACTTCCTGTCACTCTCTGCTCTCTGGCTCATTTTGTCATTTACTTGAAAACGTGCTGCTCTGTAAAGACTAGTGTCGAGGACTGGGGGACAGAGATGAGGAAGACCCCATCGTCCTGAGGTCATTCCAAGTCTGACAGGGAGACAGATGACGGCACACCGAGCGGCACGTCGAAGTCGCAGCACGCCCCGGGTGAGGAGCTGATGGACGCAGCCTGGGGGGACCGGGACGGCTTCGCAGAGGAGGCGGCACCGAGCTGGTCTACAAAGTAGACACGCGACAGCGAGAGGAGAGCTGGGAGGGCGTCTGCAGGACGGTGGGCGCTGCGGCCGGCGGAGCCAGGCGGGCGCCGGGTCTCCTCGCGCAGTGGGCAGCTGTCCATCAGGACGCTCAGTGTCGCCTCTGAAGTCTTTTCTCTGAAAATTAACCCAAACACCCAGTTTTTAAATTATGTCAATTTTTTTGCCCATGAAGACATTAAATTTAGAGTTCTTAAGAAATTCCGGCAAGCCTAGAAGCCGTGAGGGGGTAATTCAAAAAGGACATGGAGTGTCCTGTCTGGAGCGCTCACCGCACAAAGTGGTGTGGCCGCAGGTGGCACCAGGCCACAGCTACCTCTGTCGAGGTCCAGTTTCTTCTCTACAGTAAACACCTATTTTAAACGTGCAGAGTCCTAACAAATCTATACATCAGTGTAACCACCATCAGAGTCAAGAAAATAACATTTCTGTCACCCCAAAACGTTCTCTTTTGCCCTTTTGCAGTTAATCCCACCCCAGCCCCAAGTAACCCCTCCCTGTGGGTTTAGATTAGGTTTGCTTGTTCTAGGACTTCATAGACATGGATGCGTAACACGTAGCCTTGTGTGTCTTACTTTTCACTTCGGCATGTTTCAGAGATTCAGCCAAGTGTAGTTACCTGTCGCAGTAGCTCTGCCGAGTCGTGCGCCACTGTGTGGATGAACCAGCGCACGATGAGACTCGTCTGTTGATAGAAATTTGAGTTTCCGGTTTTGGCTCATGAATAAAACTGCTACGAGCATTTGTGTAAAAGTGTTTATTTGGACATACCTCTTTATTTCTCTTGGGTAAATGGCTAAGAATGTAATTGCTGAGTTATAAGCGTGTTTAACTTTACAAGAAATTGCCAAAAAGTTCTCCAGACTGATTCATGTCACACCCTTGCCCCAGTGTGTCAGGGCCCCAGTTGCTGCATACCCTCACCAAGTGACATGCTCTGTATGTCATCAGTTGTTTCAAATTCTAGGCTTGTTTTATGGTTCATCCTGGTGAATGTTCTATGTGTCCTTATGCATTCTGCCTTGGTGGCAGGCGGGGGTGGGAGTGTAGTGTCCTATAAATGTCAATCAGGTCAAGTTGTCTAATAGTTTTGTTCAAGTTTTCTATATCTTTACTGATTTTACTTTTCTATCTATTACTGAGAGAGGAGTGTTGAATTCACTGATTATAATTGTGGATTTATCTGTTTCTCCTTCAATTCTGTCAACTTTTACTTTATGCATTTACAGCTCTGTTTTGGGGTTCATACACATTTAGAATTATGTTTTCTTGACCCTTTTGCTATTTAAAAGTATCTGTCTTTATTTCTGGTATTTTCTTTTTCAATTAGAGTTGACATTCAGTGTTATAGTATTTTCAGGTGTACAGCATAGTAGACATTTATATTACCTGGTATTTTTTAAAACCTAAAACCTGACTCATATTAATATAGCTATTCTAGTTTTATGATTAGTATTTCCTTGGTGTGATTTTTCTTGTAGCCTATCTGTATCAGTATACTTAAACTATTTCCTGTAGGCAGTTTATATCATGTCTTGCTTTTTTATCCAGACTGACGAATAGTCTTTTTTAAATTTTTATTTATTTTATTTATTTTTTATTTTTACGTCTACAGCACCTGATCTTCCTAGGCGGTCTCCCGTCTGAGTACTGAGCAGGGTCGGGCTTGTGCTGGGCGGCATGGCCACAGCCCGATGAATAGTCTTTTAACTGGGGACCTGATCTGCTCTACATTTAATGTCAATGGGACTGATTCTAAATCTCCCATCCTGCTGTTTTCTGTCTGTCCCATGTATTCTTTGTCTTCATTTTCCTGTTTTTTTGGGGGGGCTGGGGGGGCGGTGAGTATTTGCTGTACATATTTGTTTAGTTTCTTTGTTGCTCTGTTTTACAATGTATATCTTTAACTGTGTTATTTTCACATACAGTATAAGAAATTTGTAAGAAATTTACAATATTCTTTCATTTCTCCTGCCTGTGCTTTGTGCTAGTGTTTACTGCTAATAATTGTTTTTACTTTAAACAGTGATTTCTTAATGACATTTTAACATTAGGAGAAAAGCTCTTCTATTTTCTATTTTCATTGCAAGTTTACATCTTGTACCCTGCGACCCACGCATTGTCCTGCATCGTATACTTTATAGCGGGTCTGCCAAGGACAAGTTCTGTCAGCTTTTGTCTTCTGAAAATATCTTATTTTGCCTTCATTTTTTTTACGTGTACTTTTGCTGGATATAGACTTTTAGGTTGACAGGTTTTTCCTTCTTTGCCTTGAAGACGTCACCCCCTTGTCTTCCGGTTTGTAGCCTTTCCGCCGGGCACGTGGCGGTCATCCCTGTCCTTGTCCCCCTGTATAGGTCCTTTTTCCCTCTAGGTGCGTTTGAGATGTGATCACTAGCTCCAAGCCACTTGGTTATGATGTGCCTTGGTATGTTTTCTCTGTTTTTACCCTGCTTGGGGTTTATTGGTTTTGGACGTGTGGGTTTAGAATTTTCATCAGATTCGGAATCTTTTCCATCAGTTTTCGAGTGGCGGGGGGCGGG
>NW_006436294.1:7252971-7272389 GCF_000325575.1 Pteropus alecto
TGCTGGGTGTCGCGGGGCAGCCCGTCCTGCCCTTTGTGCGGTGGTGCTGGGGACTGAGTTGCTGGGGCAGCGGGGGAGGCCAGGTCAGGGCACAGCCCAGGGGGAGGCGAGAGGGTCACTGGGCGGGGCATCGCAGACTGCGTGGCACAGGGACATCCAGTCTGGACTCGGGCTAAGAGATCTCTTGCCACACTGGACGGATATGACCCTGGCCGCTCCCCACGCTGCTGTCCTCTCGCTGAGGAAACGAGCATGTCCCCTTCTGGGCAGGATGAAGTGGGCCCTTACCGCGAACCGGGCCGGGCCCCGCGCCCCTGTAGCCGACTGCGCAGTCCCGCCTGGGCACCCCTCCCTCTCCCACGCGGAGCCGGGCCTCACACCCTGGGCTGCTCTCCCAGCTGCCCCGGGCTTTGGCAAGCAGCTGTGCCCTGTGCGGAGGGGAGCTGGCGGCCCCGGGAGCCGTGGCAGTCGTCCTGCTACAGGTCAGCGTCACCTGGGCAGCGAGAACAGGTGCTGGGCGGCCCCGCTGGAGCCCAACCTTGTGTAATTCGTCCAGGCAGCCTCCAGGGCACAACTTCAAGGTCAGTGGCGCTTTTGAGGTAATCGTAGATGTCCGTGCGCTTGAGCGGTGTAGCAGAGTTCAGGTGCTTCCTTCACGGCGTCTCCCCCGTGGCAGGCAGCATCTTGAAGGCCAGTCCAGCACGCTCAAGACTGACATGATAGCGTCAGGACTCAACGCTCCTTAGCAAGATCTCCCACGGCGCCTTTCACAGTCACACCCACTTCCGTTCTGTCCCCAGCCCCTCCTTCCTGGCTGGCAACCATTAACCTGTTTTCTCTCTTTCTATAATTTTGTTGTTTCAAGAATGTTATGTGAATGGAATTAAACAGTATGTATGGACTTGATGTGTTGACTCTGGGTGTCTCCAGCTTCCTCGGGTATAAAATGGGTGGCACCAGCATAAAGACAAACATACAGACGATGGGATAGGCTAGAGAGCCCAGAAATAAACCCTCGCATATGTAGATGATTTTGACAAGGACGTCAAGACCATTCGGTGGGGAAAGGACAGTCTTTTCAACAAAGGCTGGTGGGAAAACTGGACACCCGCCTGCGAACGAATAAAGTGGGCCCTTAATAACACCATGTTCAAAAATTAACTCAAAAGGATCACAACAGTTAACACTATAAAACTCCCAGGAGAAAACATGGGGACTTAAAAACATTGGATTTGGAAATTTCTTGGATATGACACCAAAAGCACAGGCGACAAAAGCAAAAATAGACATAGGGGACTTATTCCAAGTTAAAAACTTTCATGCATCAAAGGATCCTATCAACAGTGCAAAAGGGCTACTCAGAATGGGAGAGAGTATTTGCAAATCACACATCTGATAAAAGATTACTACCCAGAACATATAAAGAATTCCTAAAACTCAAACCACCCAAAAGATTCAAAAATCTAGACATTTCTCCAAAGAAGACGTAAAGATGGCTAATAAGTACATGAAAAGATGCTCGACATCACTTATCTCTAGGGAAACGCAAGTCAAAACCACTGTGATGCCGCCTCACGGGCGTCGAGATGACCCAGACAGAAAATGAGCGTTGGAGAGGAGGTGGAGGGACTGGATCCTTGTGCATCGCTCGTGGAAGGCAAGGTGGCACAGCCCCTATGGACGACGGTCCGAGAACGCCTCAAAGTGAAAGAATTGCCACGTGACCCAGCAGTGCCACCTCTGGGTGTGTGCCCACAAGAACTGAAAGCGGGGTCCTGGGTCCTGAGGGGATATTCGTTACACCCGTGTCCACGGCAGCGCTGTTCACAGTGGCCGAAAGGGGGAAGCAAGCCGGTGTGCAAGGGATGTGTGGATGAGCAAAAGATAGTCCGTCCGTACACTGCGGCACTACGCGACCCTATTTAAAACAATCCCGTCATCCACTACGACAGGGACGGGACTGAGGACGTTAAGGTAAG
This sequence comes from Pteropus alecto, assembly GCF_000325575.1. Classification (NCBI taxonomy): domain Eukaryota; kingdom Metazoa; phylum Chordata; class Mammalia; order Chiroptera; family Pteropodidae; genus Pteropus; species Pteropus alecto. The sequence goes on from NW_006436294.1 coordinate 7,254,951, forward strand.
TGAAGTAAGTCAGCCAGACGCAAATGCTGTATGATTCTACTTACATGCGGTATTTAGGACAGTCAAATCATAAATACAGATGGTTGCCAAGGACCGGGGGAGAAAGCGGTGGGAAGTGGTTGTTTAGTGGGTTCAGAATTTGTTTTGCAAGATGAAAAGTTTCTGAGTTTAAATGCACAAAGGGAACATACTCAACACTACTGCACCATACACTAAAAATGGTTAAGATGTAAATTTTATGCTATGTGTATTTTACCACAATTAGAAATTTTAAAAAGCAAAAAACCTCCCCGGGGAGCTAAGAGCGCCCACCCAGCTGGCCATGGAGGTGACAGATGGGCTGGGGGCGCGCAGGCTTCTGCCTCGCAGACTCGGGGGGATGGTCAGCAGTGTGCCTGCGGTAGCGATGGCCAGCGAGGGTCCGAGGCGGGTCGCACCAGCGGAGAGGACTCTGGCCTGGAGCGCAGGGACCTCTGTTGGGTGTTTCAGCCGACTCGCGCCATCACGGCACTCCACGGCGGCCATCGCCAGAGTTTACGTAACTGTGACCTAATTCGGGTGAGCACTGAGTTCGTTTTAGTTTTCCACTATTTACTTACAACTGTCACAGCCGGCCCACTGCTCCCCAGATGATCCACACGGGAACCAAGCCCTTCAAGTGCCTCAAATGCGGCCAGACCTTCAGGTGGGTCTCCGGCCGTCTGCGACAGCCGGGAAACCTCGGTGGCCACACGAGGTCCACTCCGAGGGCAGGTGCAGCCGCCCCGCGACCGTGGGAGCCTTCAGTGGGAGTCGGGCCTGTGGGCGCTGCTGCCTGGCAGCGAGGCCTCCCGGGGAAGAGAAGCTCGGCCAGCCCCAGAGGGGCCACAGCGGTGAGCAGCCCTGAGCGTGCCCCGTACGGCCAGGCCTTCGGTGCCCAAGGGCTCCAGCAGCCACCAGACAGTACACCTGGCCAGGTTGGACTGCGCCCTGCTGTGGAAGAAGCTTCCGGGTCCCCCTCCACATGGCATCAGAGAGCCCCATCTCACCCCCGTGAGTAGGTATACGGGTACCCCATCGCCCGCATCTGTCTTGGGGTTGGGGGCCTGGCTGGTGGTCCTGACCCAACATGGCGAGAAGAAGCCTCCTCAGTCCTGGGGTCTCAGGGCAGCAGAGCGCCCCAGTCTCCCGAGCAGCTCTGCCTGGGACTGTCCTCCAAGAAAACCCGTGAGAGGGTGCGCCTGGCCCCTCAAGGCAGCTAGAGGAGGCCTGTGGTTTGGGCCAAGGAGGACCCGGCCCCCTCCCTGAGCACGTGGCCTTCCTCAGCAGGCTGGGCAGCTGCCACCGCCGTCCTGGCCCTGACCCACCTCACGCCGCCCACCCTGCCCTCTGGCCCCTGCCCACGTGGCATGTACTCCCCGGCCTGCCCAGCTCACTGAACCGGGAGGTGTTGCCCTCACTGTACCCTCTGAGGGGACCCTCCGCAGTCTCCCAGCACCTGGGTCAGTGGGTCTTTTCTGGCAGGGGACATGGCTGTGAGTGGGCTCACTCTGGTCCATCTCTTCAGACAGGCCTGCAGATCTTGGGGACAGGCTCCAGGTGGCAACAGGAAAGCACCCACAGCAACCACCTGGTGAGCAGTGGTCACCTGGAGCAGAAGCCACAGAGCAGTGGGCAGGTGGCAGGGGACAGAGGAGGAAATGCTGGAGCAGCAAAGCGGAAGGTGCCAGAGCGGAGTGGGGCGGGGGTCACACTTTATTCACGAGTGCACTCACCACACACGCATCCCGCGCACCGGTCTCCCCGCCCCACCCCCACTGGCCTTCCTCCAGGTGGGTTCAGGCTGCACCATCGATGTTCACGGGCTCCTTCGCCTGGGGGCCGGGGACAGACTTAGCAGAGGGGGTGATGCTCTGTGAGGACACACGCAAAGAAGTCCGCGAAGAGACCCGGGAGCCAGGACCGGACACGGTCAAGGACGGGACGCGGGAGCCAGAGCGGGACGCGATCAAGGGCGGGACCTGGGCGACTACGTGCGACGGGATCACTGACAGGCCCCTGGAGACCGCGCTGGGAGAGACCTGCGACAGGGTCCTGGAGGCCGGGAGAGACAGGTCTGTGAGGGAGGCAAAAGACTCGGAGCGCGAGGCGGGCGGCGGCGGTTGCCACAGCGCTGGGCCCCCGGGGCCGCGGCGCAGCCAACCGTGCACGCGCGCCAGGTCCCGCGTGCTCTCGTGCTCACGCCGCAGCTGCTCACGCTGCTCCAGCAGCTGCCGCCGCGTGTCACGCAGCAGCTGGGCCCGGCGGAGCAGCCTCAGCAGATGGCATTAAATTGCTTAACCATGCTGAGACATCTATTTCTTACAATAAAATAAGGAGAATGAACCAGGGAGTGTACTATTGAGAAACCCTTTGACCTATGAATTTTTACTTCCTAGGTTATAAATTTCCATTACAACATATTCTTCCCATTGGCTTTATTTACATTTTCTGATATGGTATAATAATATCATAGAAATTTATGCCAAATATTATAATTATTGAGATTTCATACGCAATTATTCTAATGGAATTTTAAATGAGAATGAACTGTATTTTTGCTTTGGGATATTAGTTATGCTTCAGGAAAAAATAATTGGTATCATTTCAGGCTGATATTTTTACATCACCTAATTAAGATTATCTTATTCTCTTTCTTTTATGGGATCTGTGCCGCGCGCGCCTCCATCTCCAGCAGCTGCGCACGCACCCCGTCCTCGCGCCCCTGGTAGAGCGATGCCAGCTCGGCCCGCTGCCAGTGGACCTGCGCCAGGTCCGCGCGGTTCTGCTCATCCAGTCGGACGATGGCGGAGGCGCAGCGCTGCGCGCGCGCGCTCACATAGCTGGCGTACAGCCGGTTCTCCTCGCGCAGGCGCAGCGCCTCGCAGTCCAGGAAGGCGTTCTCCTGCACCACCTGGTCCACGCGCTCCTCGCAGGCGGCCAGCTGCTCCGAGAGCAGCTTGTACTCGCGCTGCAGGTACTGCGCGCGCTCCGACAGCTGCGGCTCGGTGCCCTCTGCCGCCGCGCCCAGCCGGCGCCCCGCGCTCTGCCCGCGCTTCTTCCTGAGCGCCATGGGTCCGGGCCTGGGGCACCGGGACGCGTGAGGGCGCCGCCCCCAGCTCGCTTCTCCAGCTCAGCCTTCCCCTCCCCGAGCCCGAAGATTCTCGCGGGGTGGGACGCGTTTCGGGGTCGCGAGGTTGGGGGAGGCAGAATCAGGGGTATGGGGTTAATCAGGGACCAGGGCACCGTGGCCAACCTTTACTCGTGGGCTCCTTCGGAACCGTCCGTCGGGGTGCGCCAACTCGAGTAACGTTGGCGTTCAGTCCGTACGGTCTCCATGGAGACAGAACTTAGTCGCCCTTCCCCACTCTCACCCCGTCGCTTGGACAACGGCCCTAGTTCCCCGCCTCCCCTCCCCTCAACTCCCTCACTCGGAGTCGGTGCCTGCATCCTGCGTGCGCGCCGTGAGAGGTCGGACCGACACCGGCAGGACTTCGGCTTCCGCGGGAGGGCGCTGGACTTGCTTCTGAATCCAGCAGACTCGGCCGCAGCCCGAAGGGCTTCCACTCTCCACGTGCTAGACGCGGGCTCTTCGCTGTGTGTCCACCAGTGGGCTCCTATTCTCGTGACCCTCGTGTGGGGAGAGGCTGAACCAAATCCCCGGCCTCCAGCCCTGAACAAGCTCCACTCCCGACACACACGTGTGAAGCCTGTCTGGTCAGGGCAAGGCTTCCCCACAGCTTCTCATCTCGCCGGATTCTCGCTTTTCTCGAAGCACGTCGTGATCCCTGTTGCTCCCGCAGGAGGCCTCCGTGGGGTTAGGGTTACTAAGAAGATCGAGTGCATTCGGATGCCATCCGTTGTCCAGTGTGTCTCTAGGATTTCCTCCCTCGTATTCCTAAGCCCACGCGTGTGACAGCTATTCACCGCATTCCAGTGACCTGCACCTGGTGGGCTCTCCTTCCCAGCTGGCCGGGGATGGCCGGAGGGGAAGGGGATGCATCAGGGACTTGGCTGTTGCTCTTGTCGCTGTTAAGGACGTGGAGCTAGATAGCGGCTTAAACGCCTCCTTTAATTATCTTGGTTAGATGTGTGGGCGGAGTTTCCCTAGGTGCCTGGGGAACAGATGCCTCCGGACAGCCTTGACATGCAACTGAAATCACCTGTTTTGGTCCTGTCATTATAGAGTTGAGTGTCTGTCCGTTTGCTGCCAGACGGACAGATTCGAGGATTGTTGGCTTGTAACTGTCATGAGCACAGTTTAGGAAACCGCACTGCAGAAAGCCGTGTGCTGAAAACTATCTCAGCAGGTTGATTTCAGAGTCTGGTGATTCATGGGCTGGACGTGCCCTAGTTAGCTACGTCTATCTGCACGGAAGGTGTGGCAGAGCCTCTAAAAATTAGGAACGCAACTGAGGCATTTTCCTCCTGGTAAAAATGTATTTTATAGATAAAATGACAAACGCTAAGACCATGCAGAACCTTCGTTTGTTTTAACATTAAAGAAACGTTGCTCATAAACTCCTAAAGCAGCATCTGAATGCTGACCTTAAGTGATATGGGCTTTTAATAAGACATGGGGGCCCGGCTTCTTACAGAAAATCCGGGAAAGACGGAGTAGAATCAGGCGGCAAGGACGGTGAGCCTGCGGGTGGGGGCCCCAGCGAGCCCGCTCCGGCTATTTCCCTCTAGTCACTCTCCAGGGCCGGACACTCACATACCAGCGTTTCTGCCCCCACGCGACGCCTCGCCACCCTCAGGGCCCACCTGGGACCACTGCGGCCGTTGGACAGACTGCGAAACTGAGCCTGCGCAAGGTTCAGGCCTGCTCCCACCACGGTCTGGTCCTTCGCAGTCAGACCCTGTGCCTACCCAGGCCACACCGCCCCTACCTTTCCTGGGTTCCTGTGCCACACACAGCTGTCGCATGAATGTCTGGCTCAACCTTGGCCTTTTAATTTTTGTTCTGAGGTGAGGGACTCGATAGGCAGAGACGACTTAAAACTTAAAAAGAGCTAGGATATCTACCTAGATTTTGACCCTGAGGGACAGGACCGGGGGTGGGCCCACACACAGGGACTGGGACACAGCAGAGGGGCGGGGCGCATGCACCTGGACTGGCACAGTCCACCCCGAGGGAGGTGGGGGCAGTGTGAGTTTGGTCTTCTAGGTTACAAGGAGGCTGGTGATGGTCGAAGCAGGAAGTTGCAGCCAAGTCGTTCCAACCTGGGGGATGTGGTCTGTCACACGTCTTCCCTGACACCAGGTCTTCTGGACAAGGCCACCCCAAACTGCATGATTTCCTCAGGGGTCGCCTAAAAATTAAACACACGGTCCACTTTTTATCCAGTGTGCAGTAAATCCCCCAAGTCAATAATACACTCACCAGAGCAAAGCTAAGGGGTATCCCTGCAAACGACGAAATTCATTATTGGCTAACAATTGATGAGAAAATAAAATCTTCCTGACGAGAGTAGTATCTTCAAGGACACTTGAAAGGAGAAAGTCGGAAGTGGTAGAAATAATGGCCCGAAGATAAAACACGTAATAACGGATTTAAAAACAACCCATGGTTTGTGCCCACCCAGGGACGCCAAAAAAGTAAAAACTAAAAATAAAAAAATAAAAACCGCCAGTGGATGAATCAAATGTCCACTGAAAAACTGCTTTAATAATTAAATGTCATAAAGTTCATTCTGTAGAATTTTGCTGAAATTCACCGATGGTGAAATAATTCTGCTTATTGGCCATATCTTGGTGGCAGAATGGCAGGGTCAAGACCTCCTCTGGCCTGGGGTTCGTGGGGGAAGGTGGCGAAAGGAGGGGCTGGCCTGGGCCCTGTCCACAGCCCCGCTCCTGGCATAGACCCTCCATCAGTGCGTCCGGCTCTCATGTCCTTCAGTCTGTCCGGCTAGTTATCAGTCTTCCCTCTATTTCCATAGATGTGTCTTCTACTCTTCCTTCCCTTTGTCCTCATGGGCAAAATGTAGATTCTCAATTTACATTTATATTGAATATCGATTCAATTTGGGGAACACTCCCATTCATTCGATGCATTTGCCACTTCATCTACGTTATCAAATGTACTGGTGTGAGGCTGTTAGTAATGAATGCTCACTCTCTCTTCAGTGTTTGAAGGTTTTGGTAAGAATGTGCTGTCTCTCGTTTAATTTTAATCAGTCTGGCTACATTTTATTCTGTTTATTCAAAGAACCAGCTTTTATTGGTTTTCTCTCTTGCATATCCACTTTCCATTTCAGTGATTCCTACTCTTTATTATTTCATTCTTTATACCTACTTTGGGTTTAATTTTCTCTTCTTTTTCTAGCTTAAAGTGACCAGTTAAACCTTTCATCTTTTCCACTATAAGCACTTAGAACTACAAATTTCTCTCTCAGTGTTGCTTCGGCTGCATCCCATAAATTCTCAGATGTTATATTTTCATTATCTTTTAGTTCGAAATAGTTTCTAATTTCCCTTGTGACTTCTTCTTTGACACATTGCTTATTTAGACGTGTGTTTTGTCGTTTAATCTCCACATCTTCTTTGGGGGGGGGATTTTCCAAATATCGTTGTTATTTGTTTCTAATTCCATTCTATGAGATCAGAACACATAATTTGTGTGATTTCGGTCCTTTTAAATTTGTTGATCTTTGTTTTATGGTACTTAGAATATGGATTTTCTTGGTGAATATTTCATATAATTTGAAAAGGATATCTATTTTGCCGTCGGGTGAACTGTTCTATAAACGTCAGCTAGGTCAAGTTGAACAATAACGTCGCTGGACTCCATTACACCTTTATTTTCTGCTTGTTCTGCTAATTATTGAAAGTGTTAAAATCTCCAACTGATTTATTTTTTCTTTCTGTTTTGCTTTATGTATCTTGAGAATTTGTTATCCGGGGCACACAGTCAGGGTTACAACACCCATTCCCACCGCCCTCCCTGGTCGGTCACTCCCCTTCCTCACTTGCTTTTCGCTGTGGCGCGTGACCTCGATGCACAGCAGCCACACTCGGCCAGTCTTGCGAACGCTCACCTCCTCCAGCTTTGGTCTCCCAGACACTCGACCCGAAGCCCCGGCCTGGATCTGCTCCAGGCTTCTCACGTCGCCCCAGCATCTGCCCAGTCCGGGGGTGAAAACTGCGTCTCAGGCCTGGGTACCGCACGCGCAAAGGTCTGGAGATGGCAGACAGGGTTCAGGAGGCTGCAGAGGGCTCCTTGGAGCCGGGGGCGGAGGAGGGAACCTGCTCCGGAGCGGGGTCGGCGGGGTCTGGCGGTCGCAGCCGGAAGGCCAGAAGCTGTCTGGGGCAGCGCCGAGGGGGCGGGACTACGAGGTCCACGGTGGCCCCGGATTGGGCGAGGCTTGGGCTACAGCCCCCGCCCCACCTCGGCCATGGTAGCACCGCCCCGGGTTGCCAAGGCAACCGGCTTCGACAGTTCCGGCCCAGGCGGCATCCACAGCCTTCAGGCGCCCCTCCTGCCAGCATGTGCGCCGCGGAGGTGGACGATCATGTAGCCCAGCGATACCTGCTCAAGCGGCGGCTCGGGAAGGGGGTGAGCCCGGGGAAGCTCCCGGGCGTCGGTGGAACCAGACCCCCCGCAGGGTATGGGCAGGGCGAGTCGGGGTTCTGTTCCCTTCGACTCCACAGGGACTCCTGGGCTGGTGTCTCGCCTCCCCCAGAGACTGGTGGTGTGGCCTTTCATTATCTTTCAGTTCAAAATAGTTTCTAATTTCCCTTGTGACTTCTTCTTTGACACATTGCTTATTTAGACGAGCAAGCCACCGAGTCGTTCGGTGCCTCGGTTTCCTGTTACGGGCCCTAACAGTGCCTACTTCCAGGAAACTTGTCAGGTTCCTGCCCGTCACCCTCCAAAAAATGCTGGCATCCTCAGCAGCCTGCAGAGGCAGGGGCTTCCCCCAGAACCACAGGCCTCGCCACCCCCTGCCCCTTCCAGCAGCCAGAGCCAGAGAAGGAGCCTGTCTGCAGGGCAGTCTGGTGGGGGAGCTGGTGGGGTGGGAGGCTGACTGCCCTCCTCCTCAGGCCTACGGCATTGTGTGGAAGGCGGTGGATCGGAGAACGGGAGAGGTGGTGGCCATCAAGAAAATCTTTGATGCCTTTAAGGATAAGATGGATGCCCAGGTAAGGGCTGTGGGCTCACCCCTGCCGCCTTAGTGCCTGGAGACCAGCCACAGCAGGTTTCTGGCATTGCTCTGGGAAATGGTCGCCACGGTCCCATGGATGTGTGGGTGACGAGCATCAGCCCTTTTGGGCCCTTTGAAGATGTGGCTCCCGCTGGCTCCGCGCACACTTGTGCTTCTGTCTCGTTCCAGAGAACGTTCCGGGAAATCATGCTGCTCCAGGTGAGTGGCCAAGGCCATCCACCTGCTTCCCCAGGTGCAGTTTCCCAGCCCCTCGACCCCAGAGACTCTGGCTATCTCCCCAGGAATTTGGGGATCATCCCAACATCATCCGGCTCCTGGATGTGATCCAGGCAGAGAATGACAAGGACATTTACCTGGTGTTTGAGTCTATGGGTGAGTGACAACTCGTCCTGGCCCAGGACCCCCCAGGGCCTGGCTCCCTCTGTATGTCGCTCTGCTGCTCAGGTCCCTGCAGTGGCTAGCACCCTCGCCTTGGGCAGCGTCCCCATGCCCAAGGACAAACAGCTGGCAAGTATGCGCCATTGGGCGACCCATTTCTACTCATTTGATAAAACGAAGGCATGGAGTAAAGTATTAAAAACATTCCACAAACTTCTTGCTGTGCTGACAAAGACAATGGGCAGGCCGAGGCGCCCACACGAGGCTGCCGGCTCTCCCCGAGCCCCCCACTGACCTGCACGCCCGCAGACACTGACCTGGACGCCGTGATCCGCAAGGGCAGACTGCTGGGGGACGTCCACAAGCGCTACATCTTCTACCAGCTGCTGCAGGCCACCAGCTTCATCCACTCTGGACGCGTCATCCACCGGGACCAGAAGGTGCCGCCCACGCTCCTCCCACTCCCCACGCCCCCGTGTGCACGAACGTCCTGCATCCTCCAGCCCATGTCCTCTCCCCAGCCATCCAACGTTCTCCTGGATGCCAGCTGCCAGGTGAAGCTCTGTGACTTTGGCCTGGCCCGCTGTCTCTGTGGCCCCCGCGAAGGGCCCGAGGGCCAGGCCCTGACGGAGTACGTGGCCACACGCTGGTACCGGGCTCCAGAGGTGCTGCTGTCCTCCAGCTGGTAACAGGGACCCCTACGCCCCTCCTCATGCAGCACCCCCGTGCCCTCTCACCCAGCCAGGGCCCTCGCCTGACCCCTCCCAGAACCCTAGGCCCCATGCCCTGAATGGCACTCCTCCCATCCCCTCCGCCTCCCGCACACCTGCCCCAGGTACACCCCAGGGGTGGACATGTGGAGCCTGGGCTGCATTCTGGGCGAGATGCTGCGGGGGAGGCCTCTGTTTCCCGGCACGTCCACTCTCCACCAGCTGGAGCTGGTCCTGGATGCCGTCCCGCCCCCCTCCGAGGAGGGTGAGCTCGTGCGGGAGTGGGAGCCTGAGGGCGTGCGGGCTGGAAGGGAACAGGGTGGGAGGAGGGGTCAGAGGCCTCGGCGTGACTGGGAAGGCGGGCCCTGCCGGCAAGTCAAGGAGCCACTGCACAGAGTCTGCAGGCCGGGGAGAGTCCGGCCATGGGCTCCATGAGGGTCGAGCAGTGCCCACGAAGGGTCTGCCGGGTCAGCACGGGAGCTCTCGCCCTCCGAATGGCGGCAGGGAGGTTGAGGGCAGAGGTGGAGGGCAGTGGTGGGGTTGTGGCCGCGGGCCCTCCCTTTTTCCTTAGGGCAGGTGGGGCAAGAGAGAGGGGAGAGCCAGGAGGCGGAGCCTGGTTCCTGGCCCATGACCTGCTGTCCCAGGGGGAGGGGACCAGGGGGTCCTCTGTGGGTGGAGGCGTGTGTTTGCATGTCGAGGGTGTGAGGGTGCATGAGGGCCGGCACGTGAGTGGCTGCACATGTCCAGGTGTTGGGGGTTTGAGCCCTGCCAAGCAGCCCCAGCCCGGGAGAGAGTAGGCCATTCCATGGGGCCAGAAGAGCCGGCTGGCCCGGGACCTCCCTGAGCTGCCCCACCAGACCAGGCCCTCCTGATCACAGCACCTTCTGCCACTCACCCCGCAGACCTCCTCGCTCTTGGCTCAGGCTACAGTGCCTGGATTCGGCACCACCTGGGGACCAGGTGAGTGCAGGTGTGTGGGAAGAGGGCGCCAGAGCTGTTCCTGTAACCTTGCTGACCAGTCTGTGGCAGCCCAGACTCTGGCCTGCTCTGCTGATGGTCACACTAAGAAGGAGTCCCCCGTGTGGGCCCAGCTCAGCCGGGGGAGGAACCCCAGAAGCAGCTTTAGCGGGGTGGAGGGCATGCACAGGAGGGGACACAAAGGGTTCTCACGACCCTCTCAGGCTGCCTGAGGGGCACACGCGGGTTGGGGAGACAGTTAAAAGTGGGGCTGGGTGCAGGGCTGAGCCTGGGCCACAGATATGGGTGTGGGGAGGAGCCCCCACCTGGACAGTAAAGGACCTGCAGGCACTTGCAGGCCTCGCCAGACGCTGGCGGCCCTCCTGCCCCCGGACACACCCCCGGAGGCCCTGGACCTCCTCAGGCGACTCCTGATGTTCACCCCCGACAAGCGGCTTAGCGCAGCCCAGGCACTGCAGCACCCCTACGTGCAGAGGTGAGGCGGGGAGAGGCTGCAGCGCCCCACATGCCCGGGTCGGGGCTGGGCACCCGCCCTGAGCTCTGGCGGAGAGGCTGGCTTCTCCCGCACTCGCCTGCGGGCTGCCCGCAGGTTCTACTGCCCGGCCCATGAGTGGACACTGGCGGCGGACGTGCGGCTCCCGGTGCAGGAAGGAGTCCAGCTTACGGCCGCCGAGTATCGCGACCTCCTCTACCAGGTGCTCCGGCCCGCGACGCCCATCGCCCCTCCAACGACCGCCCCCTTGAGGCCTCCCCGTGCCCCAGCGACCCGCAATACCCCTCCCCTTCCCTCCCGCAGATGATCCTGGAGCGCAGGGGCCACAGCCTCGTCCGGAGCCAGAAAGGCCTGGGAGGCGGCCCCCCGCCCCAAGAGCGCCCACTCAAAGCCAGAGCCGCCCCGCAGCTGCCCTCGGGCAGGCCGGCGCAGAGCCCTGGACACAGGCCTCAGAATAGCCCCGGTCACGACGCGGCGCATGGTGCGTGATCCCTGAGGGCCCCGCCCCTTCAGGTGGGACCACCAACCGTCCCGCGGCGCGGGACTCCTAACCCCGGGCTGACCTTCCTACCCCCAGACACCCCCGGCGGAGCCCCGAACGTTCTCAGGCAGGACTCGGCTCCCCTGCTGCAGCCTTCGCCGCCAGGAGGATCCGCGAGAGAAGGAAGATCCCCTGGGGCGGCGGCGGAGTCGCCCTCGGCACCTCCGTGGGTAGGTCCTCAGAGAGTGGGCCCAGGAGGATCCCTCCCCTGTGCCTTTTCCGAAGGCCGCAGTGACCTTCCGATGCGCCCCTTCCCAGGTGGCGCCCCGCGAGGGGGTGGCGGCGGCGCCCTCCCTGACCTCGCAGGCTGCCGCCCAGGTGGCCATCCGGGCCCTGATCCGGAGTGACCAGGCCCCGGGCCGTGGAGTGAGGGCGGCCGGCGCGCGACAGGTGAGCCCGCCCGCTCCGGCCCTCCGCTCTCCTCCCTTCGCTGCTTCCCGACCCCTCCGACCTCGTGCTCGCGCCGGCGGACCCTCCGCTCGGCCTGTCCAGGCCCCTGACGAGGACCTCCGACCGCGCGCAGGCCCCTCTCCTGCGTTCCCCGCAGCCCCGGCCGGGCCGCAGGATGTTCGGCGCCTCGGCCTCGCAGGGGGCCCAGGGGGCCGCGAGGGCCGCGCTCGGAGGCTACTCCCAAGCCTATGGCACCGTCTGCTGCTCGGCGCTGGGCCGCCCGCCCCTGCTCCCAGGGCCCCACGCCTGAGCCGCGCCATCACCTTCTGCCCCGCCCTCGCGCCCGGCACCGCCCTCGGCCCCGCGCCCCTCCGCTCGGCCTGCGGATTTGCCCCCGGTACCCAGAGCTCTCCGCTCCTCTTCCACTTGATGGGTCACTTTGAGACCCAGGAAGCTTGTTCGGTCTTTTCTGGGGGAAATGAATACCCACCCCAGCCCCAACCACTTCCTCCAATAAAGTCTCCTCTGTCACCAGCCCACCTGTTGTGCCCATCTTTCATCCTCGGTGAGGGACTTGGAGCCCACCCAGGTCCCAGGACCATGTCCAGAAAACTGTCTGCTGTCACCCTGAGGCTCCTGTCTGCCCAGCGTCCAGCCTTTTCCCTCCAGCAGTGTGGGGGCCGAGGAGATGCAAGGAGTACATGGAGACCACACATGCTGGGTCTGCACTGCACCTGACGCTGGGCAGGGCCAGAGCATAGGGAGGAGTTCGCAGCCTAAGGGTCCTGGTTGCCTTATGGGGGTGGGGGGCGGCCTACTAGCTGCAGGGCACGCAGCTCTCCTGTACGGGCTGCTGCCAGCGTGGGGAACAGGCAATGGGGTGGAGGTCAAGGAAAGAGGGGGCCCAGGCCCAGGGCCTCTTTCTGCTCGGAGATGAGCCAGTCATAAGACGGGCAGCTTGTTGAGTTTCTGGAGCCTTAGGCATAGCCCCGAGGTGATGGACAAGGGGACATGGGGTGAATGCCGCTAGACAGAAGGCATCAGGGAAGTCCAGCCCTGCGCCTGCAACGGGAGGCCTGGGCACTTGGCATCCAAGGGCAGGGGAGGACCCAGGTGGATGGGAGCTGCCAAGTGATCCTGGGAAGTGGCGGCTGACCTTGAGGACTAGGGGCCCCCTGGGAAGTGCCTGTGGGGTGTGCCCCCACAGCAGGCTGGGTGGCATGAGGAGAGCAGCTGGTAGAGTGTGGTTATGAAATGGGGCCACCCTAGGAAGGAGTCTGTGTTGGGTTAGAAGATTCTGGTAGAGGTGTTGGCAGTCTAGGTGGAGAGGGGTCTTTGCTGCTCCTGTCCGGTGTGGACAGTGGTGTCCAGAGGAAAATCTGAGAAGTTCACAAAGCTAAAGGTTTCAGTGCGTAGCTGGGTGATTATCTATATTTGGGAACGTGTTGAAATATTTTGTGCTCGTGTTTTATTGTTCACACCAAAGTGTGCAGAGTCGCATGAGGAGCTATCTTGCTCGGCACATGGGGGATGCAGACAGGAGGCTCCAAGGGCCACACTCAGGCCCCCAGCTGCTGGCTTCTGGTGACCAGATGCTCCACTCCCTGAGAAGACTCCCCCTGAGCCCTAGGCCTGGACTGGCCTGCTTTGAGCAGCACCAGGCTAGGCAGAAACACACTTGTCAGCGAGCACATCAAGGCCAGGAAACACCCCAGCTGACCTGGCTCCCCACGACCTTTTTTCTACCTGAATCAAAGTCCCTGCTGTCACCCCTACTTGGGTGGGGCTCTGGTAACCAGACTGTGCCTCCTGAGTCAGAGCTGCTGCCTTGGCTCAGTGGCTTTGTTTCTGAATTCCTTTCCCATTCTGAGTAGTCGCGATTTCTTCGACTAAAAAAACAAAAACAAAAACCTATCTGAAAAGAAATAGCAGAAATGCCAATTTCACAATGTTAGCACCTACAGGGCAGGGGGAGGGGGTGCTTTGAAGCATTTGGTGCCAAAGGGTGTCATTCCGAATCAAAGTTACTCTCTAGAGGTGAGAAAGACACAGGAAAGGTGAGCAGGGAAGCCTGGACAGAGCTCGCGGGTTGGGGACAAAGAGGAAACGATGCAAGACGGTGCAGCTGGGCCCTGCAGAGCGAGGACCACACCCAGCTCATGGGGCCAGGGCGGTGGGGCTCAGGCGCCACTGCCCTGCGTCCTCTGCCCTCACCTGTTCAAGTACAAGCACTCCACAACCACGGCTGCAGGGCCTGTGGGGCCCCTTGGCCAGGCTGGGGTCGCCCGCCATCCATCACAGAAGACTGGTGCTCCCACTCCCCCCCAGGGAGCAGCCGGATCTGCATCAGTTCTCGGGGGCAGGGCGGCCCCTCTGTGGTCCTCTGCCCCTCCCCACAGTGAATGGGCCACCAAGAAAGGTGTCGGGAGATGGACAGGAAGGGAGCCACCTGAGATGGAGCTGGAGCGAGCCGGCCCTGAAGAGGTGGGAGGCCCGGAGAGGGGCTGCGGGGGGACAGCAGAGACCGTGCAGCCCCAGAGGCCCTGAGCAGAGGGGACCCTGAGGCACAGAAACCCTGAGACATGAGGCCCCAAGAGAGCAGGGGACTGAGGCACAAAGAGATGGGTCCCTGAGGTGAATGAAGGCCAGAAGGGACCTGAAGCCCAGAGAGACGGTAGAAGCAGATGTGTATGAAGGCACAGTGGGGAGGAGGCCCAGAGACTGAGGTGCTGAGATGCGAGTTGGGGGACTAAGGCATGAGGCAGTGAGGGGCTGCAGCAACAAAGGGGTGAGCCCAAGGGGAGCTGAGCTCTGGCCACGCCTAGCCAGTTCCAAACTGCTGTGGCGTGTGGGCCAAGTGCTCCACCTGGTGGGTGGCGGTGACGCGGGCACCCCGGCCTGGTCCCGAGGGCGGGAGGCTCACTTCTTGCTTTTGAACGTGCCCAGGATCTTGGGCATAAACTTGCCCACCTTGCTGTCCCTGGTGTCCTCCTCTGCCGGGCCCTCCCCCGCTCCGGGGCCGCCAGCCTCCTCTCTTTTGCAGAAGACCTCGAAGCGGCTGTACACCCGCTTCTCCTTGCGCATGCTCTCCATGCGGCGCAGCAGCCGGTCGCGCTCCTCTCCGCTGGCCGGCAGCGTACGGCTCAGCCGGCCCTGTGTCCCCAGACTGTCCGAGCGGAAGATGGCCGAACATTTGTCCTTGTCGGACATATCGGGGGCCAGGCCTCCAGCAGATGATGAGCGGCCTAGCTCAGGGCTACTGGGGCCCGGGACGGGGGCGGCGCGGTGCTTCTGGCCGTGAGCGCTGATCTGCTCCAGAATGGCTTTCGTGTCATCTCGCAGGTTGCTGCTGTACAAGGCGTTGGCCGTGGCCGAGGTCATGCGCGCCCGTGGGCCCCGCTCATCTCCAGTGGCAGCTTCTGTGCTGTCACCCCGGTTCAGCGATGGTCGCCGCAGGGGGCTTTCAGGCTGCCCGTTCTCCTGCGGCGCTGGGAAGCCGCCCTCATCCTCTGCACGCCGCTCACCCTTGGGACTTAACAGCTGCCGGAGGCGCAGGGACCCCTTGCGCAGGACCTCCATGGCGCCGCCAGTCGCCTCCTCCACCGGCCCAGCCTTCGGAGACTCTCCAGAGAAGGTAAGGGTAAGGCTGCTCCTGCGCTCGGGCACGGGGGGCACCGGGCTGCCCCTGCGCTCCGGCATGGGGGGCACCGGGCTGCCCCTGCGCTCGGGATAGGCCGAGGTGGGGCTCCCCTTCCGCTCAGTAAATCCTGCAGTTGGGCTGCCTCGGCGAGCAGGAAACCCAGGCGTGGGGCTCTCCTTATGCTCGGGGTAGGCTGAGGTGGGGCTCCCTTTTGGCTCTGAGTGGGGCGCCTCCACAGGGGGGCTGCTCCGCCCTTGTGGGGAGGTGGAGCGGCCCTGCGCGGAGAGAAAGCGAGAGGGCAGCCTGTCAGCCCCGCTCCGGCCCAGTGTGTCGAGCAGCTGGGTGGCAGTGAGCGTGGCGGCTCCCGGCTGCCTCTCGGCCTCCTGGTGCAGCTGCTGTGCCAAGGAGTCGCGCAGGTCGAGCAGGCAGCTCTCGAGACTGCGGCGCTCGCTCCCCACACCGCCTGGCGCTGCCACCTCCTCCCGCCACGTCTGGGACACCACAGCCTTGCTGTGGTTGGCCCCCACGACTGCGGCCCCTGTAGCGCCAGGATCACGAGCTGGGCCCTTGTACTTCTCCAGGAGCTCAGCCACCTTGGTGGAGGCGGCAGAGCGCACGGCCTCGCCGCCAGGGCCCAGCATCTCGCTGACCGCCTGCTCCTTGTGCAGCAGCTGCACCTTCTCGGTGGCGGCGGCAGTGGCGCCGCCCGCACCCTCAGCCTGCGACGCGAAGATGAGTGATGAGCGCAGCCGCGAGCTGCGCTGGATCAGCGGGTTCAGGCGTGAGCGGAAAGAGTCCTGTTTGGCCAGGCCTGTCTCCTCCAGGGCCTCGCGCTCGGGGCCATCGCCGCCACCGCTGCCGGAGCCCGGCGCCGGGCCCTTGGCCAGGAAGGGTGCAGATGCACGAAAGGTGGAGGGAAGCAAGTCCGCTGCGGCCGCACGGCCCCCAGGAACCAGCACGTCGTCTTCGTAGGTCTCGGTCTCCATGGGTGCCGGCAGGCCCTCTTCACTGGCCTCCTCGCCATGGCAACCGCTCAGGTAGGAGGCGAGGCGCCAATGGCGCAGCCCTGCCCGCCCCTCGGGCCCAGGCCTGCGCTCGGGTTCCGCCTCGGGGCCGGTTTCAGGGCCCAGCCTTGCTGCTGCCTGACACGAGAAGCGCTGGCCCAGGTTGGGGCGTGGGGCTCCTCCAGGTTCCAGGCCATGGGGCCCAGGCCCCAAGGCTGGGTCCGAGCCGTGGCGCACTTCGCGTGATGCGCTGGACGGCACGTAGTCCAGCCGCTGGTGTCCGTCCGGGCCAAGCTCAGGGAAGCGTGGCCCGGTGCCCAAGGCGAAGTCGTCGGGGTCAGCGAAGCCTGGGCGCCCAGCGCGCAGCTTCTCAAACAGGCCCTGCGGGCGCGTGGGCGCGAGCTGTGGGTCCCACTGGTAATGCTGCTGGTAGAGCTGGTCACGGTGGAAGTGGCTGGTCTGGAAGCGGAAGTCGTCTCCGTGGCTGAGGAACGTCTGCCGTGACACCTGCCGCGCAGCCGTGAAGTTCTCCACGGCGCCGGGGCCATCAACTGCCGCGTAGCTGTGCCGCTTGAAGGCGTCCATCTCTAGGTGCCGCGCCTGAAAGAAGCCCCGCGGGCCCGCAAGCTCCCCACCTGGTCCAGCCTCGGCGTCCAGCCGTCGCGACAGTGGCCGCAGCCCTGCGTGTGGCTCCAGGGGTCCTCCTGGCATTCGTGGTTCCTCTCGGCGGAAGGCCGACAGGAAGTGGCGGTCGGGGTCGAGGAAAGAGGGGAACCCCAGGCCCTCTTCCCGAGGCGGCTGAAACAAGAAGTGCGCTCGTTTGGGGAAGGAGAAAGGAGTTGGCACCCCGGTCATCTGGCCGCTCACGAGGGGCCCAGCCCCGGAGTATGGAGCCAGGGCATACGCGTCCATGCGGGCCAGCGCCCCGGCCGAAGGCACCAGCGGCTCAGACTGTGCAAAGAGAATGCGGAACTCCTCGTCGAAGCTGGAGACCAGCTCCCCCTGGAACACGTGCGCGAGGCTCCGGTGGATCTTCTCAAAGGACCACATGAAGCTGCGGGGGGCGGGGCCAGAGTCAGGACGAGGGGCAGGCGGGGTCAGACGGAGGGGAGGTGGCCA
>NW_006436294.1:7272519-7276564 GCF_000325575.1 Pteropus alecto
GACTGAGCAGGTGGGTCTGAGACCAGCCTGAGGCTGGGAGGGGTGAAGTGTGCGAGGAGGAAGGCGGGGCAGAGCCAGGGGCCACAGGACAAGGGGTCTAGAGAGGAAGCTCTGGGGTGGGGAGGTGCTGGGGCTGCGGGGCATCAGGGCTGGGCGCACCTGTAGCTCCCGCTCATCACCACCGCGCAGTCCACCAGGAGGAACTTCTCCTTCACATGGCCCTTGAAAGACTTCCCAGTGCGGCAGTAGTACGTGGGGCCGGCCACAGTGCGCACACGCAAGAACTGGGGGGTGAGGGGGAGGAGTTAGGTCTCTGCGGAGGCTCTTCCCCCTTCCCTCCACCTTCCTCCACGCTCCGCACTCACATCCACGTGGTGCAGGTTGACGCGGCACTTGTCCGCCATGTCTAGAAAGTGCTGCGCATTCATCTCATCCAGGAGGATGTAGACTGGGACGCGGCGCGCTGCGGCCTCCAGCACTTCGCTGAGCAGGTCCACATCCGTGAACATGTCCATCACCACGGCCACCACCTGCAGGGTTCAGGACAGGGGTCGAAGGGCAGGCCCTTCTGCTGTCCCCATCGTTCTCTAGCTATACCTATCTGCCCAGGGGGGCCTCTGGTTCAGCCACAAACATTTCAACAGCCACTAGCCCATCCCAGGGGAGAATGGAGTCAGGAGGAGGCTGTCATAGGAGGTGCGGGGATGCTGGCCAGGTGGGTAGCCCATGATGGAGCCGTGCGCAGGCACCAGGCCTGCATTCTGTTGGGAAAGGCTGCCTCTCAGCTGGGGGTGGGTGCTCAGCTCACCCCTGGGCAGAGCCCTGGATGGGGCAAAGGCAAGGTGACTGAAGCCCCTGTGATCCCACCTTGCCACAGATATCTGAGCTCCGCGACCCTGGACAGGCATCAGGGCAGAGGGTAGAGCAAGGGGTCTTCAGCATCTGGACCTGCGGCCGCCGTGGCCTAACAGGTCCCTTTGCTGTTTGCCAAGTGCTTGGTGGTTGGGGTGAGGGGTGAGAAGCCCTCAGCTGCATCAAGGGCAGGACTAGAGAATTCTATGAAGAACAAATCCAGGCCAGGAGAGGACCCAACCACCTCGGAGCCCCTGAACTTCTAGGCACTAGCCATGACCATGGGGCAAGAAAACCTGTGCAGTCTGCGCCTTGCAGCCTGCAGTAACCCAACCTTTGATGACCCTGGAAGTCTGCAGAAAGCCCTAGCTGCAGCTGGCATGCTCACACTCATGCTTCTAGGTCCAGCTCAGGCCGTCCTGCCCCGCTGCCCACCACGCCCATGACAGCACACCTGCTGGGCAGAACGGATCATCCTTCGAGCCTCATCCTTGATGCTGGGACTGTCAGGCGGTGGCGGCTGCACCAGTGTGGTGACCTCAGTGCCCGGGAAGCCGAAGGTCAGGGGCCAGCCCAGGTCGAGCTCAGGCACCGCCTGGTCTGAGTTCATGGGCCAGTAGGTGCCCGAGGAGCCATCCATGTCCACGTTGGGAGGGCTGCCTTCTGGGGGCTCCTGAGCCACATGCTGCGGTGGCCGCAGGTGGCAGCTCACGTGCTCCAGCTCCTCAGGGCACAGGAAGGCGGGTGCCCCCTCGGACGCCAGGAAGCTGCTGTAGGCCTCTGGCCCGCCTTCAGCCAGTGCATCCACTGCCAGGCGGTAGTACTCTTTGTAGTGAGGTGGCAGGTACCCGGGTGCCAGTGGGTTATCCCCCTGCGAGGAGCTCTGGGAGCGACGGGCCATGTTGGGGCCAGGGGCCTGGGGGACAGGGAGGAACTCATTATGGGGGCAGGGTACTGGATCCCCCCCACCCCATGCAACGAGTGGACACACATCGTGGAATGGCTGTCAGTGACCTGGGGGATGCTGTGAAGTTCAGCCCATGCTCAGAGGCCTTTAGGGCACCCCCAGACCCTAGGTGTCCCTAGCTGGGGGACATCGACAGAGGTCCCTGACTCCTGCTGCTCTGGCTCCAGGCAGTTCTGCTCTATGAGCCTTTTCCACCATAAAACCTTAACAATGACTGTCGGTATAAAAGAAAATACCATCTACGCTGGAGATTTTATATTCACTTTTTTTCTTCTGATTTTATGACCATATTTTTGTGAGTCTCTGGTTCTGTGGGTACAAGTTGAATAGCCCACTGCCTGTGTTTGTCCCCACTGCAGGACCCCGGGCCACTCCATCTGCTCTGGCACCTTACCTCCATTGTGATGTGCAGCTGTAGCGGATGACTCCCTACCACGCCTGGCCCAAGGTGAGCTCAGTACATTTGTCCCGCCAGAGACAGAGTTCCGCCCCATCTTCAGCCCCTTGCCACAGC
Source organism: Pteropus alecto (assembly GCF_000325575.1). Classification (NCBI taxonomy): domain Eukaryota; kingdom Metazoa; phylum Chordata; class Mammalia; order Chiroptera; family Pteropodidae; genus Pteropus; species Pteropus alecto. The sequence continues at coordinate 7,274,853 of NW_006436294.1, forward strand.
TGCACCCACCCTACAGGGTCCCCCCGCCCCTTTCCCTCTCCCTGAAGCCAGACTTCTGGGCTTATGCCCTCGTAAAGCATGTGCTCGGAGTCCTGTCGCAGCCAAGCCCAGCCCAGTGTGGCAGCTGTGCTCTTTCCAAGTCTCCTTGTCACACTGCCTTGCTCCGGTAGAAGTCAGAGCCCTTTGTTGTGGCCGTGGGGCTGTCCTAGGCTCTGAACGTGCCTCTCCACCCTCACCGCTGCCCCAGCCTCCCACGCCTCCCACGGGCCTACTTGGGAAGCGGCCGATGGCCTCATAGCAAGGCCCATCTACATGCGCCCTGAACTACCTGGATACCTGTCCGCCTCCTACCCGGAAGAACAGCAGACACTGCTCACCCTCCCCGCTGCTCGGGAGCGGGATGGGGCGGGGCTCGCGGGTTCCCGGATGCAGCCTCAGCAATGACTAGCCTGGATCGGGGCTCCGTCGTATTTGATGACATGGGGGAAACTTTTCTGTCTGCCTTTCCTGGAGGATGACAGGCTAACTGAATGTGACCTGGGGGGTGCGAGATGTAGGATCCCCGTGTGCCACTCAGACGCTACCCAGTTCCACACTGAGGTGTCCTGACATTCCGTTATGGGGGCAGTGTCCTCTGACTGCACCTAGTTACATACGGGGTGGCCATTCTGGCCTTGTACTAGTGCCAGGCTGCGGAATGCCACATGGGGGCACGGGGGGGGTGGGCCTGTCTGGCCGTGCCAGGGTCTCACACTATATGAGGGAATGGGCACTGCGGTGTCTGGCTATGTAGCGTCAGTGTCGACCACACAGGGCGCAGGGCACTTCCTGTGTCTGGAGCGACACACTAGAGGGGTACCGTCCCCTCTAACCTGCTGCATGCCCGGGGGGGCTGGGGGGCGGGGGGGGGGTCCCATGAAGGCTGAGGAGCCTGCTCATCACACAGGCTGGGTCAGGGAGTGGTAGCACGAGGTGGCCCCGCTCAGCCTCACACCGTGACAACCTGGGTGAGCTGTTCCTTCCCAGGTTTCCTTTCACGGGTCTGCACACCCTTGAACTGTGGACCCGGCAGTGGCCATTCGCCCCTGCAGTGGGGAACCCAAACACGTGTGCCTGCCAGGCCACCTCTCAGTGACTCAGCAGGAGTCGACCTCTGACCTCTGACACAAGCCAAAGTGTCCTGGGCCCTCAGGGTTCCAGTGGGCTCCCAACCGGGGACTTCCGGGTGTGGACCCTCCCGTCGGGGCAGGAGGTGGGGTTTCCAAGAGGCCGGAGAGAAGATCCGAGGGAGGGGGACAGGAGGGTCCCCACAGCAAGGACGCCGAGTTACTGGGGGCGGGGAGGTGGATGCGGGGTGGGATTCGGCTCACGGGCACGAGTCTAAGTGTTGCAGTTTTCGGGGTGCGCACCACAGGACTCCCGGGAATTAGCGGCTGCCTGCGCCACTGTCCCATCCACCGACCCTAGTCCAGGGTGTTGAGCGCAAAGGAACGGGGACGTCGGCTCTCCCCGCACTCAGGAGGGGACCCAGACGGAGTCCTGGCACCCATGGTGGCCTGGGGGGTCGCCCCAGGGAAGGGTCCAGGCCTGGCCCAGCACTCTCCCCAGATACCAACTAAGCCGACAAGGGCGGGAGCGACTAGGACCTCTCGGGCAGGCTCGCCCCGGGCCCTGGGCCCCGGGCCCCTTCCCGCACGGCTCCTCCTGGGCCC
>NW_006436294.1:7277130-7282383 GCF_000325575.1 Pteropus alecto
TCCTGCCGAGCCCCGCAGCGGCCCGGCACCCCCGGAGGCCGCCAGGGCGGGGTGTACCCGGGCGCCCATCTGTTCGCCAAAGCCTCGATGTCCCTATGCCTGACCCTTGACCCTCGCCCCGGAAGGTGACTTGGAAGTTCCGGCTCCGTCGCTAGGAAACGGGCCAGCCAGACGCGAGGGGCGGGGCTCCTGGTCTCGCTCCGGAGTGTGCGGAGCCAGGTGAGGCAGGTGAGGCCGCGGGAGCCGGCGCGGAGCCCGCGGCGGGGCCGGGCCTGGGGCCTCTGTGCGCACAGGGGACCCCATCACCACGCCGGGACCCCCCCACTGCGGCATCCGCACAGAGCACCTTCCCTCCCCGCACATGCGGGTGCCCTCAAGGAATCCAGCTCGCACAGATCCCCGCACCGACGCCCGCACGTATAGTAGAACCACGCGCACAGGGGACCCTCCCACACGGATGGACCCCACGCCCACGCCAGTCTCCCCACGCTGAACCCCCTCCACGTACGCGGGACCCCACAGGCATACTCACGCCTGCACGTGTACAAGATCCTGCAGGCACGGGGACCTCGGAACACATCCACCCCTACAAGGACAGGGGACTCAACAGGGACCCCTTAACACACGGACACACTCCCGCACCCATACGGAACCCTAATGCACTCCAAGTACCACAAGTGCCCATCACGTAGGCACACCCCAACATCCACACACATAGACCTCACATGCATATGGGACTCCACACACAAATGGGGGACCCGACAGTCACTGGTCTCCTCACACAGACCAACTGCAGGCACCGGCCCTGTACCGCAGAAGCCCGCGCTCCTACAGGACCCTGCGTGCTCGCCGAATGACCCCCACGCATCCGGCACCCTGCAAGCGCTGACCCCACACAAACAGGGGAGCCCCACGAACGAAAGGCTCCCTTCACGCACAGATGGAGGCCCTCAGCCCCCAGGGTACCCCCAAACACTTCAGACCCCTGCTCAGAACGCCAGCTATCAGACCCTCCCTTAGAGCCCCTCGCCCCAAACCCACAAGCCCGTTCCCTCTGCTGGCAATCACTTTCCTCCCCATCCCTCTCCCCACCAACTGTCTGCTTAGTTCCCTTCCCCAAACACTCAGCAACACTCCGCCAGTGTCGACGTGGTGGGACCCGGTGCGGGGGGAGACCAGGCGACGGCCCTGCAGTGGGTTCACGGGGCAGGAGGGGAGGCCTCCCAGGGACATGAATTTGCGGATCAGCTCAGTGGGCCAGGGAGAGGGGTGTGGCTTCCAGGCCCTGGCAACACCTGCAAAGGCCAGGACACGGAGGACCGGGGTGCAGAGCAGTGTTCTGTGCCCTGGGTGGGTGGGGGCACGGGGAGGCACGGGGCTACAGCGTTGTGGGGCTGGGCTCCAGTTTGTGCAGTAGGACGGAGCTCGTCCGGCTGGCACCCAGCGGTCGGAGCAGGGAGATGGGTACCCAACCGTGCTCTGGGGGTGGCGGCCAGGGCCTGGGACCAGAGGATGGGTGAGCTGAGGTGGAGGGGCCGGTAGGTGAGGATGAGGGGAACAGGCTGTGGCCACATCCCATGCCAAGCCTTCCCACTCGAGCTGCTGGGCATGTACGCCAATGACCAGGGGCAGACAGGGCCAGGTTCGGTGCCTGTGATCCTGTTCCTTTTGGCACCAGCTGACTGTCCATCAGGCCCAACGCAGGGGGCAGCCTCTCCGGCCACACCCTCCCTGACCTTCCTTATCCTCCCTCCAGGAGAATGAGCAGTAAGAAGGGGGTCCCCAAAGCACCCTCAGCGAAGTGGCAGGCATCCCTCCGCAAAGCCAAGCCCAGAGCAGCTGCTGGTGAGTGAGTGCGCCCTCCAGCCCTCAGGGCACCCCCATTCCAACCTGTGAAACCCTCTATGCAGCTGCCCGGGACACCCCCTCTGAGAAGACCCTCACCTCCTCTGAGTTGGACTTGGGTATGGCAGACTGAGGACTCAGAGCTCAGATATCCACTCCAGACCCCATCCCCGAGTCTTGTACCCCTGGGGCTGGGGCTGGGGCCCAGGGGCAGTGTTCAGAGGAGCACAGCTTTAGAGCACATGGAGATGGAAAGCAGGGTCTGAAATAAAGCGGGGCTTAAATCCACGCTGGGGATTCTCAGGCTAGGGATGTGGTCCACTCTGACCCTTCGCTCCACCTGGGCATCCCGTGCTTTTCCCTGCCTGCCCCTGCTCTCTTAGGCTATGTTCTCCAGAGCTATTTCCAGGCCAAATGGTGACAGCTTGTCCTTGGCTCAGTCCTGCCATGGGTCAGGAAGGGCACCTCTTGCCATGCCCACCCCTTGTCACTCCCCTTTGAGTCCCATTTCTTCTCTGTCACATCACTCATTGGAGTTCTCTGCTAAGCTGCCTTCCGGGCTGTGGCTCCGGGCCCCCCGCAGCACCTAGGCTGCACTGGGGTCTGTGCTTGCTAAGAGAACACCCCACCCTGTTCCTCAGTGGCAGCCCCTCTGCTTGGAGTGGACAGCTCAAGCCCCTGGACCCCAGAGAGCACCTAGGCCACAGGACCTGGTGCGGGGGGGGCTGCTCTTCAGGCCAAGCCAGAGTTAGACCCCAGTTCCCCAAAATAGCCCCAGCGCGTCTGATGCAGTAGTCCTCCTGGAATGAGGACGCTGGCACGGGCGCCGCGTGCCGCTTCCGCCTCCAGCCCTGGGACAGGCTACAGGAAACAGGAGGCAGGGCAGGTGCGCCAGGGAGCCGTGCTGGGGGCTCGCTCCTCATCCTGCTGCCTGCTGCCTGCTGCCCGTCCGCCCCGAACGCTGCCCTCAGCAACTCCCGCCACTGCCTGCCCCGGCCCGCCTGGCCAGGACGCCTGGGACCTCTGTGGGAGCAGCCCTGCCTGGGCACTCTCTACGTGCCAGGCACTGGCTTGAGAGGACGTGTGGTCATGGTCGCATGGTCTTTGCAGTGCCCTCTGCAGTGAGCACCAGCCTCATTTTGCAAATGTGAAAATGGACCCACAGGTGTCCCGCGTCCAGCCTGGCCTCAGTACACAGGCCGCTGCGCTCCTGGCCTCCTGGCCCTCTGCAGGTGCCTGGAGGTTGCTCTCCTGGTCACCACCCCCCAGACTGTCAGGCCCGCCCCCCACCCCATGTCCCCAGGCCTTACCTGGCCTTGGGTCTGCAGCACCTCAAGGCCCTCACTCCGGAGTCGCTCCAGGGCAGTGGCCAGCTCCAGCCCCTCCACGCGCACCCAGGCCTGCTCCTCCTGCAGCTGCTGCAGCCACAGCTGCTCCTCCTGCCACAGCTGCTCCCGCCACAGCTGCTCCTCCTGCCACAGCTGCATCTGCAGCTGGATCTGCCGCCGCCGGTCCTCTAGCAGCAGCTGCTCCTGGGTCAGGCACAGCTGGACCTCATGGAGCCTCAGCAGCTCGGGGCCCAAGCTTGGCATGAGGCCCCCCGGCCCGCTGCCTTCCATGTCCGCAGTGGGGACTAGCACCAGCTCAGACCCCAGGGAAGTGGCCTGTACCGGCCTCTCTGCTGCCTGTGGCTGCTCTGGCCTGGCCACCCTGGGGTGTCCCTGGGGAGCTGGCTGGCCGCTGGTCACGTGCCCTTTGGGGGCCACCCCCACCTCATCCCGAGGGCCCCCTGCGTCCAGGGGCGGGGGCTCGGCCTTGGCCTCAGGGCCCTTCTGCCCTGAGGCCCGCTGCACCCTGCCCGCCCTCCTGGCTCGGGGTTTTCGAGCTCGACTCCGTTTCCCAGACATGGCCCCGGTCGGCTCCCCGGGGGCCCTGGCTCATCGGCGGCCTGGCCTCCACCGGACAGGCCTTGCGAGCGTCTCCAGAGGCCACAGGGGGCCGTCTGCTGTGGCGGCCCCTCGAGCCCGCCCTGCCCCGTGGCCGGTGCCGACTGCGCCCTGGCTCTGCCTGTGGGCCTCACGGGCCCCACTCGGCGGGCTGGGCTGCGCCGCGGCGTTTATAGGGACTCGCCGTGCGGTGGCTCGCCCTGCACCACGGCTGACTAACGTGCTGACACAGGGTACAGGGCTCTCCGGGCCGCAGGCCTCGCCGGCCACACTGGGAGGGAGACTGAGAGAAACCGGAGGCGGCGAGTCGGCAGGCAGGCCGCCGGCTGTGTGCTGTGCCGGCGAGTCCCAGCCTGCCCTGGGCGGCACCGGTGCCCCCCGCCTGTCCCACCCCTGGTCTCTGGAGCCCAGACTCCAGCCCACAGGGCTGGGAGCGACAGCCCCAGCCACATTGACCATCCTGACAGGACCCTCGTGGCCACAGACAACCCCCACCCAAGTGCCTGACCAGCCCCCCAGCCAGCAAGCTTAGAGGAGCCCCCCAGAGCCCCAGCTTGCCTGGGGCGCTCTGTGAAGGTGACAGACTGCTGGCCAGCATGGGGGACTCTCCTGGGGGTGGGCTGCCCTATGGGCTGGCGGGAGAGACAGGGCCTCGAAAGGCTCCGTCTTGTGGACCGCAATGGGGCAGCAAGGCCGGCCTGCCCAGGGGTGCCCAGAGGCTCTGGAGGGTGTCCTGGTAGGGGGTCCACTGCCCTGCCCACGAAAATGGAGGCCTGAGAAGCCCCACCAGCCAGCCTTTGGAGGGGGTGGTGTGGGGGGGTGGTATGCAGGGCCAGCCTGAGTGTTGGCGTCTTGGGCTTCCTGTTGAGGGAGGCGTCAGAGGCCTGCACCCCGGCGTTTCCCCGCCTGGGGCCGCTTACTCACCCCCACGCCCGCCTGTGCCAGCCAGCTCTGCCACACTGGCCGCACCGGTTCACCCGGCCCAGCCCTGCCAGGGGAGCCCCTCCTGCTCAGCCTCTGCCCTGGAGGCTTCAGGGAAGGTAGCCAGCTGCCACGCCTGGGGAGCACGGTGGACCTGTGGGAGCGCAGAAGGGCCTCTAGAGAAAAGTGGCACCAGCGGCGGGCAGTCTGAGGGTGGGGAAGGTGGGCAGCAGGTGCCCACCACACCTGGGCTCACCAAGGCCTGGGGCTTCAGGGCCCAGTAGAAACGCGTTCTGCCGGGGGTGCCCCCTGCGGCAGTGCGCGCCCAGTGTGCTGTGGACACGCCTGGCCGCCTGGCCGCTCCTCCAGGCTGTCCTGCGGGCCGGTCCCTCCCAGCCAGGATGCTGCTGCCTTCCGGGAGGGGCGGATCCCCACGCCAACGGCCCTGCCCCCCCACCTGCCTTCCAGGGAAGCCCGGAGAGAACGGCCAGGCGCAGAGGAAGACCGGCCAGCAGGCGAAGGCGCCCGCGCTGCCCGCGTG
>NW_006436294.1:7282613-7288636 GCF_000325575.1 Pteropus alecto
GGAAGCCGCCTGGTTGTGGACTCTGCGTGCTGTCGCCCTCCAGTGGCCAGAGCCAACCTCCTCCGGGCAGGCCGGTCCGCAGCGGCCCCGCCCCTGCTCCGTGCCGGGCCTCTGCCTTCTCCACTAGCTTCCGCTGCGGCCTTTCGCGCTGGCCTCCAGAGCTGTTCTTTACCCGAACCTTCTTCCTGTGCCCCAGACCCAGACTCAGCGCCACCCAGCCGTCTCCTGGGGGTCCTCAAACTCCACGGCGCATCCAAACGCAAACCTGCCATCCCCTGTCCTCCAGTGCCGGGTTTCCCTGACTGCACCCAGTGACCTTGAGTCCAAGCCCCACCCTGCAGGGGGCTGGGGTTCTTGGGTTCTCCACCCGCCTGCGCCCCGTCTGCCCGGGTGCCCCGACTTCTCACCGCCTGGCCCAGCCTGCTCTGAACCGCCCCCCACCCCGGGCCCCTGCTGTTCACTCTGTTCTCCACAGGGCAGGCGGGCTCAAGTTCATGTGCAGGTCCGACGCTTCTGGCGTCATCCTGACCCCCGGATAAACCCCCAGCACCGCCTGTCACCTCTGCCCCTCGAGGATAAGGAGCCCGACCTTGTCCCAGGGCGGTCTGTGACATTCTGACGGTTGGTTCTGCACAGGCTCAGGGGCTGATGTCGTGCCCCACACAGTTCCAGCAGGAGTGGGGTCTGCAGGAAGGGTGTGCAGGAACCGGGGATCTGGGCTTGAAGGGGGAAGAAAGGAGAGGAAGCGCAGCACAGGCCGGTCGGGCCCCGCGGAAGGGCTGTCAGACGTCCCCTGTCACCAGAGGCCAGCACCGCCGTGCTCTGCAGCTCCGTCGAGAGTCGCGTCTCATTGCTCCTTGTATCCTGGTGTTGCTTCCTCAAGATCCGGACTGGAGAGAAGCCAAGCCTGCACTGAGGTGGCACTCTGATTGTCAGGGAACGAAGGGCAGGCGTCCCCCCTTCTCGTTCTGGTTTCTGTCGTGGGGCGCGGGCTCCCACCAAGTTCTCCAGAATGGCTGCTGGCCTCGCGAGGCAGGAGCCCGAGCCTTCGGTGGGCCGGCAGGCCCTTCCCTGAGGCCAGCCACTGTGTGGGATGCGCAGTGACCCAGGTGGCCCGGCTGCATTGTGTCTTTCCAGTGCGAGGGGTCAGAGGAAGCTGGCGCGAGGACGGGCAGTTCTGAACAAAGCTGGGCCTGAGCGGCCGACCCGGGGAAGCCCCGGGTCAGCAGCCGGAGTAGGCAGTGTCCCCTTCACAAGGGAGGCGTCAGGACTGTTCTGCTCGGGGAGCGCGTGGCCTGCACCGCAGGCCAACGCAGAGCCCTCCGGCCCTGGGGACGCCTGGTCAGCTCGGCTCGGACAGCTGTTTGCACACTCTGGGCCAGTTCCAAGAAGTCCACCCAGAGAGCACCTCCCCAGCCCCCTGGCCACTGCCCGCTTCTGACAGTCTGTCCACGTCACCAGCTGGAGTGTTTTTGGGCAGGAAGGTCTAGGGCGGCCTTGAGAAGAGGGGCTCATGTGTCAGCACCATCCCTGCCACCACAGCCATTCTGTTCACGGGCCTTTGCACAAGGCAGGGAGGCCGAGGAAGGAGGCTGGCCGGCGTCCACGGGACAGTCGTGATGTCCGCCTGGGCGTCTGACGCCTCCTCTGCAGTGGACTCTCTCTGGGGCTGTCACCAGGAGACACTAGAGGACAGAGCGATGGCAGGTTTGCGTTTGGATGCGCTGTGCAGTTTGAGGACACCCAGGACAGGGCTGGGTGGCAGCTGAGTGTGGGTTGTGGGCATGTCAGGGCACCGTTTCCACGTACGCACCTGAGTGCCGGGGAAGTGACCGCCAGGCGGTGCTGCAGAGTGAGCGGCCCGGTGGGCGGACAGGGTCCTTTGGGCGGCTGGGCCACACGGTCCTTCGCGAAGGTCCCGGGCTCCACTCCACGGCTCCATCCTGAGCCATCGCCGTGGCTCACCAGCGCCTCACTTCCCGTCGGCGCCACATTCAAGGACCAGAACGTGGCCAAGCCAGTCGCCCAGCTGCATCTTCCGGGGTCTGGTTCCCGGCACCGGGCCCCGTGCCTGGCAGAGCGCTGTGGGGACAGGCCTCAGCGCGGGGCGCAGGTGAGCAGCTGTCGGACGTCTAAAGAGCAAGATGGGAACGCACAGGCGTCCCAGGTCGTTGCAGACACGGCCGTCTCCCGGGGGATGGGGAGACAGGCCGCGGGGCTGCTGGGAGGGGCGGGCATCTGAGGGGAGCTCGCTGCTCCTGTCTCGGCAGCTCGGCACAGGGCCCCAAGAGCTGGGACTTCGCCCGCTGTCTCTGTGGCCTCTGAGAGGGCACCGAGGGGCCTGACCTTGAGGCTCAGGGGGGAGGTGGCCAGTGGGGCCAACTGCTCTTGGAGCTAGCTTCTTGGACCGGGCGGTACCGATGGGGACAGGGCAGGTGTCTCCTCCCGTTGGCAGGACTAATGGAGACAGATGGCAGGGAACTGGGGCTGTGCAGCGGGGGGGAGGGGCGAGCTGACGCCAGCACAGAGAGGCCGGGGAGCACCCCTGCTTACCCCGGGTAGCGATCCAGCCCTCAGAGAGGCGGCCGTCACAAGGCCACACTCTCTCTCACGCCTCCTGAGACCGCGTTGGGCACTACAGCCGTGGCTCCGTTTCCCCAGAGAGCCTGAAGAAGGCCTAATTGACAGGGGTCAGCCCGGGAGAGAGACGGCAGAGGAAGGCGGGGAGCAGTGTGGGGCAAGGGCGAGGCCCGCCGGGCAGAGCCCCCCAGCATTTACACCGCCCCATCTGCAGGTCATCGGTCCCTTTGTGAGCCCCCAGGGGACCGTATGGTGGCCTCGGGTGGCGTCAGTCCCTGGGGCAGCCGCAGAGGGGGTCCAGGGAATCTGGGGACTTGTTAGATGCAAACTTTTATGTTTCTGTTCAATGACTGGACATCCACATTTTGTGACATAGTTGCCATTTCGAACAGCTGTATGCTAACAGTAACAGTGATGGAGCTCGGTCCAGAGGAATGTTTTAAAATGTAGAGCCTGGTCATTATGGGGGAATTTTTAACAACTGCATTTCCAAAAGAAATTAATTGCAACTATAATGTTGTTGTTTTTTTTGCAGAGAAATATTCTAGCGTTATCAATAAAAAGCATAAACCATATTGGGCTAGAAATCACCAGAGAGTGGGCTAGATGTGACATCTCAGGAGAAAACCACAATTATCATTCCTGGCTGTGAAAGGGTGACTTGTTGGTGTATGTTTACAGGGTGATGACGGGTAGCAAAGAGTCAGGGCATTTATGTCCCATTGGTAAAGGAAGTTTTGTTTTGAAATGTCATCAAGGGGGTGGCGGGAGGAAAAAAAAAATGGCATGCCAGAGGTGTGATCCTTTGCAACTATTCAAAGTTGCTACGAAGAATTTTTAGGGTCGACTTTAAAGGGGCGAGGAGGTGCACAGCTTTGCGTTTTTAAAGGCGATGCGCAGGTGAGCAGGTCGGAGGGTGGCTGCTGCAGACAGCTGGGTTGTCAGAACTTCTCTGGAGTCGCCAGCCCTGGAATTGTGATAGCTTGCCAAGTCACGCATGTGTGTCACCAATGCGGCCGGGGAATCTGCCCTCCCGTGCCCGCTGGGGGCCGGGGCGGAGGCTTCCGTCACCGCCATGGTTGCTCGCTTTTCCCAAGGACTGAGTTTTTGAGATTCCGCCCAGTAGGGTCGCCGGATAAAATCCTGGACGCTCATTTAAATTTGAATTTCAGATCAACAGTGAATCGTTTTTCAGTGTATGTCCCCAGAGTTGCGACCCATGTTTTCGTTAGCTGACTCTGGCAACCTCAAACCCACAGCCTTGCCAAGCGCCCCGCTGCACGGCTCGGCAAGTGTTGCGGGTTTTGCTAACGGAAGACCAGAGCCTCCCCCAGCAAAAAGGGCACTTCTCGCTTAATTGTGAAGCTCGCTTTTTACTGTGGTGTCTGGAATGGAACCCACAATACTCCGAGGTCCCCCTGTACAGGTTTCGTCCCCTTGGGGCTGCCGTCTCCCCAAAGCCCTGCTCAGCTGCCTCACCCACGGGGACAATGGCTTCTGGCCTGGGCGCTGGCTGCCGGGCGCTGCCCACCTGCCTGGGCTCGGACGGGCTGCTGTGGTCTTCTGAGCCGACGACTCCTCCTTCGCTTCGGGCGTCGGCAGTGCCTCCGACGCAGGTGTCACTGCGGTCACTGGGAAGGCTGGGCTGGGCTGGGCCTCGAGTCTTGGGCTCCCTTTTCCCCTTAGAATGCGCAGACACTGACTCGCTGACTTCTGACAGTTCATGGCGCTGTGAGCCAGCGTGGGAGAGCTCCGTTTGACCCCCTTTTCCCTTGGGGGCCGGAGTAACTGTTTTTTAGGTTCAACAGCCTAACTGGACGTGCCTGGCGCCTGTTGTTTCCTGGTGTATTTTTCATTCTTTCTGTCTTAAGATTCATTTCAGGAACTTTGTCTGCATTTTAGCCCCGCGTGTCCCCCACCTGCGATCCCGCCCTCTAGATGTTGGTGACTCTTGTGTTTGTGGCCTTGACCGTTCTGTCTCCTCCTCTTCGGAATGCATTTCTGCTTGGCCCATCCGTTCTTACTGCCATCCTCCCCAGCCCGTCTTTCCTGCGGTGAGCTGTGCTTCCGGCCACGCTTGCTGCGAGCGGCAGCTTCTGCCGGCCGCGGTCCACGGGGTGCTGCCCCACTGTCCCACGTCCGAGGTTCTGTCCTTCCCCCCACGCCGCTGCGGGATCCGGCTTCTCTTTGGTCCCTCCTTTGGACTGGGTTTTGGTGTTTGTGGGGCTCTGCACGTCGGTGTGCCGCGTGCTCCCCCTGCCCCGCCTTCCCACGTCGGGCGTGGCTCCGGGAAGGCGCCCCTCGGCGCGGAGGCCCCCAGTCTCCGTTACTGGAGCACATGTTCAGCGGTTTCTAACTCTGGGGACCGCGGGTTGCTCTGTCGTGGGCTGTCGGGAGCCCTGTGGGTGTAGCTGCAGGTCAGAGGAGGGGATGCTGAGGCCCAGAGGGGCCAAGGGCGGCAGGTGTGGCCGGTGTGGACCGTGTTCCAGGGCGCGGCGGCCCCGCCCACCTCCCCGGAAGCCGGGGCTGCGGGGGCTGCGGCTGCAGCAGGGGGCGGCTGTGCTGTGGAGCCTGCCTCGCAGGACCCTGGGCTCGTGGCGGGACCCCAGCTTCAGTTCAGTCGGCCAGCTCTGGATGCGGGTGCCCGGGTGCAGGGGGGCGGTCCTCCCGGCTTCAGCGGAGGGGTCTTGGGGGGCACACAGCCTTGTCTCTCTCTGCCTGGGGCCATTTTTCTCAGCCTTCCTCGGTTTCCTACCAATGTTTGCAGCCCGTCATCCCAAACGGGGCTCCAAGGGGTTGGCAGGGTCGCAGCTGTGTCTGCGGTGGGGACGGTGGGACACTTCCTGCGGAGTCCCGGATCCCCTGCTCTTGGCCACCCGCGTCACGCTGCCTCGTTTGCTCCCTGCCGTGCCTGCCGGTCTGAGGTGGAGTGGAGGCGGTGATGCGGGCGCTGGGGGGCGGCTGCAGACGTAGACGAAGCTTTGCTGTTAGCCCTCACCTCCTGCTGTGTGGCCCAGTTCCTAACAGGCCGCCGACTTGCCCGGAGGTTGGGGACCGGAGGTTGGGGACCTGCTTTAGAACGTTTTGCCCTTTTGTCCTGTCGGGAGGGAGCCCCCTGGCCCACTGGCTCGTGCGCCGAGACCGTGCTGGTTGCACGGCGGCAGCTTGCAGGGGCACTGGGAGCCATGACCCCCTCCACCTCCCAGGGTCGGCTGCAGAGGGCCAAGCAGCCACTGTCATCCAGTGCGCCCTGCGGCAGTTCCTGGCGAGGAAGGAGCTAGCGCGCCGTAGGCAGGAGCATCGGGAGTACCTGGAGCAGATGGAGACGCTTCAGAGGGAGGTGAGGCCGCGGGTCGGCCAGAGGGGGCCGGGCCGGGCGGGAGCTCAGGCCGGTGGGGGACAGTGCCCTGAGGGCGGCGTGGGTCGCAGGCCTTCCTGGCCCT
>NW_006436294.1:7289080-7294700 GCF_000325575.1 Pteropus alecto
GCGCGCAGGCCTGGCTCACGGCGCCCCTGCTGCAGGGCGCCTTTGGCCGGACACCGCTGTACCGGGCTGCCTTTGGGGGCCACCTGGAGGCTGTGGAGGTGCTTCTGAAGCTCGGAGCTGATCCCCGGGTGTACGCGGACGACGGCAGCACCCCTGCGCAGGTGGGAGCACCTCCGAAGTGGTCTGAGCCATGCCACCCTGGGCCCTAACCCTGCAGGGCCCTTCCCCGCCCCCCCAGAGCCCTTGTTTTGAACCTCAGGGTCGCCCTTGGTCAGGACCAGGTGCTGCCTGGGGAACTAGTGTACTCGTGCAGGTGGGGAAACTGAGGCTGACGGGCCCACCCACCTGGCCCCTGGCTCTCAGCACGTCTAGTTTCTCCAGTTCCAGGCCCCTGGAACCGGCCTGGTCAGACGGGGTCTGTGGGAGCAGCCGTGAAGCCGCAGAGCGCAGTGCTGCTTCCTGACCCCCACGTGAACCTGACGGAAGCAGCGCCCCCCCATCCCTCTCGGTCGTGTCCTCCCACCCCAGCTGTGATCCTCCGGGAGTCTGTTGGTGGCCCCGGTCCTCACCGGCAGTGCCAGGATCTTCGCCAGCTGAGGACCTGTGCCCAGGGCCCCGCCTCCACTCCGCGCTGCCTCCCCAGGATACTGTCCTGGGGTCCCCCTTGTCTGCTCCCTGGGGCCCTGGCTTCATCTCCGTGGTCGTCTGCATAGGCTGGAAGAGCAGCGGATCCTTGGGCTTCTGCCACCCGCCCCTGCTTTCTCGGGGACAAATGAAAATGTGGATGCAGACCAGGAGGACAAAGGCCTGGCTGCTCCTCAGGAGGGAGCACGGAGAGGGGCCTCTGGGCTGGGGTGGGCCCAGCGGGACCTGGAGGGGTGGGGAAGCGTGTGTGCAAGGGCTGTCGAGGACATTGCAACACAGCCGGGGGCCATGCGGAGGGACCCTGGGGAGAGCAGCACACCCGGGCAGGGAGGGGTGGCTGGAGGTGCCGGGAGCCCAAGTGCCAGGAAGGACAGTCTTCAGCCAGCAGCGCTGGAGCACGGGACATCCGCAGGCAAAGAAGGGAACTTGGACCTCACCTTACAAAAACCTGGCTCAACGTGGTCACAGGCTCAAGCGTCCAAAGTGCACCAAGACCTTCAGAAGAACACGGGAAAAGCGAGACCAGAGGGCGGAGCTTCCCGAGTCATTAGCTGCGTCCCCGGCAGAACTCGGGGACACCTGCAGATGGACAGAGCCCTGCGGCTCCCGACAAGGTGAAGCGCCGGGTCTGGCAGCCAGTGACATGCAAAGAAGCAGGAAAACGTGACCGTATGGAGAAAAGTCAGCCAAACTGACAAGCCCAGAACGGCCCCAGGTGTTAGGATTCGCACATCAACACTTTTTCACAGCGGTTCTAACTGCGTTTCAGATGCTCGAACGCTGAAGCCGAGACGGGGGTGATATTTGAAAAAGGCCCGAGTTGAAATTCTAGAGATGAAAACTGCAATGTTGGGGATGAAAAGACAAACACAAAAACTCCGAACATGATTGATGTCAGCGCCGGCAGCCGGACGTTACACGTCAGTGGGACTGGAGACTTCGCAATAAGAAACTCTCCACAATGGAAGCGGAGAAGGAGCGACCTCTGCACGTGGGAAGAGGAGCACTGAGCTCGGGGCCGTCTCAAGAAGCCTGGTCTGCACACGGGAGAGAGGAAAGAAGAGAAATGGGAAATTGTTTTGAAGAAATAATGACCTTAAAATTTCCAGATTTAATGAAAAAGATAAACCACATTCGCAAAAGGTCAACAAACCGCAAGCACAGGAAGGAAAATCACGCCGAGGCTCCTCACGGTAAACTCCCCCAAAGCAGTGATAAGAGAACGCCCTGGACGCAGCCAGAGGCAGGAGGACCAGTTATCCGCGGAGGGGGAGGGGCAAAGGTGCGGTGGAGGTAGGTTTCCTGTTGGCGACAGCACAGGTGAGGGACAGCAGGGCAGCCCCATGAACGCACTGAAGGGACAAACTCTGCCACCGCTGAACGCTACACTCTGCAAACATCTTCAAACTGAAGGCAAAATAAAGACCTTCACAGACATACGAAAGCAGAAGGACTTGATCACTAGCAGACTCAGACTGAAGAGACGTTAACGGAGGTCCCCGCAGGCAGAAGGGACAGTGCGGAAAGACAGACCCACGCAAAGAATGAGGAGCTCTAGGAAGGGTGGCGAAGCAGGCTGTGGAAGCCGTTGTCTTATTGTTTAAATTTATTGAAGAAACAAGAATCGAGAATAATGGCTAAGTGTCATGGGGTTTTATAGCACGTGCAGATGTTCATACTGAAAACTGCACAAGTTATAGTGGCTCAACTGCGTGACTATCGTAAAGTCTGGGAGGGGGAAATGGATTAGATTAAGGTTCTCATACTTGACGTGGAATGGTAATTGTGATCAGTTAGAGACCATACGCTCTACACCTAAAGCAACTACTACTAGATCGAGAGAGATAATAAAGGAGATAAAGTGGAACTCCAAAAGATCAACAACCCAAAGGCAGACCGGGAAAGAGGAACGGGAAAGAACATGGGACCAGCACAAAACGAACAGCCAGGGGCAGCTTCTGACTCCGCTCTATCAGCAATCTCATGAAACGTGCCTGGTCTACCACAACGCGGAGCCTCTCATTTTAGATCTAAAAATGCGACTATATTCTGCCTATAAGAAACAAACTTTAAATATAAAGAGGCAAATAAGTGAGAATTAAAGAGATGGAAATACTGAGCACGAGAAAGGTGAAATGATTCTACTCATATCAGAAAAAGTAGATTTTTAAAACATCATTCGTCTACTCATTTTGTCCATTACCAGGGACAAAAGAAGCATTTCATAACGATGGAGGGATTAATTCCTCACAAGGACGTAAGAACCGTGAATGTTCATGCAGCTGCTAACAGCCTCAAAGCACAGGAAGCGAGAGCTGAGGACCGTGGCAGAGGGACACCTGCAGCCACAGCCCTATTCCTGCAGCCACGACCAGGAAGAATGAAATAACTTATCAGCCACCATCCCTCATCCCGTTATCATCCATCATTGTTTTCATTAATTCATCCATTCAGTCCAGTCTTTTTCCCGGGAATTGGTTTACTCTGTCAGTTCATTCTCTCGTTAACTCGAATCATTTGTTCATAAACTTATCAGTCTATTCACTCATTATTACACCCATTTTGTCCTTATCACCATCTTAAATTATCCCTCACTTATGTATCTACCATTGATTCAAACATCTGCCCATCCATTTACGCATACACATACACTATTTACTGGACAGAAAGTTCTGAGGCACTAGGGCCCATGTGCACTCCACAGCCGTGTTCCCCGGCCCCACATGGGTTGGCTCTCGCAGGGAAGGGAGGCTCAGCAGTTCATCTCATCCAGCTGTTCAGCCAACCACCTACTTACATAATTATCCATCCATTAAATCCCTTCAGCTGTTTTTTCACGTATCCATTGTTTCATTCATTCATTCAATTAATCCAATGTTCATTCATCATTTAAGCCATTAACTAATTCATCTACTCATCATTCGTCTACTCATTAGCTTGTTCATAAATTTATTCATTACATTCTTTTATTTCACGTTCACTCATCTAGCTTTCCACTTATTCCTGTTCTGCTTACAAACTGACCTTTGAGAAATTCTTAAACTTATTCGAATCTCAGTTTCTGTATGTTTATAAATGGGCCTTTTGGCGATTAATGAGATAATGAATGAAATTTCTTAGCACAATTCCTGACACACAGCTGTGCTCAACAGGTGACAGCCCTTATTCTTCGAAGTACTTGCAACTTAACTTTAAGTTACTAATTCCTTGGCTCGCTCACTTGCCTGTTCTCACTTTCACGCAGTTATCTAATTCACTCATTCATTCCTTCTCTCATTATCTGTCATCCGTTCATTTATCCACTCCTTGATATTACACATTTTGAACTTTCTTTTGTAAAACACAAACCACTCACCTAACCCCGCAAATTGAAGTTGTGTGGCTTGGCAAGCTGCCCACCAGGGAACAGTCCTGGGGTCAGCACTGGAGCCCAGGACCAGAATGGTGCCAGCCCCGCCTCTGGAACTCTGCCGTCCAGGTCCTTTATCACTTCTGAATGCCTGGGGTGGCACTTCGGAGAGGCGGGGTGGTGAGGGGCTGCTGGGGGGCTGGGCGAGGGGGGCCCCGGGGCTGTCCTGCAGAGTGAGGAAGGGAGCTGTGGGGCTTGTGGAGGGAGGAGAGGTACATGGAGGGATGGAGGCCCAGTCTGGCCTTGGCAGGGTGACCGAGAGGACCCGAGGGCATCTGCTTTTGGGGGGCTGTGAGAGCCCCATTTCTACAAGCCGCCGCCCTTCTTTAAACCGGGAGAGAGGAGCCCGTCCTCCCCAAGCTCCACACAACTCGGCTCCTGACCTCCTGTCACTAGGTGGCCTCGCTGGACGCTGTGGCCAGCGTGCTGCAGTCGTGGGACCTGAGCCTCACTGAGGCCATGCTCCGTAACATGGAGGCCGAGCGGCAGCGCCGGGCCCAGGAGGCCGAGCGTAACAAGGAGGCAGAGGCCAAGCGGTGCGCCCGCGGGCGGGAGGAGGGGTGGCTGGCAAGGAAGCCCTGTGACTCGGTGCTCCCTCCCACCCCAGCGTGAATCTCAAGGTGCAGCAGCTGGCTAAGGAACAGCAGCAGTGTCACAAAGAGGTGAACAGCCACCTGGGAGAAGCAGCTGATGGGGAGGAGGGAGCGCTGGGTGGGGAGACCCAGGCGTCGAGCCTGACCCGGGCTGGCGGCCCCCGGCCCTCCTGTGCAGCTGCAGCAGGCCTACTGTGAACTCAGCCGGAGGGTCACCGAACACGACAAGTGTGAGCAGAGACACATGGGCAAGACCGAGCTCACGCTGCAGGTGGGCTTTCCCCCACCCAGCCCCGGGTTCCTGGCGCGTGCCTTCCCTTCCTGAACACGGGGTGTCCTCTCCGGCAGTGGCCTCCTGGGGTGGGGGTCCGCCAACCCCTCCGTGGGTGTCTGGGCCTCCGGGTGTGGAGGGGGTACAGTCTTGCTCTGAGTGGAGTGTGGACCCTTCCCCCAGGCCATCAAAGACGCAGAGGCCCAAGTGGACAGGCTACGGCAGGAGGCCCAGAAGGCCGAGGAGTCGCTGGCCATGGCCAGGCTGGAGCTGCGGGAGCAGACTCAGGAGGGTGGGCAGGGCTCGGGCTGGGGGCGGGGGGTGGCTGGAGCGGCCAGGCGGGCACTGGGTCCTCTGGTCGGCCCCACCCTGACGTCCCCACAGGCGAGGAAGAGGCGCCCGGGCTGAAGTGCCAGGTCACTGAGCTGCACGACGTGCTAATGAAGGACGTGGGGGACCGCATCCGCGCCGATGGCCGGTCAGTGGTCCGAGACGGGCGAGGGGCCAGCAGAGGTTTTGGGCAACGTCAGTGACCTGGTGGCCACTCCTAGGTGGCCTCTTGTCATCGACCCTTCGGGCCAGGCGGCCACCTTCTTGCGCTACCAGGACACCAACTACGTGGACACGGTGAACCCGGACCACCTGCGGCCGGAGAGGATTCGGTTGGCGCTGCTGGGGGCCCTTAGGTGAGGAGGCGCAAGA
>NW_006436294.1:7294773-7313127 GCF_000325575.1 Pteropus alecto
CTCACCGCGCCCCGCCCCTCAGGTACGGGAAGCCGCTGGTGTTCGACCTGCGCGAGGTGGACCTGTTTCCCGCGGTGCAGCGGCAGCTGGAGGCGGTGCAGCCAGGCCTGGCGGAGGAGCTGCTGAGCCGCCGGCTGCTGGACGGGGACAGGTACCAGTCGCTGCTGCGGCCCAACGACGGGCCCGAGTACGGCCCCACCCAGTTCCAGGAGGCGCGCCTGGGGCAATTCCGCCTCTTCTTCGTCACCAAGGTTCAGTGGCCCCCCGCCGAGCAGCTGCGGATCCTGCTCCCAGTGCGGGTACAGCTGCCTCGCGGAGGCCTTTAAAGACCCGCCTCAATAAAGCAAAGTGCGCCGCGGGGCGCTGGGCCTAGCACCGTGCCGCGTCCCTGCCGTGTGCGCGCCCTGCAGGGCGGCGGGGCCGGGGACTGTGTACCTCCGCGGCCAGGGGAACCCCAGCTGGAGGGCAGTTTTGGGAACTTGGGGTGGTCCCCGCCCCGGAGGGGCAGGAGGGGGCGGCGTCTGTGTGCGCGTGGGAGGATATACAGACGGACGGAAGGTAAAACGTAGTCAATTTTATTCTCCTTAAACCACAAAATAGAGTCTTTGGTTGTACAAACGTCACTAGTTACAGTCTTGCCAAGGGGTCCCGGCTGGGGAGGGGGCAGTTAGTCAGCGACCAGAACTCCTGAGGGATCTCTTTAAAATACTAACACCCAGGTTAAAAGACTGGGGGCGAGGGTGGTGTTGGGGCTGGCAGGGCCCCGCCCCCAGTCGGGGGAGGCACCGACCCTCTAGGAGGGCACGGGGCCCAGGCCACGACGCCCTGGCCGCATTGGGCGGCGGCTGCTGCACAGGGTCACCTCCTCTGGGCCCATGGCGTCTGGCGATGGCCTGCCCAGAAGCACCATGGCTACCTCTCCATCTTCCTCCTGCAGGCCTGGCAGGCAGAGGCAGGAGAGAGAGAGAGGTAATGGGGGCCCCAGGCACCCCAGGCGCAATCCCCTGGTCTGGCCCGGGTAACTCACCAGGGCTAGGAGGTGGCTCCGAGGACCTCGGCTCCTCAGCAAAGTCCGGGGACTGTCACGGGGAGAAGAGCTAGGTCAGGGCCCCGCCCCAGACTGCTAAGACCACCCACGTGAGCCTGGGTGGGGAGGCCCCATGCCCGAGGAACGGCGCTGGCCCCAGAAAGACAAGGCAGGGGCTGGAGGGGGGACAGGCGGGGGGACAGGCAGGGAGATAGGCACAGCCGGGCGGGGCGGCCCGGCCCACACAGGCCGGGAGGGCCCGGTACCTGCATGTCATAGACAGGCCGGGAAGAAGGGAGGGCTGCGAACACCCTGTAGTCGAACCTCCTCCCAGACAAGGCCTTGAGAGGACAGCGTGAGGGGAGAGAGGCGAGAGCTGAGGAGAAGAGTGGGGGGTGCAGTCTGGACCCCGCCCCGCCCCGCAGGGAGGGGCGCGGGGAAGGGCCACAGCTGGTCCTCACCAGGCGTCCGGGGGAGGTGCTGGTCTGGGGGCCGATGTCTGGGGGGACGAGAAGTGGACATTGGGAGAAGTCTCAGCTGCAGGCTGAGCCCCCCACTCCCTGCCTGCCCTCCGCCACACACGGACCTTCCAAAGGGGTGGGTGACGGGGTGGGCGCCGGCGAAGGGGCCTCCGCCAGCCGCTCCAGAGGCCCACGCTTGCTCCGGCCCTCCTGGGACTTGCTGAGGACCATCTGGGCGCGGAGGGCGTCCTGCTCCAGAGACTTCATCCTGCAAAGGCGCGGCAGGTGGGGCTGGGGGAGACGGCAGGAGCAGGGGGCGGGGCGCCAGTGGCTGGTGGGCGGGCGCTAGGACCTTACCTGGCCGCCCTCCACAGCGCCCGTTTCTCCGCCTCCAGGGCACGGCGCTCGGCAGGGGACAGGGCTCGCTCCGGCACAGGCACAGGCAGCTCGGGGCTCTGCACGCGTAGCCGCTCCTGATGGCGCCGCTCGGCTTTAGCGGTCCGGACCGGCGCGCTGTTTCCCAGGGGCGGAGGCGACGCGGGGCCTAGCCTGGGCCAGGGGATAGGACAGGAGGGCCAGTCGGGCGGGGCGTCAGCGGAAGGGGCGTGCCTGGGAGACCAGGTGCCGACCCCTGACCCGCCTTACCCCATGGCAGGGCTCGGGCCGGCCCAGGGCGGCTCTTCCTCTCGCTCCTCGTTTTCGGGCGCCTCCCCATCCAGGGCAAGCCCCGCGTCCGCAGCCTCCCGCAGCATTTGCGCCCTCTTCTGTTGCAGCTTTCGGGCTGGGGGCGTGGGACGGGGCACACAGGTCAGGCCGAGAGCCCGGCCTCTCCCTGCCCACCGTCCACCTACCTGTCTGCCTGCCTGCTCACCTTCCTCTTCCTGCATCTTTCGTAGGTCGTCAGCACCCACCAGTGATACGCGTTTGGGGGGGCCCTCAGCCTGGGGTACCCGCACCTCCAACTCAAAGTACTTCTGCCGCTCACGGAAGGACAGCTGTTCTGGGGACGCGGTGGGCCCGGGCGTGGGAGGCTGCGGGCAGCGAGATCTGAGACCTGGTGGGGCCCCCCCGTCCCGCACCAGGCCCTCTCCCAAGGGGCACACCCTGCGGGTGCATGCAGCAGGGGAATGGCAGCCACCACGCACCTGGGCAGTTGTGTCCTGGGGCGGGTGGAGGCCGGGCACAGCAGCAAAGGTCCTGTAGGCCCACTTCACATCGGAGGGCAGCTCATCAGGGGAGGGCGGGGAGCGGGGCTGGGGGACAGGGCTCTCCTGAGTGGTGCTAGGACAGCTGCAGGGCTGCAGCCACCACCCACCCCACAGCTGTTCCCGCCCACCACCTCCACCCCCCATACCCTGCGGGCCAGGGCACTCACAGAGCAGGGATCGTCTCTGCCCCTGGGGGCCGGGGAGCCCCTTGGCCAGGCCTGAGCCAGTGGCTGGATCACCCCGGGTTTTGTCTGCAAAGGGCAGGAGCCAGGGCCAAGGGAAGGGATCAGGGGTTCAGGTCAAGGGTGGGGGCGATGGTGGGGAAAGACAGAGAAAGAGATGGAACAAAGGTGGGCGGCAGAGTGGGTGCCCAGAATGTGGGGCCGGCACTCAGAAGGGAGAGGCCAGGAGGCAGGCTCCGCATGGGCACTGTGGGGGGCTGGGGGAGGGGCTTGCAGACAAGAGGACTGGCGGGGTGAGGCAGCCAGGTGCCAGGGGAAGAGGCACTGCCCACCCAGCCTGCTCAGGCCACGGGAGCCACAGGGAGCTCCCACCTCTACTGCCAGTTACCCCCAGGCCGTCCCCTTAGAGTGAGGAGTGGCACCTGAGAGAAAGCATTGCACACAAGCACCCTCCGCACTCACTGCCCTGTACCCCCGCCTGGTGGGCACTCACCTGTTGGTAGCCCGGGGAGCAAGGGGCCTCAGCCATCTTTCCTCCAGCTGTGCTGGCCGGTATCTGGGGAGCCAGGTGGTGGGTGGCTGAGAGCTGGGCGGGGCTGGGGCCCAACGAGGGGGAGTTGGGGGTGGGGTGCTTGCCTTGGTGGCACAGACTGGTCCTTAGCTCCCTGACCTGACTGCAGCCCGAGGGTCATCCCCAGATGGGCCCGGACTACTGCTTGGCCAGCACCAAGGGATTCTTCCCAGAATGCTGTGGCCTGGCATCCAGCAGGCTCTCTCCTCCCCAACGCACGGGGGCACAAGAGGGAGGACTGGAGTGTGTGGCCCCTGGCCCTGTCCCCGCATCTGTCTGTGGCAGTGGGCAGTCTGGAGCTCCACGGGAGAGGGGACAGACAACCAAGATGAGACTGGACAGAGTAGGGACAAGTGGGGGGGTGGGCTCCTAGAGCCCCAGGCTGAGGCCCAGTGCACTTTCCTGTCGCCTACCCCTCCCCACGAGGCTCAAAGGGGTACAGCCAGGGAGGACCCTCTGTCCCCCCAGCCGCCCCATAGCAGTGCTCCTTTTGGTGAGAGGACAGCCCCTCACCCCACCTGGGGGCTTCCTGCTCAGACCACAGCTCCTGGAAGGCTCCCTTGGCCCTTCACCACCTCCCTGCCCTGGCCAGGCCCTCACCCGGCACAGCCCCCTGCTCAGAAGTGGCAGCACCTCCTGGCGCCCCACTGCCCACCACTCACGCTCCTGCGGTCTCGCTGTGGCGGCCTGCGGAGTTCAGCCTCCGGGAGGTTATTTATACCTCTTGAGGGAGGGACGAGGACTGTGTCCGTCCCCGCCCAGCTGTCAGCACTGGGCTTCTGCCCCCACCCCTCGTCTCCGTGGCTCCTCGCAGCTGCTCTAGGCTTGTGCACCATCCCACAAGGATGCCGAGCACTCTGGTGGCCTCCAGGTACCTCTGCCACCCCTTGCCTCTGGGACCCCCTCACCCAGCCTACTCCGTGAGTCCAAGGTCAAGAGATGGGAGGGGGCCAGGGCCAGGGGCCTTCTCGGGAAGCAGCCCCACCTGCCTTACGGCTTGCGTCAAGGATCAAGGGGACAAGACCCGTGCCAGGTGGCGGGGAGGAGCCCCAGTTTGGGCCCCTAGCCTGTCTGTCCCCCAGGCCAGGCTCGGCCTCCTCCAATGCCCTTACCCCAGTGAGGGCCCTCCATGGCAGTCTCAGCCCTTACCCTGGGGGCAGGACCCCTGCGTGCCCACCCAGCAGCTCTGTCCTGTGGGGGCTCAGGTGAACGGAGGGACTCACCGCGGCCTCCGGGCCCCACGATGCACTCTGTGCCGGCAGCTCCTTCTCCTGTGAGCAGAACAGACAGCGGTCAGCGACCCACGGCCTCAGGCTCCCTGGCCCTGGGGGGCTGCTGGCCCCGTTGCTTCTGACCTTGCCAGGGCCCTCGGGGCTCAGCTCCCGGTCAATGGAGGAGATGCTTTCCAGGCTGTTCCGGCGGCCGATGCCTGCCGCAAAGGGGTTGGCAATGACGCCCGGGGACACCTGAGGAGGACAGCGAGCTAAAGGCGGGGCTCTCAACTGGAGGCCCCACTCCCAGGCCCACTGGCCTAGGACCCGCCAGAAGCCGCAGGGCTGAGGTGCTGGGCCATGTTGCTGGGGCGGGGCGATCCCGCACTCACTTTGGAGCAAGGAGCAGACAAACCAAGCCCGAGGGCAGTGAGCCGCGAGGTGCCTGGTGACACAGGGTGCTGCCCACAGATCCGCAGGCCATCCCTGGAATCTGCAAGGCGGGCGAGCGCCCAGCAATGGTCCTGAAGCAAAGGGCGACTGAGAGAGTCAGGCCCACGGGCTCTGAGCCGAAAAGCGCTCGGCCATTTAAGCTGAGAAGTGGCGGCCGAGTCAGGGGACCCCTGCAACTGGCATCCGGAGGGCAAGAGCCTGGGGCCTGGGGGTGGGGTCAGCGGTCTGGGGCCTGGCTGCCAGATGAGCTTTGGTCATGAGCTCTGAGGGGCAACCTGGCTCACTTCCCACCCCACGAGGGACGAAAGGGGCCATTCGGCTGCAACCAGAGGAGAGGGGGTGGCAGGGTGACAGGCATGGAAGACCCTCAACAAGAACGGGGCCCGTACTAACGAGGGTCGCCATCAGTGTGGGCTGAAACGCACCCCAGCTATGGCCATGGTTAGAAACCCCACGGGAATGATAACCAAAGGGCTGGGCAGAGACTCCAGCCACCCAGAAAGGAAGAGGCGACAGGGCGTCCGGCAGGCAGAGAGACACTGTCACAACAGAAGCTGCCATTCACGGGGCCAATACAGTGATCAGAAACAACAGGTGCCAAACAAGGAACCATACGCCGCAAAGACCATGGGAAACGTGGGAGCGTGACAGACACAGCTGCGGCGGAATAAATACACCTCCGAGACCCACACAGTGAGGAGGTTACACGACGAGACTCAGGTGCCCTCCTCCTCAACGTCCAGGGGCACCAGGTGAAAGCCACAGCGCCTGAGCGGCAGGCCTCAGACTAGGGGGACGGGGCCCACAGAGGGCCCCGGCGGACAGGCCACCTGCTGGCTCACGTCAGAGGCCACCCAAGCACGAGGGGCTGGCCTACAGTGGACTGGACTGCTGGTCGAGCGGCCGTGGCCGCAAGCCTCCAGTGACAGGGACAGTCGTGTGTACGTGCACACGCCTGCGTGCGTGACACCACGACACACCCAGGGCCTCAACATCACTTCTCACCAAAAGGAACCAGTGCTCCTTGGGAAAGGTGACCCGGGACTGGTGGTAACTGTGAGACGAGCCAGCACATCCGCTGTGCCGGAGAGGAAGGTGCTCAAAGGCCGTTGGGGGCGGGGGGGGGCGGGGCGGTGTCATGTGGAGGGCCAGGCCACCTGGAAGCCCAATGGCAGCCCATGAAACCCAGAGCGACCGTGACAGAACGTCCCCTGTGAGATAAGAGAGACCGGCGTGTGTGCGCCAAGGGCGCGGGGTCACGCAGCACCTCGGAGGAGGGGAGGCTCCTCAGCTTAGCGATGGGTGTGCAGGAGCGACGGGTGACAGCGCCATGTGGCACCCACCACGTGCTCAGGCCAGGCACCAATGGGGGCTGAGCTGGCGGGTGAAACTCTGATGAGGTATGGGCCATTCAGACACCCTCCAAGACCTCCCCACAGAACACTATTAATTCCACGGGGAAAAAAAAGTCACTTTGCAGTGGGGAAACATGGTGACACCAACGTGGAGACCGCAGGTAACGAGACAAACCGCTGCCCGGACGTCCTGGCAGGAGGCCCTGAGAAGACAGTGTTGCTTCTGTGATAATCCTGCCAAAAATGCATCCACAGGAACTTCAGCTGGGCCCGCGGCGAGGGGCACTCTGCACAGGGATGGCTGTGCTCACCACAACTGCAAGGTCAGAGTCGGGAGGAGGAGCCCCGAGCAGATGCTCGGTGTCCCGGGCGGCACCCTCTGCCACAAAGGTGACGCGCAGGGGGCCTGAGAGACGCTGTTTGTTTTTGCCCTTTTGCTCCAAGTCGAAAATTATTTTATGTATTTGGTTATGTTTCTCAAGGAGAAATTACAACAGGATAAACCAAGATTCATACAGATGGTGCCTATGGGCGCGGAAGACAAAGGTCAGACCCCCTCAAAGTGCTGTTCGAGGCTGACAGACCGTGGGAAGGTGAGCACTGGTAAGAAAATGACTTTTTAGTCATCCCTAAAAACTGAAAACAATACACCTAAGTATACGTCACGTTGGCAGCACAACAATACAAAGAACTATTTCAAATGACTTGAAAACACAGGAACCAAGTACGCAGCGCAGTCGGGCAAATAAATCCTAAGGACAAAGAAGTCTTAAACTGCTCTCTACGTTTTGTGATTAATAACATCGGTACTGAATTTTGAAATTATTTAGGAATCACGATAATAGCATTTAAAAACAATTTTCAGTGTGAGGAAGAGACACAAATAGAAAATCAAAGGTTAGTAAAAAACCCGTAACCTTAAATAGAAATTGAAAATAACAGTACACTTCAGTTTTTTTTCCCAAGAGGCTCCACTCCTCAGGCTCTATCTGCACAGAGGCCCAGGGGCCACCACCACCCAGGGGACGCGAGCACTCAGCCTGCTGGTCCTCTACGCGCTGGGCCCACCAGAAATGGCCGATTCCAGGGCTGTGACAGCAAACGTACAGACACCTGGTCACACTCGAGAACAAGGACACCGTGAACAACAGGCGTCACGCTGCGAGGACACAGGAGCCACGCTGCCCCATGCGGGGACAATGTGGGCACAGACACAACGGGACACACAGACCCACGTGGTCCTGACGACACTGAAACAAAAGCAGAAGACATCAGCCACTCTGGGAGGTCTCCGAGACACCGGCTTGCTATTTGGGAAATCGATAAACAAAAGAATCGAGTACTCGTGACGCCTTTCCTGTATGAAATCTTATTTTAGGATAAAAAAAAGTGGCTGATTAAGAAACTCTCTTCCTTACAGACAGACCTGTAGGAAAATCAGAAGCAATAGGCATGTCAGGAGTGACTAGTCTCTCTCCTTAGGGCATCAGCCGCAGGCACATGGAGAAAGAAGGCTTTCCTGCTCCAAGTCCCACACTGGCTCCCAGACGAGGCCAGCCAGTGCGACCAGGAGGGACAGGTGGAGAAAACCGGAACAAGAAGGAGCATGACCGCAGGAGAGAAGCAGCAGGAGGACGGTCTGCACCTTGCTGCAGGCACACCACAGTCAGTCTGGACGGGCAGGGTGCCCGGATGTGCCTGGGAGCGCAGTCCCGATGGAGGGCGGGCGGGCCTGTCCTCCAGTAACCCTGTGCAGTGGCCTCAGCTCTCATCTGTCGTATGGACCAGGAGACTGGGCCCCAGAGCAGCTGAGTCCCGGCCTGTGGCCCCGCAGCAGGTGTGAAGCAGGATACACAGCCGTGGGTCAAGGCCACCTGCTGCTCGGAGTGCTGGGGGAGACACGGCCAGCACACAGGTGACACCGAGACTTTGCAGTCTAAACGAAGCTAGGAGGACCATTGGCAGACCCCGATTCCCACAGGGGCCAGGCTGGTGGGCTGAGCTCAAGAATGGAGATGTCAGGGGTAGTGAGCACTAGCCCGTGCCCCGGAGCGCCCAGCAGCACGACAGTCCCATGGGACAAAGCCCAGAGGTGCTGGACAGTGGGCAGTGGCAGGACGGGGCCTAGCATGTAAGGTCCGCTCATCTTCACAGCACTGCACCTGCTGGAGCGAGCCTATGGGCCAGACGGCCACCTCACTCAGCACAGGTGCCTAGGACCCCGACGACCCCTCTAGTAACAATGCGCACAGGTTATAAACAGAAGCAGCCCCCCTCAATTAAACACGTTATACCAGAAACCACAGCAAACACTGAATTATAGATGAAACAGCCCGTTAAAGTCGCACAAGGCCACCAGGGGCCTGCAGAGGGGACAGGGAGACCGGCAACACTGCTTAGGCCTCAAGGCTTCTGCTAGGACATGAAACACAATCACTGACCAGAATCAACCAGAAAGTAAGAGCAATCTCTGAGTGTGTGGGGGTCTCACTCACAAGGTGACACTTCCGATGTCAAAGCTAGTCCCGAATCCCAGCCAGCTTTCCTTATGAAAGTTCACAGGTTCATTTCAAAGAAAAAACACATTAAACAGACTGAAACTTTTCAGGAGGAAAAAAATGGATGACCCAACCAACGAGGTATCAACACACACTGTAAAGTGAAAGGGCGTATGACAGAAATGAGTCACAGCTCAGCAGGACCACATCCGGCACAGCCGGGACACACCGACACCCGGGGGATGTGGATGGGACCCACAAGTTCCAGTGCGGAATGGCGACAACCAGCTCAGACTGCTGGGACGGCATACCCATGTGCTTGAAAAGCAAGGCCAGTGAGTCCCAGAGTCGTTTTTAAGGACTGCGTAAGGACTAGAAGGAAACAGGACAGTGCTTTCATGATCTTGTCCTGGAGTAGGTTGTTTCAAGTAGAAACCCAAATGAAAAATCAAAATAAAAGTGTCAATATTTAACTCATAAAAGACTTACATTCCTGTAACCTCCAAAACGCCATTCTTAAGAGGCAAAAGTGACAAAAACATTTGTGCTCCACGTAACAAAAGACGGACACTTAGAACGTAAAAGAGCAGCTGCAGCCACGTGACGGAGCAAACTCCCTGGAGGCGCAGAGGCCGGGATGGGGGGCGGGGCGGGGGGCACCGCCTGCCAGGCCCAGGGCGGGTCTGCGGGGTGTGGCCCCCATCCCGGGAGCTGCCCCAAGGCGTCGATGGGCAGCGGAGTGCACTGCCTGGCTCGCTGGGGCACTGGCAGGGAACCGCCAGGTGCAGTAAGTGAAAGGGCCACCACCAGAAGAACCCTGTGTCCAGACAGCGAAGCCAAGTGTGCTCCTGAAATTTGGGGAGACAGCACCCTGCTCTTCGAGATGTCTAAACCTGTCACCACGAAACCACACGTGTTCCCTGAGTTTTTGCAGCACTGTGTCGACTAAAACGTTTTCAGATAGTAAACAAAAAGCAAAGCTCCTCTAGGCACCACGTGGCCGAGGCTGAAGTCCCATGAACAGTCATCCCCAGAAACCACCAGGGTTCCCGAAGACAAAGGGAGATGTGGGCGGCGCAGCTAGTGGCCCAGCGTCCGACCTGGGAGCACAGGACACAAGTGCCACCCGTTTCCCACTCAGGAGACGCACACAGGACGAGTGACCACCCCCTCTGGCTGTGCGGGGATGGGGTGGCAGGAAGTCACGTCCCAAAGGTCCACTGTAGATGGGCCAACTCAAGGTGACTGCCCCATCCCACAGGTCCTGCAGGCAAGGACACTCTTAGGGCGGAGCTGGTGTGCACTGCGGGCGAAGAGCCCTCAGAGGCCTATGTGGGTTACAAGTAGACAAAGTCACATCAGCTTATACCAAGAAGCCCCAGCGACAGCAGTGATGAAGAGAGTGAAAGAAAGCGGATCCCCTGAGCAGAGGCGACACTCTGAGGTCGGAGGCCAGGCTTACCCAGGATAAGAGTCGGGCCAGGTGGCAGGCTTCGGGAGCCCTGTCCTCACCCTGGCAGCTGGTGCCTTCTCCAAGGGGCTGGGAGGGAGGATAGCTGGGCGCCCCTATGCCCTGCGCTTGCTTCTGCTCAGAGAAAACGTCTGGGCAGGTTGAGTGGGGTCCGCATGCACGTGTGCAGACACCGTCCTGGGGGCCCCGGCCTGGCTGTGTGCCTGGTTCAGAGCCACCCTGTCCTGGCCCAGTGGCTGTGCTCTGCAGGTGCCGCCCACGTGGAGGCAGGCGCCTCAAGCCTGTTGAGGACCGAGCACGCCACCCACCCACACGCCTCGTGCTACGCGAGCCAAAGCCTCGACGTCACGAGCAGCTGGCCTGCACTATGGCCTGGCACTGCCTGTGTCCTGCAGCTCCCGCCCTTGGTGAAGTCGCGGTGGCCGAGCACCGTGGTCCGCTTGTTGACATGACCAGACGGGGCCGGGGGCACTGACCTCGGAGGGGGCGGGGGTGCTGGCGTCGAAACCGTCGCAGACAAGCATGGACAGGGAGTCCCCTGCGCCGCGCAGCAGCTGCACGGCCTCGCCGTGCGTGAGGCCGAGCAGGCTCTGCTGGTTCACCTCCAGCAGCCGCAGCCCCACCCGCAGGCGGCCGTCACGCCCGGCTGCTCCTGCAGGGCTCACCTGCAGGGACACCAGGTGGGACCTCAGGACGGGCCAGCCCTTGGCCACCCCAACCCCTCGGTACCCCCAACCCCACGGGCCAGGCCCTCACCTTGGAAATAAAGATGCCTTCGTCGGTGGGGTCACAGGGGTTCCCCGCGTGGCCCTTGGCGCCCCCTCGAATGCTGATGCCCAGCTTCTCCCCGGGGGCCTTCTGGATACAAAGCTCCCGCATGCCTGGGGGTGGCGGGTCCCTCCGCACCAGCAGGACCAACTCTAGGCAGGGACGGAGCAGGGCACTGACCGCCTCCTGGTGTGTGGCCTCTCGCACGTCCTGGCCGTTCACTGCGAGGATGCGGTCCCCGACCCGAAGGCCACTGCGGGCAGCCAGGCCCCGCGGGAGCACCTGTAGGGGAAGGCGGGATCTGGTGGGGCCAGCACCCAACGCCTGGCCAGGCCCTTGTTGCACAGGGTTGTCCGTGGACCCACCCTACCTTGGAGATGAACACACCAGGCTCCTGGACTCCAAATGGGTGGCTGGAGTGATCAGAGCCCCCAACGATGCTGAGTCCCAGGGGGCCCCCGGCTCTTGGCAGGCAGATCTCCTGGGGACAGAAGGGTATGAGGGATTGGAACGAGCCTGTCGGGGCAGCAAAGGGCACCTGAAGTCCTAAGAGCTACGGCCAGGTCGTCAGGAATAGGGCGTCCTGTGGCCCCCACAGGGAGGCAGTGCTGCGGGTGTGGGGATCCACAGCGGGTGGGAGCTACGCCAGGAGTAAAGCCACGGAGTCCTGGGGCTACAGTACCGTATCTGCCTTCGCACCCGGGCGCCAGTGCCCCAAAGCTGGAGCTGTGTGGACATGGGGTGGGGGACGGTGGGGAGAAGACGGGTCTCACCTCCACAGGGTACGGGCCCTCCAGGGCAGCGGCCAGCAGGCTGGGAGCTAGCCTCAGCGGCCCAGGGTCCCCAGGGCTGGCTGTGACCATGGGTGTGATGGCAGCAGAAGGAGGTGGGGGCGAACGTGGCGGAGGGCTGGGGGAAAGGGGGCCCCCAGCCTCCCGCTCCAGCAGCAGGGCGATGGTGGGGGCGGCAGCTGTCAGCAGGGACACAGCGTGGTCGTGCCTGGCCTCGGTCACATCCACCCCGTTGATCTGCAAGAGTCAGCTGGTCAGGGGCCCTGTGGGGCGGCCACGGTGGAAGGAGTGCCGGTCAGGAGCCCCAGTACACTCACCGACAGGACACGGTCGCCGACCTGCAGAGTGCCTGCCCGGTGGGCAGCGCCACCCTCGGCAATGCGGGAGATGAAGATGCCCTGTGGGGGGAAGAGCCGTGCAGGGGACCGGCCTGCGGGCTGCCCCGGCCCTGTCCCGCTACCCTGCTCGCCCGTCGTCGGCCTGCTCACCCCGTCGCCAGCCCGGTAGGGCGTGGAGCCCTTCCCTCCAGCGATGCTGAAGCCCAGCCCCTTCTCACTGCGCACTAGGCAGGCCACGTGGCGCTGTCGGAGGGGCCCCGGGGACTCAGGCTGGGGCAGGGGCAGTCGCAGGCCCCCAAACCGCCGCTCCCGGGGGCTGTAGTCGTCCTCAGGTCGCAGGGGCGTGACGGTGACCGCGTTCTCGGGCTCCACCATGCGCTCCCGCCACAGCCGCATCTGCACAGAGGTGCCCGCCCCCCGCAGCGCCTCCACGGCCTGGTGGTGCTCGGCGTTTTGCAAGGCCACGCCGTTCACCTATGGACCGCAGCCCTCATCAGAGCGGGCAACGGCCACGCAGGCTCCACACACACTCCTCCACAGATGAGGAGAACGGGGAACGGCCACTGCCCCTGGTGGGCCCCACTCCCATCTGCAACCCCAGGGCTAGGACACAAGTTGGCTGAAGGAAGCAGGCAAATGCTCCTCCTGCTGGTCTACGCTCGTGCCCCCCACCCTGGAGACGCCCTGCCACCTGCCCATCAACTGAGCAGGCCCACGACCTAGGGCACCTGGGGTTACTAGGCTTCTGACCCCGTCTTCAGAGGCTCTCCCCTCTCAGCCCTCCCGGTGATCTGGGACAGCATCGACACCACCTGGACAGACTGCGGACACACTTGCCAGGACTGGGTGGCCAGGTGCCCAGGCAGGGGCTCCAGGGCACGAATCACCCCCAACCTAGACCTGGGGGTGCTCTGGCCACCTCCCCACCAGCTGCCAGGGGCAGCACCCCCTTGAGAGGCCTGTGCTCGGGGTACAGCCAGTGCTCCGCGTGGGGGTCAGCAGGGGGCCCTCTGAACCCCTGGCTCACTGGCTCACCTCGCCTGGGGTCCCGTGCACAGGGCACCCCATCTCCTGTGGGAGCGGAAACCAACTACCCGGCAGCAGGGGCTGTGTGGACCCCGAAGGCACAGTGGCCCACCCGCTCAGGGTCTGGGGGTCGCCGACTCACCTCGAGGAGTTTGTCGCCCACTCGGACTCCAGCCCGGGCCGCAGGGCCTTCCTCAGACACCCGAGAGATGAATATGCCCTAGAGAATGAGCAGGAGCTGAGCCCCCAGGTGTCGGCACAGCCTGGGAGGGCCTCTAAGGCCCAGCAGCCCCGGGGCCCAGCGAGTGCAGAGGAGCTGCGGGCTTGTGGCACTCAGGCTGGGCTCGAACGGCTGCGGCCCCACGTGCCACGAAGCTGGAGGGTGATCAGCCTCCAAAGACGACTTCGACCCAAACCCGCACAAAGGTATCCGGCCTGCACGTAGGGCTGCCTTTTGCGGCGCCCGGAAATTAAGCTCTCTCTAGAATCTGAACGCAGCCTCGTGTCAGCAGTCAGCGCTTGGGGAGCGCAGACCCAGTGGCTGAGAAAGAGCAAGTCCCCTGAGAGCGGGAACCAGGGGGCTGAGAACAACATATGGAAGAAAGCAAGCCGTGAGGTGTGAAGGTGCCCCCGACTGCCCCGCGTACCAAGAAAAGCCGAACGAGAAATGGCAGAGGTGCTAGGACAGACCAAACAGGGACAGTGGGACAAAAAGAGTGGCCGGTGGGCGCAGCTGCTCACCTCGTCATCCCCCTTGTAGGGGGTGGAGCCCTTGCCGCCCGCGATGCTGATGCCCAGGCCCCCAGTCTGCCGCACGATAGTAAGCGTCAGCTGGAAACAGAGCAGACACACGCGTCCGGGGAGGGCCGTGAGAGGAGGGCTGCCCATGGGCCCAGCAGGAGACAGGGAGGGTCCAGTCCTCTCCAGTAACACTTGTGCCAGGGCCGGCCTGAGCATGACGGAAGAGCCAGAGGAGGCAGGCACCGCTGGGCAGAGAGCAGCCCAGGAGGGGTGCCTGCCGGTGGGTGACAAGACCCCGCGGACTGGGAGGGGCAGTGGGAAACGCTAAAGCACCTCTGCTGGGACTGGCCGCCCCGCCTAGAGGCCAGTGCTCTGCCTGCCCGTCTGCACTTGAGGGTCAGGAGGCCCCTTGGGCCATGGTGGCCCAGGGCTCCCAGCTGCAAGGCGGCAGGTAGGAGCTCTTGCAGGAGGGCTGCACAGGAGCGAGGGGGAAGGCGACACGAGAGGCCGCAGCCCGGGAAGCAAGGCTGGTGGCAGCCAGGGGTGCAGAGCTCAGAGCAGCGAGAGTACAGACCTCTTCCTCCTCGATGCGAGCAGGCTCTATCAGCAGGTTATTGGCCTGGTCAAACGACACCCCCTGTTAGGACAGGACCAGCGGGGCATGCAGGTGAGCCGCCACCTTGCCCGACCCCGCCACCATCTCACCCAGCCCCGCCGCCAGCAGGAAGGAGACAGAATGCCACACCAAGCTCCCGCAGCCTGAGCGCCAGCCCCTCGTCCCTTCTGGTCTGGGAATGTGTGGCTGCTGCTGCCACTGCCCCACCTAACAGGGCAGGCTCGGCCAGTCAGGGGTGGGCCCCACGGCAGACTAGGCCTTGGCCTGGCTGTCCCGGATCTGACGGCCCAGGTACCCTCAGCTGTCCAAGCATCGTGCCCGTGCTCAGGACAGAACCACTGAAGGGTCGGAGACACAAAGGTGCCGGGGGGGCGGGGCACAGGGAATGCCTATGGAGCAGACAAGACCCCAGGGGGGCCCATGAGAGTCACCTGAGGACCAGAGGAAAGACACCGGGAAAGCCCAGCCCCGAGGAGGGCCTGAAAAGGCAGAAGAGCCTGGGCAGCAAGAGGGCAGCTGCCAGACCCCCAAGATGGGGCTGCAAAGCCAGCGGGAGCCTCTGGGCCCAGCCCAGGGAGGGTGGTGGAGTCAGCTGCCCTTGTGAACGGGCCCCGTCATCGCCGGCCAGCGTTAAGACACAGGCCCAGAGCTGCCAGGAGCGTCCCCGAGATTCGAGACCAGCGCCAGTGCACACCCGGGGGCGTGATGAGCGACCGTGACGATGCCATCGGAAGCCGGTAGCTTGGGCCAGGTGAGCGCACGGCTGAGACCCACCTTAACGGAGGGCGCAGAGGCCACGGCTGCCTCCTCCTCATCCTCCTCTGCCACGGTCTCCTCCGCGTCCTCCACATCCTCCTCGTCCTCGTCCTCGGCCCGGGGAGCCCAGGGCGTGTGTGGGCCATTGTGCCAGCCCCCAGGCCCCACTGAGCCCTGGCTGTCTGGCTGTGTCCCCTGCAGCAGGGCTACCACGGCCTCAGGTTGTGGCAGCTTGGAGACCTTGAAGTGCTTCTTATAGTGAGGCGTGTCCTTGCGGATGAGCCGCTGCCTCCCCGCAGGCAGGGCCCAGGGGGCCTCCGGCGGCCCCTCCTCATTCTCGCCATCCTCCCCCAGAGGCAGGAGCAGCGTGTCCTCTGCAAATCGTACTGTGGGCTGAAAGGGCCTGAGTGTGAGGACAGCGGCCTGGCCCACCTTGCCCCCACCGTACCCTCAGGAGACCAGGCTCTTCTCCTCAAAGAACAAAAATGGAGAACTGTCTGAAGAAGAGGAATATAAGAGCTCAGCTCCGACAAGGCCGGGGGCCAGGGAGCTCTTCCCACCCCATGCCCGCTGCTTGGAGCAGCCCAATGCTGGTGAGTGGTATCAGGGCCAAGAGAGGGGCCCAGGGGACAATCTGCAGTGGCTGTGCAGCGGTGGCGCACGTGGGAAGGCAGCGACCATGCAGAGCCTGGCCCTGGGGCGAGATCCTCACCACCCGCTCCAGTCCTGCCCAGGGCCCCGCTGAGTGCGACAGGGAGGTGGCCCACGCGCACCCTGACGGGTCCTGACCGCGTGCGTGCTTGGAAGGAGAGGGAAGGACCGGGATGAGTAGCCCCCACTTTCTGGAAGGCAACCTCCAAGGCCAGCCTCACCTCTTCATAGCTCTCCTCTGCATCCTCGTCCTGGGCGGCCGGCGCAGCTTCCTGCTGGCTCAGCCCCTCCACCTCGGCCAGCAGCCCCTCGGGCTCACCCTGGGAGGTGGTGCCAGCGGACAGGTGTGAGTCCTCGCTCAGGGCCGACTCCACGCTCAGCCTCTTCTCCTGCGGCGGGGTGAAGCAGAAGATCAGGCCACCCGCCTGCCTGTCCCTGGGTTGCTGCTGGCCCAGCCGCAGCAGCCCCTCCCACCCACCCAGGCCCTGCAGAAAGGGGTGGGGTCTGCGCTCGGCTCTCAGCCACTGTCCCATACCACGCAGAGATACAGGTCTTTGGCACGAGCCCTAAAATGTCTTTCCAAAAAAAGTCATAAAAACAGACAGAAGTAGCTCCCCAACTACCAGCCTAAAAAGGTCAGGAACCCTCCTGAGACCACAGCCCTTCAGATGGACCACGCACTGCAGACACAGGCCCTACCACATGTGTCCCCAGGTGACATGGATGCCCTGCTGCACCCCGGGGGCCCTGAAGGTTCCCCCAGCCCTGTTGGTAGAAGCTTCTTTCTCAACAAGTGGAGTTAGGCCTGCCCACCTCTATCCTCAGCCACCTTCACCGAAGGTACGCGGACACCCGACGGAAAAGCCCAGCCATGGACCAGGTCCCTGTTCCCTATGCCAGCAAGGGCACAGCGGCCTCTGGGTCCTCCCATGCCCCCGCATCTGCCGCAGAACACAGTGAGCTAGCTGGCTGGCCCTGTGCCTCCCCGTCCCACACCCAAGACAGACGAGATGTCGGGGCTCCTGAGATGAAAAAGATAGGGGCTGGGCCCCGCCGGCACCCACATGCCCCCATAAGCACCTCCTCCAAGGGCGAGGGAGGCTGGGGGTCAGGCCTGCAGGAGGCCTCGCTCCGCCGCTCTGCCATGCCTCTCTTCATCACCCTGAGCTCGCTGGGGTGAGGTGTGGCCCGGCGCTGCAGACCCTGCAGTGGGCACAGGGTGAGGGACGGGCAGGGTGGGGGTCAGGTGGGTGCGGGGTGGAGGCAACCCGCCCAGGGACCCCACCCCCCCATACCCGCTTCTCTGCAGCGGCCTCCTCGGCATCCTCGTCGCCCAGGGGAGCCCCCAGGAACTTGATGACGCTAACTCGGCTGAGCGGGGCATCGCTCCAGCTCTCGGTAGGGCTGCTTTGCTGCCCCACGTCCTCTGAGAAAGGAAGCAGAGACCAGAAACCCATCAGGGGCCCTGAACTTGCCCGAGGCCACGCCCACCCCTGGCCACGCCCGGCAGCTGACAGCAACCTACCGAGGCTGGGTGGGGGCTGCTGGGGCAGCAGGTAGCAGGTGAGCACCTTCTCGCCCGTCTGGGCGTCATCCTCAGTCTGGAAGCGGAGCATGGGCTGCGCCTGGTTCTCAGCCAGCCACAGGGCCTTGAGGTTGAGGTGGGTGAGTGCAAACGGCAGACTCTGCAGCCTGGGGGCCAGGCGGGCATGGTCAGCTCAGTGGGGCCGCTGGCACGTTGGCACAAGGGCTAGGGCAGGGCGGCGGGCACTCACCGGTTGCCGGCCACATCCAGCACGTGCAGCTCAGCTGTGTGGGCAAGCTCGGGCGGCAGAATGGCCAGGCGGTTGTCCCGCAAGGAGAGGACACTGAGCGCTGTGCAGCCCCCGATCTCAGGCGGCAGCATCTCCAGGCGGTTCCGGTCCACATTGAGGTTGGTCAGCTTGGCCAGCCTCCCCAGGGAGCGGGGCAGGGCCTGCACAGGGGAGGGAGAGAGGGAGGAAGGGTCAGAAGCCGGTAAGAGCTGGCTGAAAGAATGGGGGAGGAAGGGAACAGCCCCTCGGGCAATCTCTCTCTTCTCTACTGGCCCCTCCTCCCCATTTCATGGGCCTGCCACCCCAGCGAATGTCCAGCTCCCAAAAGGATGGCGTCCACCCTTGTTCTGCACGCTCTATAGCCCCCCTCAGCCCCATGCTGACTCTGAACCGACCCCCAGGGCTGGGCCCACCCA
>NW_006436294.1:7313339-7316332 GCF_000325575.1 Pteropus alecto
CACCACCCACACCCACCGTCAGCAGGTTCTCTGTGAGGATCAGCTCAGACAGGTTCTCACAGTCCCCGATGGCTTCGGTCACTTCACACAGACGGTTCTGGTCTGCCTTCAGGATGGACAGCTGCTTCAGCTGACCTGGTGTTGGGATGATGTGAAGACAAGCCTGAGAGGATGAAGGATGGGCCACCCACCGGTGGAGACAGCCTGTCCCTCACCCCGCCTCCTGCACCCCAAGAATGCAGAAAGCTCCCGCCCACCCCAGACCCATGCTCGCTCCTCCGGCGTCCTTCACTCTTCAGCCTTCCAGGTGAGTGGCTAGCTCTGCCCACTCCAAAATAAACGCCCCCACTCTGCACCACAAGCTGCCTTGGTTCCTCGGGCACGTGGTCTTCACACCCCCGACCTTGGCCTGGGCCCCGCCTTAGGCACAACCCCTGGGGCCAGGGCCAATACTGACCGATGCCGTCGGGAAGCCGCTGCAGCAGGTTTTGGGACAGCAGCAGGTCAGTGAGCAGCGCCAGCCCCCCAAGCTCCGCGGGTAGCGCCTCCAGCCGGTTCTCCGACACATCCAGGCACACCAGCCGCCGCAGGTTCCCAAGCTCCTGAGGGTGGGCGCAGAAGGTCAGGGCACACCGGGCAAGAGGTGGGGGCGGCCACACCCTCACTCACCGGAGGCAGAGCCGACAGCTGGTTCCGGTCAAGCCACAGCTCTCGCAGGTTTGGCAGAGCCCCCAGAGTGTCAGGCTGCAGGAACAGAGAGAAGGGGCTGAGACCAAGGCTCGCCGGCCCCACCGGGCCCCGCCCCGCCAGCCTCGCCCCCTCCGCACCAGCACTTCCAGATCATTGCCTCCCAGATCCAGCTGTTCCAGCTTGACAAGGAAAGACAGCGACCTGCACAGGAAACAGAGCAAGTTCTGTTTCAACCACACGGCTGGAGGTCCCCAGGGCTGCAGCCCTAGCTGGCCACTGGCGGGACACCTGAGCCCACTCACGCAGGCAGCGACTTGAGCAGGTTCTCCCGGAGCTCCAGGGTCACCAGGTTGGCGAGGCTGCAACAGAGATCAGGGTGGGGCATGAGGGAGGTAGGGGAGGTGGGGAGAGGGGCGGGAGCGGGGCTGAACCAGAAGCCCCAACCCCAGAGGGCACTTACTTGCCCACGTCCCCGGGCAACGCCTGCAGGGACACGTCATTCAGGGCCAGGTGCGCCAGGCTACGCAACTGAGTGAAGCCTTCGGGAAGCCTACGCCGAAGGGAAGGGGACCTCAGACTCCAGACTAGAGCTGCGGGAGCTGCCAACCCCTCGCCCCCCGTGGCCACCCCGCACCTGGACAAGGGGTTCCCGCTGAAGTCCGCAATCTCCAGGGCCTTGCAAAACTTGATGCTCTCGGGGATCTCGGGAATGTCTGTGATAGAAGAGGGATCAGCACGAGAGACACCCGCAGCCTCCAGGGGCGCAAAGCCCTTCCTGCCACCCGCGGGCTCCACCCTAGACTCGCCCCGGGCTCCACACCGTTCCGGGACACGTCCAGCTCCACCAGCTGCATAAAGTTGGCCACCTCAGGGGGCAACCGCTGGATCTCGTTGTCGCTCAGGCCCAGCTTGCGCAGGTTCAAAAAAATTCAGCAGGCGAAAGAAGGGCTGTGGGCAGGGGTGAGATCGTGGGCGAGGGCAGGGTGAGGTTGTGGGGCAAAGCCCTATAGCAAAGGAGTCTCCAAAGCAGACACAAGCTCACAGGTCAGGGGTCCCCTGGCCTCTATCTGCTCCTGGCCACACAGGAACTCGGGGCCCTCCCAGGTCACCCGTCTACAGCAAGAAAACCAAGGAGGAAATGTGCACACACACCCCCTGCTATACTCCTAACTCCGATTATTGATGCGGGATCACTTTCTGTTCTCTCAGACACATTCCTTGCTGCCAAATTGCCACGAGACTGATCTTACACGTTTAAATCTTATTTGGGACAGAACAGTTTCTGCTACTGCACTCCAGAAACTAGCCATGCCCAGATTTGTCACAAGGACTTTACAATCACCAAAAACTTAACGAAAACAATAAAGCACCACAAGTGCACGAGGGGCTGCATGCAGGGCCTGCAGGCAGTGTGTGGGACTTGGAGAAGACCACAAGGGACACAGAGGACACAGTCCTGGCGTCCAAGTCCAGGGCAGAGCCACGCCCTCTGTGGCAAACAGCCCCCAGGCACTGGGCCGTCCACTTAGCACCCTGTCTCCAAAGAGGAAATCCTTTTGTAACTTGCTTCCTTTAGCCTGGCCGCTGGAGTGGCCTGAGAAGGAAAGCAAGCTGAGCCGAGGAACAGCAAGCAGCAGAGTAGACGAGGTGCAGACCTGTCAGGCACAAGCGGCGCAGTGGGGGCTCCCCTACCCACCCGAGCACCCAGGAGGGAGAGGAGAGCAGTCGGGGGAGAAGGCTGGGCTCCCCATCTCCAGAGAAACCCATGAAGTTAGTACCTCCGCATTGGCCAGGCTCACCTTCCACTCCAACCTGCCCCACTCCGCCCACCTCCCCCACTCCGCCCACCTCCCCCACGCTTCCACTCCGCGCTCCTCCTCCAGGCTCAGCGACCATCCCCGCCCCAGGTAGGCACCTGATGACCATGGCCACCTGTGCCGCAGGGGGTGAGGAGGGTGGGGCTACCCGGGGTGGAGCTCTGACCAGTAAGAACCAGCAGGGCCGGCTGGAGGTGCCCCGCCCGGCCGGGCCTGCGAGAACTCCAGCGAGCAAGAGGGCCGACCCGGAGAGTGCTGGGCCAGGCGGACGCTCACCTTGGGCAGTTCGCGCAGCTGGTTGGCGTCAAGGAGCAGCTCCTCCAGGCTGCGGCTGTAGCGGTAGATCTCCTCGGGCACGGCCTGCAGCGAGCAGTGTCGCTTATCCACCGACTCCACGTGCCGGTTGCAGCGCCACAGCGGGATGCACTTGAGCATGGTGCGGGCAGACGGGCGCGCGGCGCGGGCTTGGGCGGGGGGCGGGGCTCG
>NW_006436294.1:7316696-7334070 GCF_000325575.1 Pteropus alecto
CGCGCACAGCCTGCTGGGAAGCCCGGCTCCCGCCCTCAGCGCAGGGTACTATGGGAGCTGAAGTCCCCGAGGTCAACGCCGCACCGGGCGCGTGACCGAGGCTTTCTCCCGCTCCGCCCGAACCCTCCCCGGCGCTAGCCCGGGGACCACGCGATCCACCGCCTCCTCTCCCACCGGGACGTGGGCTCCCTGAAGCAGGGCTCCGGGATTTCATAACTGACGGCCTTAAAGTGCCCTGGGGCTGCTCTCTCCCAGCTATACCCATTCACAGTGAGGACCCCACAAAGCAGAAGAGCCTCACCCAGCTGCCACCCCCACCCTGCTTCTGTCGGGGTGTGTGCTCCGCTGGCCACTGGCAGGATGAAATCAAATCAGCCCTGCTGGGCCCAGTGACTGCCTCCCCCCACAATGCTCCCCATTACCTGCCCCGCCCCTTCCCACAGGCTGGGCTGCGGAGCCAATAAGCAAAGGACCACTGCCACACGGGTTCAGGGCCAACAGCACCTGCACCTTTATGCGCATGCGCGGCCCGAAACACCACTGAATCACTATAAAACCGAGGAAGCAAGTACAAGTCCAGGAATGGGGCCAAGGTCACGCAGAGAGGTCACTGTTATCAAAACGCTCCTGGTCATACACTTCTGCCACAACCTTGCGGCCAGCGAACCAGCGCCCATTGAGGGCCTGGATGGCCTTGTGAGTCTCTGAGGCCATGGAAAACTCCACAAAAATCTTGACGATTATCTCTGCATCCTCCTCCTCGCCCTGCTTCTCCTGGTAGATGATGACACGGTTGACAGCACCAAACTTGCCACACTCCTCGGTCACCTCCCCCTCCAGGTCATCGTCGATGTCCTTGGGGTCCACCATGTTGCGCAGAACCATCACTGTGGACTGTTGGGGGGACAGCTGAGTACCGTGAGAGCAGGGCTGCCCGCCCCACCCGCTCCCTATGGCCCCGCACCCACCTCCTGCTTGCGGAGCAGCTTCTGCATCACCATGTGGCGGGCACTGCTGCCCGAGATGCTCATGTGCTCCTGCTCGCTCAGCATCTCCGGCCGCTCAGACTCCGGAAACAGCTCCTCCTCCTCCTTCTCCTTCTTGGGCTCTAGCAGACCCAGCGTTGGAGGGCTAGCCAGAATGGGGTTCACCACTCCCACGGAGGGGATGGTGACCGGAATGGGAGGCCGGGCTGGGGTCACGCCTGCAAGAAACCCACCAGGTCCAGCCATCATTCCCCCAACCTGTCCTTCCCAGGAAGGAGCACAGCGCTGCTCAGCCATGGCTGGCCCACCTTGGGTGCCAACAGCCATGCCTGGAGAACAGGTTAGCGGAAAGGGAAACCTGATCCACCTAGGCTCACCTGTTATGACTCCTGGGGCCTGGGCAGCCATGACAGCCTGGGGCAAAGCCCCCAGAGGCTGGGCCAGAGTTAGCGCAGGGGACACCAGTCCAGGCGTGGCAAGGGTACCCAGCACCGCTGCTCCGGCTACTGCTTCCTGCAACCCAGAAGGCCAGCACACTCAGTTTCCAGCCTGGCTGCCTCAATACCACCTGGTTAGTCAGTCAGTGTCTAAAGCACTGGGCACCTGTTACCCACAATCAAACCTATACAACGGAACCAGCCCTCACCTGAGCCGTAATCTTGGCTGTGGCTGCAGCTGCGGCCACAGCAGCAGCTGGCGGGAGGCCTCCAGGTGTGGCAGGTGTAAGCAGGGGCATGGGGGGTGTGACGGCCTTGCCCACCCGCAAATACTGGCCACCCAGGTCAAAGAGGTTCATGGAAGACACGGCATCCTGAGACGATTGGGCCTTCTCGTACTCTGCAGAGCAGGAGCAGCAGTGAGGACCAGCCACGGTGCTGGGTGAGCCCCGGCCCCACCTTTGCCTCCCCAAGCTTACCGATGAAGCCGTAGCCCTTGTGCTTTCCAGTTGTGGGGTCCCGGGCCAGTGTGCAAGACTTGATCTTGCCAAAGGCCTCAAACACGCTTTTGATGTCGTCATCCGAGAGATCCTGGTGCACGGAAGCCACGTAGATACGGTTGAAGGCTCGTGCCTCCTCAGCCAGCTGGTCTATGATGGGCTGGGCCTGCCCTATGTTGCTGGGCCTGCCCACCTAGAGGAGAGGCAAGGGACCAAGAGCTCCAGTCAGCCTGGCTTGGCCACCGTGGGCTTCCGGAGGGTGACTAGACAGAGTGCGCAGGCGCCACTTAGGCCTCACCTTAATGTTCCTGCCTCCCAGCATCACCGAGTTCATCTGCTCCAAGGCCAGCTGAGCGGCTTCGGGGACCTCATACTCCACAAAGGCGAAGCCCTGGACACAGGGAAGCGCCGTGAGGCCCGGAGGACCCAGGGCAGGGGGCTAGGGCGGGACGGGCCAGACCTCACCTTGTGCTTCATAGTGACAGAGTCCCAGGACATGTCGATGCTCTTGATGGGCCCGAAGGGGGCGAAGGCCTGGCGAATGGTGTCCTCGCCCAGCTCATAGTAGATAGAGCCCACGTAGACCCGGCACATGATGGCCAGTGCCCGCTGCCGCTGAGCTGCCATCTGGAGCAGGACACAAGGGGAGAGAGAGCCACTGGCTTGTGACGAGGTGGCAGGAGGCTGGGCAGCCCGCTCCCCTCCTGGCCCACCCACCCAGCTCCGCTGTGGTGAGGGCTCCCCACGCAGCAGCATGGTGCGTGCTCAGCCCTAGCAGTCAGGGTGGCGAGGGTCGGCAGGACCCTACCCCCAGGAAGGAGAGCCAGGCCCAAAGGCAGGACATGGACATGCTCTGGTCCAACCAGGTCCCAGGCAAACTGGCAGCAAGGCTGACAGGTGGTCAGGAGGCAGGGCCGTGTGCCCTCCCATCCAGCCCACCCTCCAGCCTGGAGGCCAGTATCCTGGGCTGGGCTGGGAGACCCTCCCAGGGTCCTGCCAAGTGTTCCGACGGAAGAGGGAGGGGAGCCGTCCAAGCTGGAAACCCACTGGTGTGGAGGCAAGAGGGGGGCAGAAGACAGGGCAGCTACCGCCCAGAAGAGACCCCGGGGGAGGTCAGGAGCCCAGATGGGGGCTCCCTGGAGACAGAGTGAAGAACAGCCACAGTGCAGGGCCATCTTGGCAGGGGGCCCAGCGCTCTCAGGCCCCCATGCCTTGAACCGCGCGCGAAGAGCTGTCTGGGGCCCACGCCCACAGCCCAGGAGGCCCAGGTCCCGGGAGCATAAGGAGGTGACAGGCCCGGCTGGCCCAGAACAGACGCTGCCTCTGCATTGGGGTGAGCTGGGCCATCATGCTTAGCGACCTCCCCGTGCCCTCAGGAATGGGCTCCCTTTCCTGCCACCTCACACACGATGTGCCAGGGAGGCGGTTCCCAGAGCCACATGCGGAGGGCCACCGGGAGGAGCCCGCAAGCCCAGGGCAGGCAAAGATGATGGGGCCAACTCTAGCCTCTCCACCAACAGGGGCTCCCCTCACCCTCACAGAGGGCCCCACAACCGAGGCCGATTTCCCTCTGTAAGCCACCAGCTAGCCTAATATAGGCCAGGCCTCCCCACTCCTCAGAGAGGAAAATAAAAAAGGTCCACAGTTCCCCCAAAGTAGGAATTCCCCCCAAATGGGAGTCCCCCTCCTCAAACTGGGCTCCCGACAAACAGGCCTCAGGCTCCCTGTTGAGACCAAGGACCCCAAAGGTGGAACCACATCCCCTCTCACGCTAGGTACCCCAGACATGAAACCACCTGCCCCTCAGGTCAAAGTTCCCCAAGGTAGGAGCACATCTCTTCTTCAGTGGGGCTCCCCAAAAGCAGGTGGGCCGAAGGCCCTGCCCCTGACATCTCCCCACAGACAGACACCCTCCAAAGGGACACTGGGTCTGTCTGGCCCTTGGGGACAGGGCCACATCTCCCGTGAGAGCAGTATGCCCAGGGATGGCCCCAGAGAAAGGGCCGCGTTCCTGCCCTCACACTCCAGGGCCCCTGGCCCCCTCCTCAGCCTGCCTTTGGGGAAGAAGGGCGTCTCCTTCCCAGACTTCTCTGCCCAAGGCAACCCAGGTCACAGCCACCACCTCCTCCCTGGCTGTGTGGCCTCTACGCCTTGCTGACAGCCAGGCCCAAGGCCTGAGTCCTTGCCGTTCCTTCTCTCGCTTGCTCGGGTGCCCCCAGTCCCCCCCATCCATCCTCCCTCCGGGGTCTGATGGAGCCGCAAGTTAGGACCCCTCTCTTCTCAGGGCCTGACCCCAACCCAGGAGCCCAGGCAGCCTGGAGACTGGCGGAGCTGGAGGCCTGGGCGATGCGCCCCGTGAGTGCAGGCGGCATGGGTATGGTGGGCCTGGCGTGGCAGCTACCCTCCTGGCCGGCTGCCCTCCGCAGTTACCTGGCCGGTTAGTTTTAAGGTGGGCCCTCAGAGCAGACGGAGGCCTCCCCGGGACGGTCCCGG
Organism: Pteropus alecto; assembly: GCF_000325575.1. Lineage (NCBI taxonomy): Eukaryota > Metazoa > Chordata > Mammalia > Chiroptera > Pteropodidae > Pteropus > Pteropus alecto. Next base: position 7,321,113 of record NW_006436294.1, read on the forward strand.
TGGGTGCCCGCCCACACCACTGGCCCCGCCACGCCTGGCGCTCTGCTGCGCTCGTCCGAGCTGGCGGGCAGGGCCGGCTAGGGGAGCAAGGTCCCCAGCACGCGGGCTGCACTGCCCCCCTCTAGCCCTGACTAAGGACATGAGCCCCGGAAGAAGTGAGCATTTCTATTGACCGATTGCAAAGGTGAGAGAGGATCTCCAAAGCCCATTGTCACTGCTGCCATCTGAAAGACAGTAAAGACAGAGTTCAGTCTGTTGGAGCCGAGCAGTCTCCCGCTCTCGTCACACCTCACGCAGACAGCGGCAGGCCCGGAGTCCCCGCCCTGCCAAGGAGGCCCACCTGCCTTCCCACTCTGCCGGCCGAGGGCTGGCTGCCTGGCTGCCAGCACCTGCCCAGGGGGGCCTCAGAGCCCTGGTGCCCCGCCCCGCAGCCTGGCCGGCGGGGCGGAAGGAAGGGAAGGGAAGGGAAGGGAGGAGGAGCAAGAAGAGGAGGGGCACGGACGGAGCCTGGGAACGGCCGGGGCATCGCCGGGCAGCATGGCTGTCTGAGGGCTGGGCTGGGCAGGGGGTGGGGGCTCAAGGCCCAGGCACCTTTGGGCCTTGCCCTGTTCCCGTCCCCACAGCCGTAGCAGCCTCTGGCCACAGGTCTAGAGCAGGGCCCCACAGAGGCGCCCCCAGCCTGTCCTCTCAGCCTTGGGCCCCAGCCCAAGTGGTCTGGACTCACTGCAGGGGTGGGAGCCTGAGCGCGGCGCCCAGGCCCCGGGGGCAGGGAGGAACGCCCCTACACGCTGCACCATCGGCTGTGCAGCCGGGGACACGGGCGCGGGGCAACCTGAGTCAACAGCCTGAAGTCCGAGAAGAGGAGCCGGCTCGGGGGCGGGCAGGGCTACAGAGAGGGGCAGGGAGGGGCCGTGGGCGCTCAGCAGGCAGGTAAGGCTGGGCCACGCGTGGCTCAGGGAGGAACCCAGGCGTCCCAAGAAGGAGTCCTTGAGAGACCGAGACCACAACACCTGGTGGGGACGCCGCAGGCACAGGAGGAGGAAGAGAAGGCAGAGGTGGCGGGGAGGGAGGCAGGGCAGGCCGGGCGGCTCACCTGTAGGTTGGTGAGCTGCTGCTGCTGGTGCGCGATGGTCTGCTTCACCAGGACGCTCTTGATGCTCTGCTCCATGGCATACTTCTTGGCCTGCGGGAGAAGGCGGTGAGGAGCACTGGGCGCCCAGCCTGCGGGGAGATGGGCCTTCCTCCACCCAACCAGCGGCTCCCAGCCCCAGCGCCCCGGGAGGTACACTCTCACCTTCTGGAGGGCCTCCTGCTGCTCGGGCGTCAGGGGAGGCAGCCCCAGCTTTGCGGCTGTGCTCTGCCCGTTCTCCATCTTCATGGGGTCTGTCCCCTGGTGGTGGGGAGCAGGGGATCATTGAGAACAAGCTCAGGACCTCCCTCACGTGGCCCCGGGAATGCCACCGCACCCGCCGCCCACTATGACAGCACACAGCCCACCGAGCATCACCGGGGACAGACGGGCTGTCTCCCCCAGGACCCACGATCAGGACACGCGCTAAGGCAGGCAGGCACCTCGGGGGCCCTGGGCCAACCTGGAGCAGCTTTAGGGGCCAGGCAGCAATGGCATCCTCAGGAGCCATCAAGACAGGTGGCAAGCAGCAGGAGGGGCCCAGCCCTTGTGGCCAACCAGACTCCGAACCACCGTCCCACGCGACCCTGGATGGTCCAGGACTCCTCACTCCAACTGCCTGGCGCTCAGGCCCCCACCCCTTCTCATAGCCCCAACCGTGGCCACACTCAGCTCCCCGCTGGGAGGAGTCCCAGGGACCCCGGAGGAGACCATGTGGGGAAGGGCCTCCAGCCTGCACACAGCGCCCAAAGCCGAGACGATGGCCAGGGTGTGCTCAGCCCCCAGGGGAGAAGCCAGGAGCTGACTAGCCATGGAGGGATCGCAGGGTAGGGCAGCAGCCAGCAAGGCAGACACAGGGACCATGAGATGCTTTGGGAGAGCAGCAGTCAGAGCCCACCACAGACCAGAGCAGATGCTACTGTTACATTCACATTCTTTCTGTTAAAATTCATTTCTCTGCTGCTTGCAGGAGGAAGGATATAGCCGGGTAGCAGAAGAGACGCATGGCCACCAGACGAAGGAGAGTGCGGGTGTCAGGAGTCAGAGCACACCCGCCTGTCCACCAGCTCGAGGGGCCTAAAGCTACGCAGCAGATGCAAGGAGAGGCCGCTGGCCCTCCAGAGTGTTATGCAGCCCCCGGCACACAGCCTTGGGAGGGATGGCAGAGAAGAACACAGGGTCCCCAACACAAAAGTGACAGACAAAGACGGAGGTACAAAGGAGTCAGGAAGGGGTCCGCTGACCCAAACCCCAAGAAGCACCGTCCTGACAGCACGGGGGAAGGGCAGGAAGCCCAGGAGGTCCCGCCCCGGGCAGCCCTGTCTGTCCCCAGGGGGCTCTCGTCCTCTCTGTTCCCCAGCTGGCCCCAAGCCCAGTTCTGGGTGGGAGAAAAGCCCCGAGGGTGAGTGGCTGCTCACTAGAGCAGGCTGTCACCCTGGTCATCTACGCCAACCCCCTTTCAGCCCCTTAGAAACGATTCAATCTCTTCTTTGTCTTGGTAAACAAAAGGGCCTTCACCCATCCATCAGAGGCTGGCTGGATAGCCAGCTGGGGAGGGCTGGCTAGCGGGACTCCCTTGGTCCCCTTGCCCATCAGCTTCAGCCCCCGTAATTCCCTAGGATCCAGGCTGCACACCAAGCCCCTCCCCAAGTATTCGGGTGGCAGGGGGACCCAGAGGAGGGCCCAGCCTCAACGGGCCCCCAGACGCTCCAGCCCCACTGGAACCCTCTAGAGGCAGGCCCTGCCATGGAGAAGCACAAAGAACGCTATCACTCAGGCCCAGGCCCACTCCACCGGGCGGGGCGCCGGAGCAGGACGAGCCGTGCCCACACCCACCCGGAAGCGCAGCCGGTTCACCCAGCCCTGTGCTCCGACTCTCACACTGCTCTGCTTTGTTGCCTTGACATCAGAAATCAAATGAAAGTCCGTATGACTGGCTCTTAACAACACCCCACACCTTCTGGAACCTTCTGGAACCTGGAATGGCACCCCGCACTTCTGCGTGGCACCAAGACCTCAGAGCTCCACCACCTGGAGCTCAGGCCTCACCTGACCCTCGGCCTGTGTCTAAAGACACGCGAGACCGCAGCCCCCCCCCCACACAGGGTGGATGCTAAGGGGAGAGCCAGGGACAGTAGGCTGAAGCCAGGCCTGAGGCTGGGTGGTGAGGGAGCAGGACAGGCGCCTCTGCCCGGATGCAGAGAAGAGGCCATGGGGCTCCTACTGCTCCACCCCCAGGCAGGTCTCTCTGGGCCCGGGGACACGCGGGCAGGCGGGCAGGTGGGCAGGCGGGCAGACAGGCGGGCCTGAGGGCGAGGATGCTTAAGGTCAGTACCTGTGGTGGTTTCCACTTGTCTCCCGCTGCCACCACCGCCGCCGCCGGCTCGGACCCCCCTCCTTGCTGGCCATTGACCTGCTGCAGGCAGGAAGGAGACGCTGTAAGGAGCAGTCACAAGGCCCACCCTCCCAGACCCTCTCGTCTTCCCTAAGGGCTGAGCTCTTCGTGATGAGCAAAGGAGGCTGGGCAGGGGCACAAGAGGGCGCCAGCTCTGGCTTGGCCCCCGAACACTCCTGACACTGCCCCACCCACCCTGCCCATTCCTCCGGCACACCTGCAGCTGCCCAGGGCCTGCCGTGAGGGGCTGGCCCAGCAGAAACCACAGCAGTCTGGGGCAGCCCCCAGTTGGAGAGTGAATCCCCAGGAAGGGACAGGGTAGAGAGCCAAAGAAAGACAGCCTCTCCTGGGTCTCGGTGGCCCTCTGGCCACACGGCTGAGGTCCTAGAGCTCAGTCCCCTTCCCGCCAGCAGGACCCGGGGCACTCTCTGGCACCCTGCGCACCCATCTGGCCGGCCCACAGCGCACCTTCGGTCCAGTGCCTTCTGCAGGCTCTGGACGTGCCTGGGCCCCAGGCCCCTCCTGAACACACCTCCAAGGAGGGTCACCTACGAGTGCCGGGCAGGCGTGTGCACAGGCACGCGTCCCCCCCTCCCCACCCCCGCGAAGGGCTGTCCAACTTTGAGGAGGGGCGTCGAGAGCTGGGCCACACCCCGACCCCCATCCAGAGGAGCACAGAGCGCTGCTGCACACGGATGATGAAAGACCCAGCGCCCAGCAGGGCTTCACGGGGCGGCAGGGCAGAGACAGGCCACAGGCACGAGGTGGGCCACGCCACGGGGTTAGGAGCTTTGGTGAAGGGACCCGAGACCCACTCCTTCTTCTCCAAGGTCGCACAGTCAGAACCTAGAGCAGAATGCTCTCACCCAGCTGCCAGCTCAAGATGAGACCCACAGACATCTAAGAACACAGGGAACGGCCATGCCCACCCTTGGGAGCCCTGTGCACAGAGCTGGAGGCTTGGCTGACTCAGCCAGAGCGTGTCTCGGGCACTCTAGCCTCAAAGAAGGGGCAGCAGGACAAGCCTGGCTGCACACTGGAGACATGGCCAGCGGGCACTAGAGCCCTGGCCAACCTAGCCCTGCCCGCACCAGACCTGGAGCTGCTCTGAAACGGGCACCGCTGACTCAAAGTGGTGCCCTTGAGAGCGTCAGGAAGGGGGGAGCCTTTTGACGTGGGTCCCACCCAGTGGGTGCAGAGAGCTGGGGACAAGTCAGTCTGATTTCACCCTAAGTCCCCTGGTGGCTCCCAGAGCACACCCAGAACAGAGGCTGCCTCTCAAGGCCCACAGCAAGGCCCATTTCAGGTCTGCAGAAGCAATTCAGCCTCTGGACCCCTGGCGACAGGGCCATGCGAGGGCACGTTTATAAACACGGTCCCGCTCTCCCAAGTTACTGTAACAGCCACCACAGGTACTAGGTCAGCGCCGAGAGCAGAATAGTCTCAGAACAGTCCAACCAGCAGGGACCCGACCCAGGACGCCCCGCCCCACCCACGGCAGAATCGAAGGGCCCGGTCCACTGATGTGAGCAGACGGCAGAGAGCTTGGAGAAAAACTCACTTATCATCACAGGTGATCACCTCTGGGCAACGACTTTGCAGTCACAAAGTGGCCCAGCACAAGGCAACACTGCCTCGAGGGGTGAGAAGCCCCCTTGGGGCGGCGGTGCAGCCCCATGATTCTGAGACTCAAACTCCAGCCCTGCTGCTGGTCAACAGGCCAGGTTCAAGAGGACTATGTCCACTACGGCCCAGAAAAAGGAAGGAATCCCTGCACGCCTCCAGGCTTCCAGCTGAGTTCAGGCCTGACTCCTAGGGCCGGCATGCCAGCCCAGCGAGTCGCCCCCAGTGCATCCTTTGAGGAGTCCCTGTGCATGGCAAGCAAGCCAACGGTCAGGGGCCGTCAGTGCTGCTCCCACAGCGGAGTCCAGGCCTCAGACAGCACCGCTGCCTCCCACCCGGTCAGTCTCTCACCCGGGGCCATGCTGTCTACTGCATGGCCAGGCTTGGTGCTGGGCACTGTGGAGCACACCTGCAGCACTAACGAGCACCAAGAAGAAAGGAACGACGCGGCGTACTCGGCCATGACGTGCAGGCTGGGGCCCACAGGAGAGAGCAACTGTGCCCTTGGGGAGGGGACAGGGTCCCAGTGCTTCTGCAAGATGGAACCAAAGGATGATGGTGCCAGGTGGGAGTGACCCCCGCTGCCAGAGGAAGATGAACAACGGAGCAGTGAGTCGGATGCACAAAGCATCCAGAAGACCACACCCCCGCTAGGGGGGGCTGTGGCCTGTTGCTGCGACCACCAGCTAGAAGGTATGTCCAAGTGAGAAGAGGCACTTCTGCATCTTCCAGTGTCCTTCCCTCAGCCAAGTCGACTGCCACCCCTTCCCACCTCCCACAAGAACTGAAGCCACAGCTTAGGACGGCAGCCAGCGTGGCTCAGCATGCATGGACCACAAGACAGAGCACAGGCTCTCGCTATGCCCTACTAGGACGGCACGGAAGCAGGCAACCCGTCCGGACACCGGTCCATTCGAAAGGTCAGAGCAGGAACAGACGGGGCCTCACTCCTGGAGTCTGATGTGGTAAGCCGGGGCCTTAACAGTTCACACACTCCCATGAACACACACATACGCCGACCACCTGAGAGCACTTGGATGGGCAACGAACACCCCGGTCGAAAACCCCATGAGCACAGGGTGCTGCAGAGTGCAGCCCCCAGCACCCACCAAGGCCTGGGTTTAGTGGCTGCACCGCTCCGCAGGTGGTCGGGGAGACGAGGCCTCCAATCTCACGGGCCTCCTCCCACCTTCCCAGGAGTCTCCATCCCTGTCTCCGAGCCTCCCTCTCCCTCACCATCCAACTCTGACTGCTGCCTGGGACAGTCACCAAGTCCTCAACCCTCGCCTCTTTTCTACCTTTCCTCTCACGAAGGTTACTTGCTCCTGTGGCTTCAAAAGGAAGGACACAGTGAAAAAAGGACAGTGAAGTTAGCTGGTCATCACGCACCGGCCCCCTCACAAGCAGGGGCCTCTCTCCCTGTGGGAGTCCGTTTCCGCTCCAGTAAGACAGGTCCAGCTCCCTCACTGGCTGTCAGCCCGCAGCGCAGGGCCCAGCCACTTCCTGACCGTCCAATGTCTCCCCTATCGGCCCAGCCTCTAGCCTCCTGAGAAAGTTGTCTTCTCCAGCAGACCTCACCGCAGCACTCTGCGTGCGGGCTGGGCAAAGGATGGCAGGTAAATGGAGATGAAGCGCCACTGTAGAGGGGAGTCGGTTACAGAACACCGGTGGGGAGGAAGAAGAGCCAGGGAGAATGCGACAAGGTGTTGTGGGAGCAGGGTCCTCCGTCAGTGAGCATCACTGCATGGGGCTGGGAGGGAGGTGAGTACTCAGCAGGGCACCGAGCGGTTCCATGCCACCCTCAGCACGGCTCCCTGGAGCACCCAGCACAGCGCACTCTGGGTGGAAACTGGTCTGCGGTGCCCATCAGACCCCGAACCGGGCAGGGACTGTCTCTGGTTCCCCACTGTGTCCACGAGTCCTCGCACAGCGCTTGGGACAAAATAATTACTCAAGAAACGTGTGATGAGAGCGCGCGTGCTTCCAATCCGGCGCGGGGATGACAGGACGGAGTCCCTGCTAGCCGGGCACCAGCGGGGAGCGGGCCCACGCCTGTGGATGCCTGGAACCAATTCCGCCCTCCCCACCGGGCCCGGTCCCTGCACGCACGCCCGGCAGCCCCTTCACCCAGGCGGAAGGAGAGACGCCATCAGTGCCAGGAGCCCCGCCTTCCAGCTGGGACCACCAGCGCACCCCTTCGGCAGAAGGGAACGACGGCCGCCTGGATCCGCCCGGAGGCCGTGGCTCGCCGGGGCCTGGCGGGCCGCCCACCAAGGAGCCGGGCTCGGCGCGCCGCACGGCCCCCAGGACGCGCCCCGGGCCCTCCCGCGTCCGCCGGAAGCTACAGGCCGCGGACCGGAAGCTGCGGCCGCGACCCGGCCCCCGCCTCGAGCCCGCCCCGCCTCACGCGGCCGAAGACCCCGGGGCCCGCAAGCGACAGTCGCGCCCCTGTAGGGGGCCCTTGGCGGCCGGGCAGGAGCCCACTCCCGCCAGCCGAGCGGAGGCCAGCCTTCACTAGGAGCTCACTTACGAGAGCGATGGTCGCCGTCGCCATCTTGCGTCCGTCGCGGCCGCGGCGCGCACCACACGCTCCCGCTCCTTCTGCGGTCTCGCGCGATGTGGGTGCTGGCGGAAAGGCCCAGGGAAAACGGAACTATCGCGATGAACGGTCCCTTCCCAGCGACGTGGAAGGAGAGAGTAACGCGCTTCCGGGGCGGGAGGGGCGGAGCCTAGGAGGATGGGGCGGGGCCGTGCGGGCGCGCGCCGCCGGCCAAGGACCCTGAGGCTCCGTCCCGTCGGCTGTCTCTCGCTTTGTCCCCCTTCCTCTAATGGCCGCCGCTCTATTTCTCTGCCTCCTCCTCAGGGAAACGTAGGTTCTGTCCCCGCGCTCGCACCCCAAGGGAAGGACAGAGAACGGCCTGATTCCCACCAGGGCCGAAGTGGTCCCATCTGCCCAAACGATCAAGTTGAGGGAGATGACACACCATCGCCCCGTTTCGGAGTCGATCTTGAAATACATCTTTTTTGCATCCTCACATCTCAGAAGTCAGGTCGCGCCTGCCAATGGATGGCGTGTCCTCATTTAGTTGGCAACATATTTTATTCCCTAGTGACTCATGAAACACTAGTGCATCTTAAAAAGATGGTGTCGCAGACTCAATCACGTACAGTCGGTGGAACTGCAACCAGAGACAGACTTGCATGCACGCAGAGTCCCTCAGGCCCCGAACTAATTCTTCAAGGCTCAAAGCCTCTATCTCGGCGTGGAGCTTCCCTGGAGTTCTGCCACATGCCACACCCAGTCCCGAGACCCTGACGCGGAGAAGAAACCACATGGGTCCCCGGGACCCCGAGGCTGTCAGCCCGGCAACTTCGGCCTGCCTGAGGCAACAAAGTGCCTCCGGGGCTAGGCAGGTCTCAATCCTGTGAGAGTACGATGAAACAGACACAGCTAGTTAAACATGCAGAACATTTTCCTCATCTCCCTGCCCTCTAAAATGACGGGGAAAGGATTTTATAAGCGCAAAAACCCATGAAGACGAAGAGGTGGAATATCGTGGAGCCAGAGGGGTGCGGACTACGGGAGCTGCTTCCGCAGGCTGCGGGTCAGTGTCCGAGGGATCATGCATGGAAGTGCAGTTAAGAAAGGGGGAGACCCCGGACTTCACTCCCTCCCCACAATGGCTGGGAGGTGAGCTCCAGCACAAGTGCTCTGAGGGCTGGTCACCAGGGCAGGCTTCCGTTCCGAAAATGGAAGAGTGAGTGAGGTCCCTGCCCTTTCTACCCCTCCTCCCCTGGCTCCAGGTGCCCCCAGCATGTGCCACCTGCTCCCCTCAGAGAGGATCATTCCCCTCTGCAGCAGCTCCCAGGGCTCAGGAGACTGGCCTGGCTCGATCCCCCTGCCCGGCCTCACCAGGCAACAAGCCCCTCCCCGCACTGAGAACATCTCACTCTTAAATGCAACTGGCAGTCTAGGATCACCGGACACTTGAGCAAAAGGAAAAAGACAATAAAGGAAAGGAACAGAGACAATAAAGCAAGAAGAAAAGTTAAAATCACATCCTCAGATATACTGGAAGATGTTGCATCCAAAAACAAGAACAAGGGGCCGTAAAGAACATTCAGCAACTGAGAAAGAGCTTACAAATGAAAAAACTACGAGAGGAAAATGAATAATTCAATGGAAGCATTTAAAGATAAAGATGAATGTATAACAGCACCAGATAGCTAGGAAACAGTCATAATCGCCCTGGTCAGTCCCCTCAGTGCCTGGGACTCATCTGGCTCCTCAGAGGCCTCCATAACAGGAATGGACCACGGTGGCGGGTAGGCCGGGATCGGCTCGCCTCCATCACAAGGGGATGGGGATTGCACAAGCACGCTCTGGTGGCAGCTTCCCTTGTGAAGTTTGACGTGTGATGTGGCATTCAGAATGCTTGTGGTCGGCCACTGTCCTCACATCACCTCACTCCACACATCACCTCATGTGATCCTTACGACAGCCCCTGGCGTGGGTACCACTATTATCCCCATTGTTTACAGATGACAAAGTGGAGGCACAGACCAATATCACGTAGTCGGAGGCCGCAGGATGGCTCTAGAGCCTGCAAATGTACTGGCCCTTAGCCGTTATGATTGCACCTCTCAAAGGTTAAGTCTAATATCTAAACAATGAGTTTCAGAGAATGAGTAATCAACAAAAAAGTAAAGAAAAGTTTCTAGAGCCGAAGGGGAGAGAAAGACAGGCAGACGGACAAAGGGTCAGACTCAGGCACAGGAGTTTTTTGGGACTAGAAGAAAATGATAATCCCTTAATATCTTGGCAAGAAATCATTTTCGACCTAGCTAAACTTTTGTACCTAGTTGCACGGACAAGCAGATATGAGAGTAGAAGGACAAACAGGCGGACTCCATGACTTTCCCCGCGTCCTCTCCCAGGAAACTTGGAGGTTATTCTTCCTCAAACGGCAAATAAGAGAGAAGTATGGGATCCGGAGACCAGAGCTGCTCCAAGATGCTAACCGAGGAGTAACCCATGCTGACAGCTCACCAGAGGCCCAAGAGCAAGCAGCCTGGGGCAGAGCCACATGGTGGAGATTCCAGGAACGGATGAAACGGAACAGTCAACTATGCAACGAATCCCAAGTACTGAGGGGAGGCTCACCCTTCTGCAGGAGACTCTAAGGATGAATTGAGATGTGTACAGAAAACTAAACAGACAAACAAAGGCAATTATTAACTCCAGGGAAAACAAAAAGTTGTGCAAGAACGCAAATATAATCCTAGGACACCTTGTTCTCTGCTAAGACCCGTGGGAATGAAGCCGTAATAATACTCATCGCCTGGGATGATGCTGGGTCAGGGGACCGAGGCCAGCAAACCGTCCCCCTCCCCCTGGAGGATGCCAGCAGGAGTCACCTAATGTAGAAAAACTGATAATAAAAAAAACAACAGTAAAAGCATGTGTGTGGTTTGTGAAACACAGATACTAAATGCCTGAAGAAAACGGTTAAGAGATTAAATTTGGAAAGGATGAGGGCTGGAGACCGCATTTATTATTTATTTATTATTGGCCCAAAAAGAAATTCCACTTTTCAAATAGTATGTATGTATGTAGCTTTAAAAAGGTAAAAGTTAACATGAAAACCTCAGTATCGTCCTGATTAAATGAAGCAGCAGCAGAGCCCGCACTCCTGAGTTCAGTTTAATCACTGGTCCAGCCCATCACGTGTTTGACACTCAAACTGTTTCAGAGGACGCAGAGCCACACGGCTCAGGATCAGGATTAACAACTAGGCCTGGAAGTTATTTCAGACTTGCAACCTTAGGTTGAAAGTGTGAGCACTTGAATAAGTTTAGAAGGAGTATTGAAATGTTTACTATAACTTGAGAGTTACTACCTTTGTACATGTAGTTTATTTGATGTGCCTCGGTGAGTCTGTTTTGTCTTGGGTTTTGGTTAGGGTGATGTGGTGTGGTAGCTGGACTGAGGACACCCCAAAGTCCATGCCCTGACCCCAGAACCCCTGGGAATGGGACTTCACATGGCAACAGGACCTGGAGATCGGGAGACCGTCCTGGATTACCCACCCCGATGGACTCGGCCTAATCACATGAAGCTTCTCTGGCTGCAGAAAACCAGACATACGGTTGATGAGATAGACTCCACCCGCCGTTGCTGGCTTTAAAGATGGAGGACAGGGCCATGAGCCAAGGAATGTGGCAGCCCCTAGAAGCTGAGAAGGGCCTTCAGATTACCACAGGCGAGTAACTGGGGACCTTGGCCCTACCCCTGCAAGGAAATGGATCTCTGCCCAGTGCGGAGCGCAGCAGCTGACACCTGCAAGTCAACAACCAGCCCGGCAGAGCAGGAAGGAGACTCTCCCCTAGAACCTGCAGAAAGGAATGCAGCCTGGCTAACGCCTGGATTTCGGTCTGCTGAGACCTGTGCCAGACTTCTGATCTACAGAACTAGAATAAATCTATGTTGTTTTAAGCCACTACGTTTGTGGTTAATTCTTATAGCAGCAACAGAGAATTAATACAGTGGTGAGCTTTCTCGGTTTGGCATTTAAAATGCTTTAAAAGAGCCCTGAATGCACTAAATTTATACATGCAATCTAAAATGTTTAAGAATATTTAAATTTGAAAATGGAAGGGATCCAAGAGAATCGAGGACAGGGCAACAGAGGGTGGGGGGCAGGAGGGAGTTGAGCGGGGGAGACTGGGAGCTGGGAGCCGCTGTCCTCAGGACCCGCGGTGGGGGGTCTGCCCTCAGAGGAGGCGAAGGTCACTGGGGTGGGTGGTAAGCTTGGGAGGAGCAGGGAGGACGCGTGACCCCAGCCCTCCAGGGAATGCGGAGAGAAAAGAGCCCTTTGGAGGGGCTGCGGGGGCCAGGGGAGCCTCTGGGGAGGAGGCGGGTGCTGGCTTCAGAGAAGCGCAGCTGGAGCGGGCCTCCGGGACAAGTGTGCTGGACACTGGACGGGGTGCAGAGCCACGTGGTGCCGGCGACAGGGCCTTCTTGGAGCGTCCTGCTGTCTGTTTCTCCCATCAGGTCCTGGCCCTGCCCAGCGCCCAGCACCGTGTCTGACACCTACAGGTGTTTCACCATCGCCTGGAGGCGGGGGCTCCCTGTTTGTGTCTGGGTACCACCCAGGGTGGGGCACTGCCCTCAGCAGATGTCTGTCCATCTGTCCAGGGCTGACTCCCCCAGCTGTGGCTCCCTACAGGGTGGCCGCCCCCGTGCGCAGGGCTCAGCCACTGACCAGACGACCTGGTGTGGGCCGGGACTCTCGGCCAGGAGACGGAGGATACGGGGAGGACCGGTGAGTTACAAGTGGGGCCTGACCAGCCCCCCACCCACCCCGGGATGGCTCCCCCGCCCTTGTGGGCCCAGCCCACCACCCTCACCCCCAGGGACTCTTGGCAGCTGTGCAGGGCAGAGGTTCCTCACTGGCAGGCGTTTGATTCTTGGCCTCCAGGCCGGCAGGCGGAGGGCAGGCCCTGGTCCCTGACACTTATGAGCCCCACGGTGCTTGAGGAGGGCACTGTCCAAGAAGGTGGCCAGCTTGGCCCGGTCTTCCTGCAGGGCAGGAAGGAGGCGTGGGGGGACGGAGGGGCACGGCCTACCCTCCGCCCTCCCCGCCCGGCTTGCGCGGCCTGCACACCTCGTGGACGAAGCCGTAGTGCACCAGCTCAGCTGCGAGGTCCTGCGCGCTGTCAGCTGCGGCGGGGACACGGGCAGGGGCGTGGGGCGAGGCGTGAGGCCACCGCTGCCTGGCCAGCCCAGCCCAGGGTCCCCACCCAGGGTC
>NW_006436294.1:7334217-7337605 GCF_000325575.1 Pteropus alecto
CCCTCCCCCACCCCCGCCCCCCGGCCCGGGGCCCGGCTCACGTGCCAGCGCGCCTTGTCCTCACTTCTCTCCAGGCTACACTGCATCTGGATCACCTGTGGGTGGCAGGGCCCAAGGTCACCCACAGGGCTCACACTCGGCAGCCAAGGGGCCAGAGCAGAGGTGCCTCAAAGGGGCCCGGAAGGAACAGTAAACACTGGGTCTGGGGACAGTCTCCAAGGGGAGCCTGGAAAGGACACCTCGCTGGCAGCCGCCCAGACTGCTGAGGGAAACTCCCAGATGCTGGGTTTGAAGGTTGAGTGGGGGATTCCCGGGTGGAAACACTGGAACAAGGAGGGAGCCATGGGAACCGGGGAAGAGCCAGGTCGGCAGGGAAGCGACAGAGCGGAAGCAGGACTAGGCCTCAGAGCGCCTGGGGGTCAGACCGGGCCCCGCGGTCTCTCTGGATGGCTCTGGCCATTACAGCGTGAATCCTGACTGCAGTCTGGAGGGACGCCGGGAGGAAGGAGGCCAGGTGGGGGACTGGTGTAGCATCCAAGTGGGGAATGGAGGTGGCGCAGATCAGGGTGCAGGCCATGCGCCCACCCAAAGTCAGAGCTTCCGGAACCCAGCGGGTGGACATAGAAAGGGAGAGAGGGAGGCCCTAGCCAGGATGGAGCCTTGCAGGAGGAGAGGTTGCAGAAAACATGATGCGGGAGGCCTCGGAGGAGACACCGGGACGTAAGTGTCAGGGAGTCAGCAAGCCAAGGTCGTGGGATCAGAGAGGCCTGGGGGGACACCAGAGTACCAGACAAAGGCTACCTGGAGCAGGCGGAGTCAGGGAGCAATGCGTATGGGGACAAGCAGCAGCATCGGGGGCAAGGAGCCTCTCGGAAAGCGGGTATCCCAGCTTGCTGTCCCCCCAACCCCCGCAGAGTGGTCATCCAGGACCTGGTCTCTGGCGGCCTGGAGGAGAGCAGGGCTGGGGGATTCAAAGCCCCTGAGACCACCCCTCTAGGTGGTCGGCTGCCGAGATGCAGTGGGATGGGGGCTCACCTTTCTGGTCTCTGAGTCAAAAGGTTCTGGCGTTGGGGTCTTGGCCTTCTGGGCCTCCTCTGGAGGTGGGGCCAGCACGCGGGGCAGCCCCAAAGGCCGAGCAGCAGCGAAGTTCATCAGTGGGTATATCCCGTTTCTGGGGGCAGGCCAGGGGTGGCTGGGGGCTCGGGCCTGGCAGCCACTGTTCCCCGACCTCATGCCAGCTCTTACCTGACATCTTCCAGGAATTTGTCCAACTCCAAGCACGAGACCTCTGAGTACCTGGCACGGGCATGAGAAGCACGTGAGGGTGCTGGTCAGGAAATCCCGCAGGACTGAGGGCGGGGCTGGCCGTGTGGAGAGGGGCGGTCTCTGGGGGGCGGGCCTCTCACCTCCACTGCAGCGGGGGCCGGGAGGGCCGGGGGATCTCGGCCAGGACCGCGTGCGGGTCCGTCGACTTGGTCTTCTCCTCCACCACGTTCTCAGGCATGAGGTCTGCAGGCCATAGGAGCACTCAGGCCGGCGGACCCTGAGCCCTAGGTCCCGAAGTCCCCGTCCTCATCCCGAGCCTAGGCCTCGGCACGCCCCGGGCCGCGGCCCTCACACTGGTGCTGGATGAAGCAATGAGCCGCCAGGAGCTTCAGCGAGTGAACCTCGAAGAGCACGCGGTGGAAGAGCAGGCTGTGGGCGGAGGGCCGGCGGGCAGGGTCGCGGGCCAGGCAGCAGAGGATGAACTCCTGCACCATGGAGAAGCAGGCGGCTGCAGGAGCTGGAGGCGCTCTGCTCTGGGCCCACAGGTGAGCACGGGAAGTCCCCAGACCCCAAGGGTCCCATCATTCCCAGGGCGCCTCATGCAGGAATGTGCAGAGGGAGGAGCCTCCTGATAGCAGCCCAGTCGGGACCTGGTCCTACCAACAGGACTGTCAGGCTCTGGGCCCAGAACTGCCCGTGCTCTACCTCCCACAACCTTCGTAGAAGTCCTGGGGTAGAGGGGGTCGGTGTTGTCATCCCTAAGTCACAGATGAAGTCTACACTGCAGCCCTGGGGCTGGCAGTGTGCCATCAGAGCAGTCCAGGGCCCTAGAGGTCACGTGGCTCAGCACACACCCACCTACCACAGCCCGCCCCTCTTCTAGTTGCCCTGGCTCAGGCCCAACTCCGGAGATGACCTTGAAGGGTCCCTGCCACCACCCCCATACTTGCCCTGCACTGCCTCTCCTGCTTTTCTTGGTCCCACCTCCCCATCAGCCCCATCTAGGCCCCAACACTCCCCCCACCATACCCAGGGGCCATGTGGTCAAGCCAAATAGTCCCCAGACTTTGGCCAGAGAGGTTGTGGATGCAGCTTCCATCCCATATTCCCTTTGCCTGTCCCCTGGCCACCGTGTCCCCCCACAAGCTAAGGCCGCATCATCTCTAGCCTGTTTTGGGGAGACTTAAAGGCAGAAACGTGGAGTCAGGCAGACCTGGGTGCAAACACTGGCTGTATTAACTTACTCTAAAGCCTGGGGCAAAGTGCTTTGTTTCCCTGAACCTCAGTTCCTCTACCTATAAAATGGGCATAACAGTAATGGATGTGCCCTTAAGAGCCTTCAGGCCTGGAGCCGAACATGCTCTTCCAGTGAGGCCCTTCTTGTAGGCAGGCCCCTGCGCAGCGGGCTGGCACACCCCTTAGCAGCACTGAGGGCCGCATTTGCAGGCCTGCCCAGAGCACCTCACCAGCCAGCGGGAAGGGGCAAGGCGAGCTGCTTACCCGCATGTTGGGGTCGCTCAGCGAGTGCCTGGCACGAGCAATGGCCTCCTCTGTGACCCTGGTGTCTCCATTGGCCTGGATCTCCAGAACGGCCATCTGGGGGCAGGGCCAGGTCACACCGGGGGAAGGGACAGCACAGGCAAGATGGTGGGGGCGAGCTAGCTGGGAGAGGCCGTGGGGCTACTACCTCCAGTGCACACATCCCGAAGGAGAAAATGTCCACAGCGGTGCCATCGGCAACCTCTGCAAACAGGGAGACCGAGTCAGGGCCGGCGGGGCGGATGCGGGGCGGATGCGGGGCGCAGGGAGGAGGCGGGTCCTCCTGGACTCACCACCATATTCTGGCGGGAAGAAGTGCAGGTTCCGCGGTTCCTCGCGCTCGGCGCGGATGGGGCTTCGCAGGTCATCCGGGAGCGCTACGGGAAGCGCGGGGGATGAGCGGACCGGTCGTCTCCACGGCCCTCCATCCCCCAGAGTCCCCACGCACCATTGGAGAAGATGCGGTGCCACACTGCGCCGGCCAGACGGGAGAAAGAGTGGGCGTCACCGCGGTGGGGCGTTGGGCATCCTCTGCCCTCGGTTCCCGAAGGCCCCCAGCCCCGCCCTCTTGCCCCGCCCCGCC
>NW_006436294.1:7337691-7339295 GCF_000325575.1 Pteropus alecto
TGCTGTATGAAGATAGTGTCACTCGTCAGGTTCCCGTGGATGATGGGGGGACTGCAGGCGTGCAGAAAGCTGCAGGCGAGGAGAAGGGAGCAGGCGGAGCAGGGTCAGGGGACGCTAGGGATGCGGGAGCGCGGCGGGGCGGGCGCGCGGGCAGGCACTCACCTGAGCGCGGACAGGATCTGCGTGCACCAGCGCTTCCAGGCCTGGCGGCGGACGCACTCCGTCGGACCGGCGGGAAGAGGCGGCTGGGCCTGCGGTGCCAACACCGCGTCCCCTCCCGGGACCAACCCCGTTCCTGTCCCCGAAGCCACCCTGCGCCCCGCACCACCTCCGTCCCAGATGACGCCCGACCCCGACCTGTCCTCCACGCAGCCCCAGCCCACTCCCCATACCCGGGCGTTCATGGCCTTGTGGTTCTTCTTGGTCTTTTTGAGGAACTGCTTGAGGCTGCCCGAGGACACGTACTCTGTGATGAAGATGACCTGCGGGGCAGGCGGGCTCGCGGGCTCCGCCAGCTGGGGTGGGTGCCCACGGCTGCCCCGCCCGCTGGTGCCCCGCCCGCCCCTGCCGGGCCCGTGGCTCACCCGCGCGCGAGTCTCCGAGGCATCGAGCCAGTACTTGTGCAGCTTGACGATGTTGGGGTGGTCGAGCAATGCCAGCTGCTCAAACATGGTCTGGATCGTCTCCTGGAAGGGGGGCGGCGGTCACGGGGCGGTCACAGGAGTGGGCCGGGGGTCGCAGCGGGCCTCACCTCGTGGGCCGAGAAGGCCTTCCTGTCGCCAAAGTGCAGCTCGTTCCACACCACCTCCACGCCCTCCTCCGTGTCCATGGCAAGGAAGGTGCTCTGGACCCCGGGCATGTTCCCCTGGTTCACCTGGCGGTGAGGATGGGGGAGACGCGTGTGCTGGTGTGTGTCAGGGGGACAGTGGGGGCTTGGTCACGCCCTTCCCACAGCCGCTTTGGGGAAAGTTGCGAGCATCCAGGGCGGGGCTGAGGGTGTTCAGAGCAGGATTCAGGGGTGGAGGATGTTTCCTCCTCCCTGAGCGGGTGGGGGGACTGCTGGCTGGTCCCCAGAGGGGCGGGGAAGTGGTCCGGGGAGCAGACTGCCCTTAGGGAATCGGAGGTTTTTCACCAGGGCGTGGAGGCCAGGCCAAAAGGGTCCGAGAAGGAGGCCACCTGCTCGAGGCGGCGGAGAGGTTTCCGGCCTCCGACTGCCCCAGAGACACCCCGCGGTGCCCACCTGCTCCCGCCGCTTCTGCCAGCGGCCACACGGGCTCTCCTCCAGGATGTCGCTCTCGTCCTCGCTCTCGTCCTCCCGTTCCCGCTCCCGGCCCCGCCTGGGCGCCGGCTCCGGGGCCGCCATGGCTCTAAGCGTCCCTTCCCCTCTGGTAACCATTAGTTTATAGTCCTTGTACATGAGTCTCTGTTTGTTTGTACTGTTCATTTGTTGCTTTTAGGTTTACATCCCACATATAAGTGATATCATATGATTTTCAACTTTTTCTGTCTGGCTTATTTCGCCTAGCATGATTATCTTGAGGTCCATCCACATTGTCGCAAATGGAAGTATTTCGTCTCTTCTTCCGGCTGAGTAATATTTAACA
>NW_006436294.1:7339562-7342219 GCF_000325575.1 Pteropus alecto
CCCCGCCCGTTCCTGGCCAAGCCCGGGTCCTGCCCAGGCCGCACGCCAGAGGAGGGGAGCGCGATGCAGGGCCGGACCCCAGCTCCGCTGGGCTGCCGCTGCTCTCGACTGCGGGGAAAGGAGGCCCTGGGGCCAACCCGAGCCTAGCACCCGGACCCAGGGGTTTCGGCGTCGGCACGAATCGGGCCAAGCCAGGGGACCCCAAGAACCGCCCAAGCCCAGCTCTTGGAGCCGCGAGTTCTTCCCGTGCGGCTTCCCCACTAAACTCCTGCCACGCAAATCCAAAAACCCTGTCCCACACCGCTGTTCTGACTCCGAGTTTTCCCCTCGGGGTGCACTCGGTGGAGTGGCGTCTGGGGCAGCCCTCTTCCCGCAGGGTTGCTTCCCGAGAGACTGGGACAGGGCTTGTCTGCAAGCCCTGACTGGGAAGGCCTGGGACAGGGCTTGTCTGCGAGGCCAGCTCTCCCCCGGGTCCCCCCTCCCCCAGGGAACACTAGAGTGTCACTGAAAGTGACAGAAAAGCAGGCTGAATGGTTTGCTTTAATTACTACCACAAACTTCCCACTGGCCCCTAATTCCGCGCTTTCCTTTCTGTGGAATTGTGGAGCCATGCGGGCCCAGCCCCACCCCCATGCAGCCCCTTCCCTCCAGGAGGACCCCTCATCCCTGCCTCCAACCACATGGACAAGAGACAAGCTGTAGGATCTTGTCTAAAATCCTCCTCCACCCCACAGTCCCCACTCCCGTCCCATGGTCTCTTTGCCGTCACACCTGCTGTCCCCTACCCGTCCTTGACTTTCTCTCCCTAGAGAGAAACTAGTGGACGCATGAACCTGACCTCTCAAACTGAAACCCCAACCCTGAACTCCTGCTCCTCCATCTCCCTTCAATGGCCTTACGCCCCAAGGGTCTCTAGGAGTCGCTTGGTCACTTGGGACACCTCTTTTCCCCAGCCTTTGGCATCACAGCCTCTGCCTTTAACAACCAGTGTGCTCAAGGGCCATGCACCCGCCTGCTCCCTCTGCTTCAGGCTGCCACCCAGCGCCAGAATATTTTGCGAAGTGTCACTCATGTTCAGAACTGTGTAGTAAATGGGGGTCTGCAAGACCTAGCCCTCTGTTACCTGCACTGAGATGTTCTCCAGCGAATGAAGTTCTAGCCACTTCCAGAAAGCTTTGAGCATGACCTGACGCACCATCCAGAGAGTCAGTGAGATATTATGTTGTCCTAAGATTTTGACACTTATTTTCCTTGTTTAAGCCCTTATGTTAACAGTGAGGATATAGTTTTGTGGGTGACCTTTCGAAAATCCGATCAGAGCTTTGTTCATACCTAAACGTTTCTTTATACATTGTGAAGGCCAAGCTCCTACCAGGAGGAGCCACACCAGAGTCACAATCACCCTGGGCCTTCGCCGGGCATAGCAATGGAATGGATGGCCGCTGCAGGTGGACTCCACACGCAGAGCACTGTGCCAGGTAACTAGACATAAAAATTGGTAAGAAATGAATTACCCACACACACATAAGGTTGACTTCATAATGGAAAGAAATGCATTTAATAGGGACACAGATCGATATATACACTTCAGTGTGACAGGAAGAGGTGACTCAAAAAATTTTTTCCTCTAAGTGCAGCAGAGTTTATCAGAAACAGTCACTGGTCTAATTTCCATGAAATAAAAACAAATTGAAAATTCAAAAACAGAACAGCAGGATAAGTCCCGATGATATTACTAAAAGATGGTCCTCTTTTAATGCCAAGGAAAACATGAGGAACTAGGATAATAAAGGGAAGAATGTGACCAGATGGTTGCTCCCAGCTAGACAACATGAAAAAATGAGACAATATTGAAAACCATAGTAATATATTTTTGAGAGAGGACACAAACCACTATGAAAGATCTTTTACTCTCAAAGGACAGAAAGAAACAGGAGACCACTCTCGGGATCCAGGGTAGCCTTTTGCAGCAGCTGCAGGTACGTGAGGTTCTCGTGCGTGTTGGGGTCGAAGAAGCCCTTGGTGTCGTCGCTCGGGTCCGCCAGGACGCGGTTCATCTCCTCGTCGAAGTAGCCGCGCTGGTAGGCCACGTGCACGGGCACGCGGTGGCTGTGCACGGGGTCGATGACGCCGCCCGTGGCGATCTGGGCCTCCAGCAGGCGGATGCCGTGGTCCCGGACGATCAGGTCCTTCTTCATGGCCTGGAAGAGCGAGATCTGCTCGCCGGTGTAGGGGTCGGTGTAGCCGGTGACGGCGCGCTCGGCCGACAGCAGCTTCTCTTGGATCTCGCCGCCCACCACGCCCGCGGCCACCGCCTCCTCCACGGACAGCTTCTGGTTGCGCACGGGGTCGATGACGAAGCCGGTGGCGGCCTGGGCCTCCAGCAGCACCAGGGCCGTGCCGGGCCGCAGGATGCCCTTCCACATGGCCTGGTAGATGCTCATCTTCTCCTGCCGCCCGGGCTTGTCCTTGGCGGGCACCAGCACGCCGGCGATGCAGCCCGTGCCCTCCAGGTAGCGCCTGACCGATTCCATCTCCGTCACCTCCTGCAGGGTCTTGGTGCCCTGGGCCAGGCCCTGCAGGGTCTCAGAGTCCAGGATCCCGGACGTGCCCAGCTCGGACGCGGACACCTGTCGCCTCAGGCCTCGGCAGGACAC
>NW_006436294.1:7344022-7356329 GCF_000325575.1 Pteropus alecto
TCCCTGGGGGCGGCACGCAGGGCCTGCTCCTGGAGGCGCCTGGTGGCCTCGGGGTCTGCCCCGCCGTCACTGCGCCCGAGCGTGTGGCTTTCCTGCGGGCCGGGCGTGGTGGTCCCCTGCTCGTGTCCGGTCCCCTGGGCCACCTCGGCCACCTCGGCCTCCTCGATGATGGTGGTGAGCCGGCGGGTCAGCGCGGGCAGGCCCAGCTTCCCCGAACTGAACTGTGCCAGCAGCTGCTCCCGCCTGGCGGCGCTCACGTAGCTGGATGTCAGCACGTCCCACACGGGCACTGCCGGACCCCGCAGGCGGCCCACCTTGACCTCCATGGTGGCGGCACGCAGGGCGCCCTGAGGCTCCCCGGGGGCCGGGCGCGGGCTCCCTTGCTCGGCCCGGGCCAGCAGCGAAGTGAGCGAGTCGCCCACCTCCCGCGCGGTCAGCGTGCCCGCCCGGTACCTGCCCAGCAGGTCCTGCCGCAGGCTCTCAGACACCTCCTGGTAGAAGAGGAGCTCCCACACGGAGACGCTCTGGCCCCGGAGGGCGCCGGCTCCGGGCGTCACGCGGAGGTCACGCAGGGCCCCGCGCAGCTCCTGGCTCAGCTGGTACACGGCGGAGCCCCCGCTGGCCAGCGGCAGCAGGCACAGCCCCGTGTCGGGGTCACGCACGCAGCGCTCCAGCAGCCGCAGGTACGTGAGGTTCTCGTGCGTGTTGGGGTCGAAGAAGCCCTTGGTGTCGTCGCTCGGGTCCGCCAGGACGCGGTTCATCTCCTCGTCGAAGTAGCCGCGCTGGTAGGCCACGTGCACGGGCATGCGGTGGCTGTGCACGGGGTCGATGACGCCGCCCGTGGCGATCTGGGCCTCCAGCAGGCGGATGCCGTGGTCCCGGACGATCAGGTCCTTCTTCATGGCCTGGAAGAGCGAGATCTGCTCGCCGGTGTAGGGGTCGGTGTAGCCGGTGACGGCGCGCTCGGCCGACAGCAGCTTCTCTTGGATCTCGCCGCCCACCACGCCCGCGGCCACCGCCTCCTCCACGGACAGCTTCTGGTTGCGCACGGGGTCGATGACGAAGCCGGTGGCGGCCTGGGCCTCCAGCAGCACCAGGGCCGTGCCGGGCCGCAGGATGCCCTTCCACATGGCCTGGTAGATGCTCATCTTCTCCTGCCGCCCGGGCTTGTCCTTGGCGGGCACCAGCACGCCGGCGATGCAGCCCGTGCCCTCCAGGTAGCGCCTGACCGATTCCATCTCCGTCACCTCCTGCAGGGTCTTGGTGCCCTGGGCCAGGCCCTGCAGGGGATCTCGCCGCCACCACGCCCGCGGCCACCGCCTCCTCCACGGACAGCTTCTGGTTGCGCACGGGGTCGATGACGAAGCCGGTGGCGGCCTGGGCCTCCAGCAGCACCAGGGCCGTGCCGGGCCGCAGGATGCCCTTCCACATGGCCTGGTAGATGCTCATCTTCTCCTGCCGCCCGGGCTTGTCCTTGGCGGGCACCAGCACGCCGGCGATGCAGCCCGTGCCCTCCAGGTAGCGCCTGACCCCATCATCCCGTTTGACATCCTCCACCGTGCTGCGTCCGCCCTCCAGGTCCTCCAGCATGTCCTGTGTTATAACGGCCGACTTCAAGAGCTCTGCGGCTGTGACCTGTCTCCTGAAGCCTCTGAACCACAGCTGCTTCGTGCTCTTCTCTTTCTCATCGATCATGGCGACGATCAGCTTCACCACCTGCTCCAATGCGCATGCGGTGGCGCTCTTGTATTTCCTGACTAACTCCAGTTTTTCCTCCTCTGTCACATACTCAGAGTTCAGCAGCTCCCACACCGATGGCTTCTTTCCCCTGTACCTGCCCACTGTGACTGCCACCCGCTTGGTCTCCAGGGCCCTCCTTGTGGCTTCATCGATGTACATGGCATCTGTTTCATCCCGGACCACAGGGAAAAGAGCCCAGCCCTCCCCCTCCTCCCGGCGGCTCCTCTCCTGCAGTTGCTGGTATGTCACCTTCTCATGCGTGTTGGGGTCCACGAATCTCTTTTTCATGTGCTTCTGATCCGAAACCAGCGGGTACATGTCCTGGTTCAGACAGCCGCGTCTATACGCCGTCTCCAGTGGGAGCCGGAGGTGGCGCAGAGGGTCTATGGCTCCCCCTGTGGCCACCTGCACCTCCAGCAGTCTGAGGGCCTCCTCCCGACTCACTAGCTTCCTCTCCATGGCCTCCAACAGCGGGAGCGTGTCCCCTGTGGCTGGGTCCGTGTAGCCCTTGGCGGCCTTTTCCGCATTCCAGAGCCTTTCCTGCAGCTCCTCACCCACCAGGCCGGCGGCCACAGCCTGGTCCACGGAGAGCCTCTGATGGCTGCGGGGGTCCAGCATGAACCCCGTGGCCGCCTGTGCCTCCAGCAGCAGAGCCGCGAACCCCGCGGGGATGAGTCCCCTCGTGCTGGCCTCGTGGATGCTCATCACCTCCTGGGTGGCGGGGACAGTTACCCCTGCAATGCAGCCGCGGCCTTCCAGGTAGATCTTCACGTGCTCCAGCTTGCTGAGGTCCTGTCCCTCACCTTTCCCTCTGTGCTGCGAGTCCAGGGTCTTTTTGTCGACAATCTCGGCGTTGAACAAGTCTGCGGCTGTCACTTCCCCACCGATGCCGGCCATCCTGATGCCTCGGTTTCGTTTCTCTGTCTCTTCAACTGTGGTGGTGATGATCTCGAGCAGCTTGTCCAGGCGCACGGTCTGCGCTCTGTACTGCTGGACCAGCTTCCGCCGCTGGTCTTCCGAGAAGTACTGTGAGGACAGCAGATCCCAGACGGAGACCTTCTGGCCGGCAAACCTGCCCACGCGCATCGTCACAGCCCTGGACCGCAGAGCCTGCCTTGTGGCCTCATCGATGTATACGTACGGGTCTCCTTTCTTTACGATCTGTAACATGTACAGGCCGGTCTCGGGGTCCTCCACGCAGCGCTCCAGCAGCTGCAGGTACGTGAGGTTCTCGTGCGTGTTGGGGTCGAAGAAGCCCTTGGTGTCGTCGCTCGGGTCCTCCAGGACGCGGTTCATCTCCTCGTCGAAGTAGCCACGCTGGTAGGCCACGTGGACGGGCACGCGGTGGCTGTGCACGGGGTCGATGATGCCGCCCGTGGCGATCTGGGCCTCCAGCAGGCGGATGCCGTGGTCCCGGATGATCAGGTCCTTCTTCATGGCCTGGAAGAGCGAGATCTGCTCCCCGGTGTAGGGGTCGGTGTAGCCGGTGACGGCGCGCTCGGCCGACAGCAGCTTCTGGTAGGTTTCCTTGCCGAACATCCCAGCCGCGAACGCCTCCTCCACGGTCAGCTTCCGGTTCTCCACGGGGTCGATGACGAAGCCGGTGGCGGCCTGGGCCTCCAGCAGCACCAGGGCCGTGCCCGGCCGCAGGATGTGCCTCCTCAGGGCCTCTGATATGCTCATCCTCTCCTTTGTGCCCTGGACAAGGACCCCGGCGATGAAGTTGCCTCCTTCTAGAAACTGCCTCACGCTGTCCATCTCCGTCACCTCCTGCACGGTCCTCGTCCCCTTATTCAGCTCATCCAGAGTCTTCTTGTCGATCAGCTGGGACCTGAACAGGTCGCTGGCTGACACTTGCTTCCGGAGTCCCCTGAACACAGCGTGTGAGGCCTTCCCTTCTGATGCCTCAACCAGGGCGGTGACTGCGCTGACCACCTGCCGCAGGGCCGTGGCCCTCCCGGACTGGCAGAGTGCTGCCAGCTCCCGCCGCTTATGGACGGTGACGTACTCTGAGTGCAGCAGGTCCCACAGGGACACTGTGAGCCCCTTGAACCTCCCAGCACCGACGGGCACCTTCATGGCTCTCAGAGCCACTGCTGTGTGGTCGTCCACCTCAAGCACCACGTCCTGGGGGAGCGGAAGCAGCCACAGGCCGGTGTCGGCATCAAGGACACAGCGCTCCTTGAGCTGCTGGTATGTCACCTTGTCCCGTGTGCTGGGGTCAAAGAAGAACTTACTGTCCTCATCTGTCCCAGCCAGTGCCTGGCTTGTTGGCTCATCCAGGAGGCCCAGCCTGCAGGCTGCCGCCTGGGGCAGGTGCACCCCATAGATGGGGTCCATGGCGCCCCCCGTGGCCAGCTGTGCCTGCAGGAGGGGGAGGCCCTCGCTCTGGGGCACAAGTCCCTTCTCCATGGCCTGCCACAGTGAGAGGGAGCCCCCCAAGTATGGGTCCGTGTAGCCGGCCACTGCCCTCTCGGCCTGCTGGAGCCGCTCGCTCAGTGTCCCACACACCAGGCCGGCCTTGACCGCACCTTCCACTGACAGTCTCTGGTTCGTCAGAGGGTCGATGAGGGAGCCAGATGCCACCTGCGCCTCCAGCAGTCTCTGCCCCAGGCCCGCGGGCAGCAGGCCATCCTTCATGGCCTGGCTGATGCTGGCCTTGGTCCCTGAGGGCTGCAGCAGCACGCCCGCCACACACCCTGTGCCCCGCAGGCAGGCCTTCACCGCAGGCTCTTCGGCGACCTCGGCAGGCAAGCGCGTGCCCTGAGCCAGTGCCGCCAGCATCTCCTGGGAGATGATGCCAGCGTCCAGCAACCAGACAGCGGGGACCTTGCCCCGTGGGCCGGGCAGGGTGACGTGGGCCCGTGCCAGGAGCTCCGCGCCCCGCACCCATGTCTGCACGGCCGCCTGGAGCTGCTGCACGGTGGTCCTCCCCGCCCTGACGTCTTCCAGGAAGTCCCTCCGCTGCTCCTCGGTGAAGTGGCTGGAGTGCAGCAGGTCCCAGAGGGATGTGCCGTCCTCGGCCCCCTGCGTGGCCTGCAAGGTCTCCCGGACCTGCTGGTCTGTGGGCATGGCAGAGGCACTTTCCGGCAGCGGTAAGAGGTAAAGGCCAGAAGCCTCGTCCCTCAGACACTGCTCCAGAAGCCGGGCATAGCTGGTGTGTCCCTGGCCATCCAGTGTGGGAAAGGTCTCCGAGGATCTGGCCAGGGCTGTCTCCATCTCATGGTCGATGCAGCCACGCTGGACGGCCATGGGCATGGGCAGGTGGTAGTGTTCTGAGGGGTCAATGACCCCTCCCGTGGCCACTTGGGCCTCCAAGAGGCGGGCAGCCTGCTCTGCACAGACAAGGCCCTTCTTCATGGCCTGGAACAGGGACACTCGTTCCCCAGAGAAGGGGTCTCGGAAGCCAGTCACGGCGTCCTCGGCCCGTCTCAGCCTGGCATACAGCTCTGGCCCCACCAGCTTCCTGCGCACGGCCTCTGCTGCCGACAGAGTCTCTAGACTGTGGGGGTCGGTGAGGGCTCCGGTGGCGGCCTGGGCCTCCAGCAGGGCCAGCGCCACTCCTGGCCCCAGCAGCTTCTGCTTCATGGCCTGGTAGAGGCTGAGCTGCTGAAGCGAGGGCTGCAGTAGCACCCCCCCCACGGCGCCGGAGCCCTGCAGGTGCTTACGGATGCCGTCCCTGCGCAGCAAAGCCTCAGGGCTGACCTCCCCAGCCAGCACTCGGTCCAGCAGCTCCTGGTCAATGACCTGGGCCTCCAGGAGCTGGTAGGCGGTGACGCGGCCCCGCAGCGCAGGCAACGTGATGTCGGCACACCTCACTACCTCTCTCTCCAGCAGCTGCACGACCTGGTCCAGGGAGACCGCGCGCATCCGGTAGCTGTGCAGGAGCTGCCTCCTGCGGGCCTCGCTCAAGCACTCCGAGTTGACCAGCTCCCACGCGGACACCCGCCGCCCCCGGAACCGCCCGCACTTCACTGACAGCAGCCGGCTCTGGAAGGCCTGCCGCGTGGCGGCGTCCACCAGCTGGGGCCGCGCACTGCTGAGTGGCAGCAGGTATAGGCCGGTCTCGGGGTCACGCACGCAGCGCTCCAGCAGCTGCAGGTACGTGAGGTTCTCGTGCGTGTTGGGGTCGAAGAAGCCCTTGGTGTCGTCACTCGGGTCCGCCAAGATCAAGTTCAGTGTTTGGTCGAAGTAGCCGCGCTGGTAGGCCACATGCACGGGCACGCGGTGGCTGTGCACGGGGTCGATGATGCCGCCCGTGGCGATCTGGGCCTCCAGCAGGCGGATGCCGTGGTCCCGGACGATCAGGTCCTTCTTCATGGCTTGGAAGAGCGAGATCTGCTCCCCGGTGTACGGGTCGGTGTAGCCGGTGACGGCGCGCTCGGCCGACAGCAGCTTCGCATACACGCTGGGCCCGATGACGCCGGCCCGCAGTGCCTCCTCCACGGAGTACCTCTTGTTCTCCTTCGGGTCGATGATGAAGCCGGTGGCCGCCTGCGCCTCCAGCAGGATGAGAGCTGTGCCCGGCCGCAGGAGCCCCTTCCTCTGAGCCTCGTGGATGCTGAGCCGCTCCTGGGAGCCAGGCAGCAGCAGGCCAGCGACGCAGCCAGTGCCCTGCAGGTACCTCTGCACTGAGCCCAGGCTGCCCACGTCCTGGGCTGTGGTCTGTCCCCGAGCCAGCTGCTCATACACGTCCTGGCCAATGATCTCCGCTCTCAGCAGCTCTCCCGGTGTCACAGCGACCCTCAGCCCCGCAAAGGTGGTCCTGGCAGTGGCTGCAGCCTGCTCCAGGGTGGCCCTCAGTGCAGCTGCCAGGTCCTCCACCGAGAGAGTCCCTTCCTTGTATTGCTGGGCCAGCATTGCCCTCTGCCCCACGGAGACAGCCTCGGAGAAGAGCAGCTCCCACAATGACGTGGGCTGGCCCTGGGCCTTACCCACGGGGACGGTGGTCATGGCTGCACTCAAGGCTTGCCGGGTGCTGTACTCAATGAACGGGGGTCCCTGTGGCTCCTCTGCAAGGGCCCCCCCTGAGAGGGGCAGAAAGGCCAGCCCCGTCTCGAGGTCGGTGACACAGCGGGCCAGCAGCTGCTCGTAGCTGAGGCTGTCCTGCGTGGTAGGGTCGGAGAAGCCTGTGGCCTGCGAGAGACACTGCTGTGTCTCCTCGTCCAGGCAGCCGAAGCGCAGGGCAGCCTCCAGGGGCAGCCGGAGCCTGCGGTCCGGACACACGAGCCCGCCCGTGGCCAGCTGGGCATCCAGTAGCCGCAGTGCCCGAGGCCTGTCCACCAGTTCCTTCTTCATGGCCTGGAAAAGGGAGAGGCGGGTGCCGCTGAAGGGGTCGTGGTACCCCGTCACTGCCTGCTCTGCGTCCAGGAGCTGCCCGTGAAGCTCTGGGCCGACCAGGCCCACCTTGACCGCCTCATCCACACAGAGCCGTCGGCCGGTGGCTGGGTCCACCAGCGTGCGGGTGGCGGCCTGAGCCTCCAGGAGAGGAAGAATGGTGCCCACAGGGAGCAAGTGCTCAGTGACGGCCTGGCAGAAGCTCTTCTTGTGGCCAGCGGGCATCAGGACGACCCCCGCCACGCCACCTGTGCCCTGCAGATAGCACTGCACCTGGGGCCACGCGCCCACATCTGGCGCGGCCAGCGTGCCCTCCTGCAGGCCGCGGGCTGTCTCCTCGTCCAGGATCCCTGCCTCCAGCAGCTCAGCCAAGCTGGCCGCCCCACTCAGGGTATAGAAAGTGACCTTGAGGGGCAGCAGGGCCAGCCCTGTGCCAGGGGCTGGCACACACCTGCCCTGCAGCTGACTGTAGGACAGCCGCTCCAGCGTGTTGGGGTCCAGCCAGCCCGGCTCCCGCTCCGAGAGGCTGCGCCACATCTCCTGGTCCAGGAGGCCCTGCTGGCAGGCCAGCTCTGGGGCTACACGCACACCCCGGCTGGGGTCCACCAGGCCCCCCGTGGCCAGCTGGGCCTCCAGCCAGCTCATCCCCAGTGTGCGGTCCACAACCTCCTTCCCGATGGCCTGGAAGAGGGCCAGCTTTTCACCCCCGTAGGGGTCAGGGTACCCAGTGACTGCGCGCTCTGCAGCCAGCAGCTTCTCCTTCAGCTCCAGGCCTACCAGACCCTGTTGCAGAGCCTCAGATACGGGGAGCAGCTGGCCTTGGGCAGGGTCTACGAGGCCCCCAGTGGCCGCCTGGGCCTCCAGCAGGGCCAGCCCGAGCCCATCGGGCAGGAGGCCCTGCTTCATGGCGGCATAGAGGCTCTGGGTCTGACCCGAGGCCTCCACGTGGACCCCAGCAATGCTCCTGGCCTGGTGCCCGGAGGGGGCACCAGCTTCCAGCACGGACTTCGTGATCTTGTGGATGATGGCAGGCTCGGTGCCATTGGTGACGAGGACATCGAGAGGAGAGGCGTGGCCGTTCATGGCGCC
The DNA here is from genome assembly GCF_000325575.1 of Pteropus alecto. Lineage (NCBI taxonomy): Eukaryota > Metazoa > Chordata > Mammalia > Chiroptera > Pteropodidae > Pteropus > Pteropus alecto. Next base: position 7,352,189 of record NW_006436294.1, read on the forward strand.
TGGCTGGCTGTGCAGAGCTCACTCGCCCACGGTGCGCCGTGTCTGCTCCCTGTAGGGGTGGAGAGGCTGTCAGGGACCCTGGGACAGACCGGGGCGGGGGGGGCAGGGCAGTCAGGGCTCAGTCCCTGATCCTGGGTCTGCCTCCTTCCCGGGGGACGAGGGTCGGTCCCAGGTGCGGTCCCTCCCTTCTCCTCGTTGGGTCCCTGGAGGGACCATGTGAGCACTGGGCCCCAGGCTGGCTGGGGCAGCCTCGAGGGACGTGCGGACTATTTCCTCCTGCACGCCATGCTCTGGCCTCCATCCCAGCCCAACACTCTTGCCTGCCCCCCCACACCTGGGGGGGGCTGGGCCTTGTGTGCCTGCATGTGGCCTCAGCACTGTGCCCCCACAGCGCCCACGCCCCCCGTGGCACAGCCCTCCCTTCGCTCCCCAAAGACTTGGCCCTGCCACCCCACGTTCGTGGGCACCATCACCTGCCCTATCCTCCCTCCACCCCTATCTCTCCAGAGACCTCGAAACTCACTCCCTCCCTCCAGCTCCCTGCTGGGTTCTAGCCAGACACCCTCCCATCCTCCGCCCTCTACCCCACCAAGGTGTCCTCCTCCGCCCCACCCTGACCCCGTGCTCTCTGAGCTATGGATGCTCTGCGCCCACACCTGGACACACCTGTGGGGCTGTGGGCAGGGCTAGGCAGTCTCCAGCCTGCCCGTCCCAACCGGCTGGCTCAAAGCCCAGCACCCCCACGGGAGTCTCCTCTCAGCAGATGCCGGCATGCCCAATTCTCTGAGCAGCAGTGACAGGTGCATAACCCCCTGCCCATGCCTGTCCCTTCTATACTGGGTTAAATTGTGTCCTCTCAAAAAACACTCCCAGCCCCTTTCACCATCTATTTGGAAACAGGGCTTTTGCAGATGTGATTAAGATGAGGTCACCTGGAGCAGGGCCCTGATTTGCATGCCTGGTGTCCTTAGGCAGAGAGACGCAGGGACAATGCCCATGACGACAAGGCAGATGGGTGTGATGCAGCCCAGAACGCCACGGGCTGCCGCCAAATGCCAGCAGCGCGGGTTTGGACTCCGGCCTCTGCACTGAGAGGAGTTGTTTCTGTTCTTTCAAGCCGCCCAGGCTGCGGTGACTGCGACAGCCCTGCCCCCCGCCCTGTGAACCATCGCCTCCCCGATTCCTCACAACCACACCCGCAGCCTGTCCTGGTCCACGCCCTCACTCCCCACTGGCGCTGTCTCCTGCGTGCACCCCAAGCCCGTCCCTCTCCCCAGCTCCACAGCTCTGGCTGAGGCATCCTGACTCCACTGCCAAACCTGACAACACATCTGGGGTCTGGCTGTCTCCAACTTCCAGGTCATGTGACATGGGGACCTTCTGCTCTGCCCCCACTTATCCATTAACTCAGAGAGCTCCCCAAGACTGCCTCAGCCCCCCAAATCTGCAGTTGAGCGTGGCCTGTCTGGGGGTCCTGGAACCAAGTGTCCACCTGCCTCACAGGCAACCTCAAAGCCCGTGGCGCCCACACCACTCGTGCCCGTGATGGCTCTCCCTCGCCTGCCCTGAGCCTGCCCTGAGCCCCTAGCAGGTTCCCTGAGGGGTGCTCCTCTGCCCAGACCCCTCACGTCCATATCCGTGGCCTCCCACAGCTCATGGGCACAGTGATGTGGCCTAAGGCTACCACCCTCCCTGCTCCTACACTCCCCACAGCCCTCCGGCCCTGGGACAGGGTGGGGTCAGCGAGCGGCCACAGGGCAGGCGCGGGGACCTCTGTGGGGCACTCTCGCGGCCAGGGCTGTGCTGAGGGCAGTGTGGCGGAGCTGGGTGCAGGGCCCCGCTGTCAGCAGAGAGTCTGGGGCTTTGACACAGAGCCGATGGGGTGGACGCCACAGCTCTGCCAGGCCCTGCAGAGAGGACTGTGGTGGGCGGCTGCCTCCTCAGAACCGTCCCCCTGCCCTCCACTGGGGGTGTCGCATCACCCTGCAGGTCTCCCTGCCGAGACATGGTGAAGCCACCCTCCTCAGTCCCCCTCTGTGCGTGAAATCCTGCTTCCCCTCCCCGCTGCAGATGCTGGGCCGGTGGTTCCTGGGGACACCCTGCAGCTGATCTGTTGCTTAGGCTGAGACAGTTGGTGCCAGGAGCAGGCAGACACCAGGGCAGGGCTTTGGAGGGGTCCCAGGCTGGCCCTGAGGGCAGGGTCACAGGAAGCACTGGGATGGTGGGGAAGCTTTGCCAGGCAAGTGGGCCAGGCAGGGCGGGCCTTTGAGGTGAAGGCGGAAATGGGGACCGCCACTCGGGAGCCAGACGGCACAAGCCTATGTGGATAATGAGGCCTCATGGTGGCCAGTGGGGAGGCACTGACCTCTGCAGGGCAGAGCAGGGCTGGGCAGCTCCATGGTGAGAGGCCACTGAAGGCACCTTGGAGGCAGCAGCTCACAGGCAGCCCCAATCCCATCTCCCGGAGGGGGCGCACTCCTCTGAGAGGTGATGCGCCCTGTCCTAGCAGGGGACCCCGTGGGCCCAGGAACCTCCTGCCGCATCTCTGGATTTAAATGTCCTGGTCCCAGGGGACACAGCTCTAGTCCCACAGCCATGACCACGGCACCACGAGGCCAGCAGAAGAGTGAGCCACCCAGCGGGGGAGCTGAGCTGTGACAAGTGGGGCAGGGGGTGCCCTGGTGGCCACTGGCTCCTCACCTACCTGTCTGACAGGGAGCCTCAGGGATGGGGTCTGCCCACACCCCAGGTGGGTGCTGAGCTGGCAGCCAAGCAGCCTGGTGAGGGAGTGAGGAGGAGGAGACGGTGAGCACCCAGTGTGGCCGAGGCCTGCTGCAGCGGCAGGGGCCGGGGGCCGCCCCGCTCACCTTCTCCTTCTGTGTCCCCGAGGAGCAAGCGCCTGGGCAGGGTCCCGGGGCTCGGAGTGACCGTGGTGGATACAGGGCTGCCCTAACCTGTTAGAGGTCAGCGAGACGGCACCTCGGGGGCCAGCTCGTCCCTCCACCCACCTGCTTCCACGAGCCAGCCCGTGGCCATTTCCTAACATTCTGTGTCAAGCTCTGGTCCCGGGACGGGCCTGGTCCACTGCACCAGGAACCGCATGCTTTCTTACAGCTTCTGCCTTCCAAGGGTCTGACCCGAGGGAGCCGTTAGGCTGGCGCGCGGCCCCCGCATAGGAGTGCGTGGTGGCAGAGCTACCGGGGTGCCCAAATGGGCACAGCTGCAGGTGGCCCTCGGCCTAGACACAGGCAGTCAGCCCAGAGCCCAGACGGGCTGTGCTGCAGCTGGGAGGGGCGGCGCCAGGCCGGGGGACCCGGTAATGTCGTAGCCACTCAGGGTCCCGGCACCAAGGGCAGTCCTGGTGGGAGAGGGCTGGGGACCGGGAGCAGGTGCCACGTGAGTGCAGCAGGAACCTTGGGGAGGCACTGGAAAGAGGGGTCTGGCAGCCTTGGGGCTGAGAGGTGGAGCAGGTTCCTCCTCCTCCGCGCCACACAAAAATTTGGCAGAGAATCTGAGAAGGGCAGAGGGTCCTCCCAGGGCTTCCTGGCAATGACCTGCCTGGTCGCCCTGGGCAGCAAGAGGTGGGAGGGCCATTCCTGAGGAGGGTGGGTTCGAATTCCTGGAGGGAGGGGCACGATACTAGTCACATCCTGAAGAGCAGCCCCCACGCCAAGGGTGGGTCCTGGGGGCTAGCTGGTGTCCACCTGAGCCAGATCCGAGCAGAACAGGTGGCCAGGAGCCCACAGAGGGAGGTGGCGACCTTTGCCCGCTGTCAGCAGCCGCCGGACGACCAGCCCAGGTGCAGAGGCAGAGATGATGGCCTAATAAAAGCTGGGCATGATGGGGTGGGGGCGGGGCGGAGGGCCATGAAGGGTGGGGCGAATGATGGACAGAGCTTCACCCACCTTTGCCTCCCAAGTGTCCTGACGACCCCAGCAGGCGACTCTGTGCCCACCCACCCGAGAGCAGGTAGCTCCCTCAGCGGGCCAGCTCGCGGGCACCCCAGGCAGGAGCCACACCACACTCTCGACTTGTCAGCCTAAGTGCCTGGCCTGCTCCTCTCACAAACGCCCGCCCTCCGCGCCGGGCATGGGGACAGGCAGGCAGGTACCCGACCTGCAGGGCCCCGCCCCAGGAGGCG
>NW_006436294.1:7356938-7368413 GCF_000325575.1 Pteropus alecto
GCGGAGGAGCAGGGTCGTCTCCCTCCCACCCCTGCCCCTCTCGACCCCTCCCCCGGAGTCACGGTGAAGGAATGCGGGCGGGCGCAGGGAGCAGGGCGGTGCGTCCCGCACGGGCCCAAGGCGTTTGCATGGAGTTTGCAAGGGAAATGCGGCCCCCGCGCAAGGCCGGCGTGGCGTCCGCGGGGCTCCGCGCGCTCCCTCGGGCCGGGGCGGGCTGCCGCTTACTCCTGATTAAGCCTGGGTCTGGCGAGCCAGGGTGTTCTCAGGGGCTCCCCTGGCTGCGACCATCCTTGGACTTGACCTTGGAGAGCTGGGGTCTCTGGTCCCTAGCAGGCTCCCGGTCCTGTCTGGAAGGAATGGCCAGGCCTCACCCTCGGGTCCAGCCCCACCACCTGGACTCAGAGGCGGTCCCCTGTCCATGCAGGAGAACCTAGGCCCCCTCTCAGATGCCCAGCCCAGCACCCACATTCTGGCTGGAGGTGCTGAGGGTGGGGTGCCAGGACAGGAACCGCTGGCGATCTTCCAGCTGGTCCTCCCCTTCGCTGCCCAGAGAGCCCAGATGGACAGGGCGGAGCAGGTGTCTTTCACTCCCAGGGCAGGGCCCAAAGCCTCTCTTCTGCCCCCCATAACTGGCCTTGAGGGCTCAGTCTCGCCTCTCACAACCCCCACCTCTGCCTGGGTCATTCTTGACCAGATACTCATCCGGGACCACCTAGCTACCTCCAATCCAAACCACGAAGGCACCTTGAGACTCCCGCACAGGCACAGGGGTGGCGGGTGACAGGGCCACTCCCACAGCTCAGCCCTCACGCCTTGCACCTGCTCGCCGAGGCTCCCTGACCCCTGGCCTGGCCTCTGGCCAACTGTGTGCTCCTCTCTGCCCACGCTGGCTGTGCTGTGTGGCTGCTGCTGGCCGCTGGGGAGTTCTGACCCCAACAGAGTGGAGAGCTCTGGCATGAGCCACAGCCCTGGCTAGGCAAGCCACCGCAGCCACCGCAGCCCCGCTCGCCGGCTGCCAGCACAGTGTCCGTGATGGCCTACGGGGAAGCGGGGCCATGCTGGCCGTGGCTTGTGGCCCAGAGGACACCCCAGAGCTGCTGCTTCCTGTGGCCAAGTAATTGCAGGTGGCATCACTGCCAGGCCACGAAATCCAGGTGTGTGCCAGCCCCACGCCGTGGGAAGGAGGTGTGAGGTTGGCCAGGCCTGGGTCTCATGTCGCCAGGAGTGGGCAGTGTGTGCCTGTCTGCCCACTGTGCCAGCCGCTCCAGCCGCTCCTCTAGCTGGGCCCTCAGCTCGGGTGAAGAGCAGCATGGTTCCAGGTGGCCCTGCCTGGGGACAGAGAGCCTTCCGTACCCACCCCAGCCATCTCTGCTCCCTGGCCAGAGGAGGTGAGGCAGGTTGGAGACCCCTGCTTCAGCTCAGCAGCAGCCCAGCCCTCGTGGTGCACCCTGGGCAGCGGGCATGGACACACACACCTGCTCTTGGCTCTTCAGCCCTTGCTATTCAGAGGTGCCCTCTCTAGTTCCAGCTGAACCCCTGGGCTTGCTGGGGGTGAGGGCTCAGTGGACTCCATGCCTAGGTCAGGTGGAAGTCCCCGCTGAGTACAGACAGTGTCCCTGGTCAGCCACCCCCCCTCCTGGAGCTGCTCCAGCTGCTCCCTCACCAGCCAGCTTCGCTGTGCCAGAGGGAAGGGCTGGGGTCAGGGACGTGGGCCCAAGAGGGCCCTTGGACTCTAGCACCCCAGGCAGGGTAGGAGGGACTGGGGGAAGGGCTTTCCGGGGGTCCCCAACATGAGCACAGAGGCCGTCTTCATTGATCTACCCCACCCTGCCCACCCCACTCACCACTCACCCACAAGCCGCTCCTCCTGCCTACGGGCACGGGCCCACGGAGCCCTGTGCTCACCCTAGCCCTGCCCAGGGCCCTGGGCTGTAGCTGCAGGCAGGCTCCAGCTGGGTTAGGAGCTGCTCAGCCCTGGGCCTCCTTGAAGCTCTAGGTGACGGCACAAGCTGCTCCAGGAGCCCCCACCCAGGGATCGAGTTGGGGGATCGGTGCATCCTCCCCACGCCAGCACCCTCGCCCAGGTGCCCTCGGCTCACCAGCCTCTGCCCGCTGCACCAGGCTGTGGCATCTGGCCTGCAGCTCCGCTGGGCTCTGTGCCTCCTGCAGCCTCAGCTCCACCTGCCATGTCCACACCCCCAGCAGGCGCCAGAGCAGCTGCCAGGCCTGGGGCACAGGGCTGGTCGCAGGGTGCCCGTCACCCCTGCCCCTCCCGGGGGCCCCTTGAGCCTGAAGCCCGCCATGGGTGAGGGTCTACAGGCCATCGCTGCGCTGGTGCCTTGGCCTGAGGCTTGGAGAGGACGCGGGGTCCCAAGGTGTCCCCACCTGGCCCTGCCCTCCACACGCTGTACCTCCCACTCCCGCAGCTGGGCAGTAGCCTCCGTGACAAGGCTCCTGCGAGGAACTCACTGAAGTTCCCCGCACTGAGGGACCTCCACTCACCTGGGCTGCCCTGCCTCCCCGGGGGGCCCCACTGCCACAGCCCCCTCAGCCCTGTCGCCTCGGTTACCTCCAGGGCACAGGGCCCCCCAGGCCTGGGAGACCCCTTGTAGGGAGGGGTCCCCTTGGGCCCTGGGGCTGGCCGGGTGCCATGCCTCCCCTCCCTCAGACAGCCCAGCAGTAGGCTGGGCTTCCCATGGGAGGTGGTGCTGTGCACCCCGTGCGGGCAGGGCATTGCAGCAGCAGGGCCAGGGGCACCCACGTCCGGGAGAAGGAGGGAGCCCCCACCACCTTTGTCCCTGTCCTCCGCATAGACCGTGGTCCAACCGGTCCAGCCGGCCGCCAGCCCCAGCCTCTCCTGGCCTCCTCCCGCCAGGCACCTGTTTCCTGGGAGACTGACCCTGGCCCCAGCCATGCGGGTGGGGGAGGCTGCAGGGCGGAGCTCCTCGCCCCTGCCCCTCAGTCCCCTGCCCAGAGGAGGGTCCGAGGCTCTCGCTCCCACACGCACTGCCCTGGGCCTGGGGATGGCTGCTAGCTAAGGACGCCAGGCAGGCCCTGAGGGTGACCTGGGGGCTTGGAGGAAATGCAGGGCAGTGCAACACTTTGGGGGACCCCTCAGGCTGCGTGGGTTCTCCTAGCTCCTCCTCCTCAGCCAGACCCTAGGACCCCGAGCTGCATCCCCCCACCTCCTCCTCTAGGCACCCCACTCTTCGGGCCCTGACACCCCACCAAGGCTTCCTGACACCCCAGACTGATTGGCGCTCGGTCCCAGGAACCGCACTCCGTGGTCGCATCTCGCTGCTCTCCCTGAGCTGAGCCCCCCCCCCTCCAGCCGGAAGCCTTTCCTCCCAGGCCACCTAGGCAAAGGGGACCCCCGAAGGTGGGGGGCTCCTAGGCTCCCGCTCGCTCAGGGCTTTCTAACGTGCTACTGAGGCCAGTCAGGCGGGCACCCACGTGGACCCATTCATTCATTCGCTCATTCATTCATTCATCCGTTGACCCCTTCACCGAAGTTGTCATTTACCAAGGAGTGGACGCTGTGTCCAACAAACGAGCCGAGGGCCTTCCCACGCCCACAGCCACGCTGGGCCCCAGACCCTCCCAGGAGCTCACCCTGCCTAGGCAGCCGGCGCCCAGCCTTGGGGGAGCCTGGGGCGTGGACTGACAGCAGGGTGCCCTGGGCGGCCAGCCCGTGATCACCAGGCCCACCCTGCCCAGGCTCGCCTCTCCCGGGTTGTGCTGCCGTTGCCCTGGGAATGCTCCATCGCTGGGTGGGGTGGGTGGCGGGCAGGCCAGGGCAGGCGGGCAGAGGCTGTGGGCGGGTGGGTGGGCAGCGCCTTTCCCAGGAGGGGCCCGCCCTGCCCTTCCCCCTCTGTTCCCAGCCCCCACCCCCAGGCTAGGGAGCACCCAGAGTGGGCCCCTGGGGGGCTGCAAGCGGTACATTCCAGCGAAGGCCTGTTCTACCTCGGCCCAGACCTCTTCGTGCCCACCCAGCTGCCGGGGTGTCCTTGCAGGGCCCAGGGAGCTCCCCAGACCGGCCGCCTCAGGCCGCCCATGCAGAGGTGGGGAGCAGTGCCCTGGCTCCTGACGCCTGGTCCATGTGCGCACCTCCCCGCCCGGGACAGGGCTGGGCCGGTCTTCTGTTCCAGCCTGCACAGGGCTGGCCCAGGGCCCGCGACAGGCACAGGAGGCCAGGGGCCTGGGAAAGCCTCCAGGGCCCACTTAGGGCTGCCTCCAGCCTTTCGCATTGGGCACCTGGGGTCCTAGGTCAAGCCGGCTGCTCCTGGCTGGGGACAGCAGCCCACCCAGCAGGACTCTGGACGGCCTGGCCCTCCACGGTGGCCGAGGCTGGCCACGTGGCCCCCCTTCCATGCCGGGGCTCCCGCGGCACGGCAGCTGAGTGATGGGGCCGCGGGCCGCCCACACGCGGAAGCTGGTTTGCTGCCGCCCCCGGCCCTGTGCCCTGCGATGGTGGCTGGACCTCGGCACCGGCCATGTCCCCTGCCAGGACCTCCCTCCTGTGTCCTCTCCTTGCACATCGGGCTGGTGCCACCTGAGCACCTGTTCCCGAGGCCACACATGGCGGTGCCCTCACCCCCACCTGAGCCAGGGACCAGCCGGGCCCCGCCCGCACCTCCCACCCCTCAGGCAGCGGGCCGCACGGACTTCACGGGCGGGCAGCACTGACTGACCACGGTCAGAACCGGGCCTGCGGACATAGCCCGGACCGGTCCCACCCAGCCGCACGGCGGCAGCTCCCAGCCCTCATTGGGGTGAATCTGGTGTACACACAGTGGCATGTCTGACGGTGGCACTGGGGGCCGGCGGCTGGCCTGGCGGGAGCCAGCCTGGACGAGCTGGCTTTGGCAGAGTGGCGCGGAGTGGCCTGGAGCAGGAGGAGGGGGGCCGGGTGGGACCTGCTGCCACCAGGCCTGGGCCGAGGCCAAGACCAAGCCCGCGGCGCAGCTGCTCCTGTGCCTTTCCCACGGCGGGGGGCTCTGAAGCCCCGCAGGAGGGGCCGGGGGGAGGGGGGCAGCTGACTCAGCCAGAGGCCTGTGTGCCGCCTTCTGGATGGGCAGGGTGTGCGTCTTTGCGAGACACAGAGGTTTGCTAGGGAGACGGCACGCAGCAGCGGCGGTTGGAGCGTGTGTCTGGCAATAGAGGAGCCCAGAGAATTTGGGAGAACCTGAAGTCCCAGGGACCTGCACCTCGTCCCAGGTGGAGACGACGTGGCCATGTGGCAGGCCCAGGCAGAGCACCGTGTGGCCCCACGTAGGGACAGGCAGACCCTGAGAGCCTGTCAGTCACCGGGAACCCAACCCAAACTGGCTCGGGGAGAGAGAGGGAGGGAGAGAGGTTGTTGGCCCAAAACGCAGGGAAGCTGGGACAGGTGTGACTGACCGCAGCGTAGACACTGTCACCGGGGCTGGCTGCCCGCACTGCACCAGCTCCAGAGAGAAAAGGCGAAGAGGAAACTGTGTTCTCTCTCAGAAGACCAAGAAAAGGCCCTTGGCAAGCGGCCTGGGCTGCCCGGCGGGCGAATGGCTCCCAGAGTCCCTGCCAACCACGCGCCTCACTGCCAGCACAGTCCCCAGAGAGCCGTGTGCACTGGGTCTGTTCACAGCCTGTCCCTCCAGGGCCACAAGCAGCCCGAAGTGCACGCGGGGCGGGGACTCCGTGTTCGGAGTGGGGCGAGGCCTGTGCCCTCCGCCCGCTCGGTCTCAGGTCGCGGCTAGGAGAGTCCATCCCTTGTCCCAACTTCCCATCAGCTGCAATGGCCTGCATCACTGGTGACAGAGAACCTCACGGGAGGTGGCTTCGGCGGACGCGGGGCTTGGCTCCCCCGTGTGAGAAGCCGAGGCCAGGCGCCCTCGGGGACGGCTGGGCCCCGCTGCTCGGTCCTCCCGGCTTTGCGTTCCGCTTCTGGGCTCCGTTCTCCGGTTACGGGGGCACGGGCGGCAGCCGAGGACACCACTCACCACCTGCCACCATTTCTAGAAAAATCACACTAGTTGTCTTAGGTCACCTGCTGTTACGAGTTGAATGGTGACCCCCCCTCAAAAAGCATGGAAACCCCAGCCCGCTACCTGTGAACCTGGCTTTGTTCGCAGCTGGAGGTTTGCGGATGCAATCAGGTTCGATGAGGTCACTGAGCTGGGCCCTCTCCACCGTGCCTGGTGTCAGGAGAGAGCCATGGGAACTCGCCGAGTGGCAGCGGCGGACGGGGCGAGCCAGGGGAGCTGAATCAGGAGGGGAGGGCTCAGCCTCGGGTTGCCGAGGGGCCCCAGCCCTGGGACCCGTCGATGGTGACTCACGGCCTCCAGAGCTGATTCGGTGCGTCCCTGCGGGGCTCAGCTGCCCCGCATGTGGCAACCCCAGGAGACCGAGGCAGCTGCCCACTCAGGGCTGGTCCCGCTTGTCCCACAAGGTGGGGACGGAGGCAGCAGCACCCGATGCCTGAGGCCTGAAGGTGGGGGCTGTTCTGAGGGAATGGCGGGGCTCCCAGGAACAGGGCGAACGGGCTGCGGGCCGCAGTGCGGGTGGGAGCTGGACGTGGGCAGTGACCACAAGGAGTGGGCCCTGGGAAGAGAGGGCGTCTGGCCTGACTCCCCGCTCCCGGCCCCAGCCACCTAAGCCCAGTCTGCAGGGTGGGCTCCCACAGCTGTCTCCTCGCTCACAAAACCAGCGGCCACGCCTCCGGCACAGGCGAGCGTGGTCGCTGGGCCCGCTGGTCACCCAGCTAATGCCACAGAATCTAAGAGGGGGCATGCGGCTGCAGAGGCGACACTGGCGGCGAGAAGCTGGCCGCAAACGCAGCCTTGCGTTGGTGTCCCCGCCCGGTCACGAGGCTTTGCAGCTTCTGGTGGCCCGGCATCAGGGCCAGCGTCACCCCGCCTTCCTGGGCTGCAGACCCCCTGCCACACCCTCCAAACGCCTCCTTCCTCCTCTCTGCTGCTCCCGAGCCTCCGCCGGCCACTGTGCGCCTCTGTCCCCACCTCTGGACTGGGAGGCGTCTGAGCGGAGCATCCACCACACCGTCTGACCCACAGTGTCCTCACATCAGGGGACCGGCGTGATGCTCTGTGGACTGCCAGGCCAGGGGCATCCCACAGGCACACGGGGCCGGAGACCAGGAGAGTTAAGTGTCCTGTGTCAAGTCGTCGTAACGTGGGCTGTGATCCTTGCCAAGAATATGCAAACTGTCCGAGGTCCTCTTTCATGATGGGACCAAAAAGGTGCATTCCTGGCTCAGAGAGATTCACCTTCACGGGGCCCGGTGTCGGGTCACCTCGCCCGGGGACTCCACCTTCGGGTCACCTCGCACAGGGCCCCATGTCAAGGCACCTCACCTGGGGCCCGCTTTGCAGCAGCAGGGGGCAGATGACCGGCGTGTTGACCGGTGCAGTGACCGCAGCCGCGCTTCCGCCTTCAACTCTAGGCCCTGCAGGTCCAGATGTCCTGGTTCCAGGGAGGGTTTCCTTCTGCCAGGAGACGCAGTCGGGGTCCACTAAAGCCCCCAGTTGCCAGACCAGCGTGGGGCGAGGAGCGACCACGGCGTCAGGAGTGGCTGCTGCGGTCATCAGGCTGAGCTCGAGTCGCGGCTGTTGGGCGGGGTGGCCGAGGAGGGCGTTTGGGCTCAGAGGTCTCCTTGGACATTGCTGGTGACCCAGGCCCAGCCCGTACACAGCCAGTGTAGCCACTACAACACCTGCCCGGCCTGGCCTCGGATCTCTCAGGGGCCTGGGTCACCCTCCAGACAGGCCATTCAGCCAGGAATAGGATAGAAGGGTCAGTCGTGGCTTTGGGACCAGCTGCGGGGCCGGGCAGGAGCAACCCTCCTCTTTGAAGTCTGTGTTATTTTTCCAGAATCACAGCAGCCACGGTTCTGAGCTTAACGTGGGGAGTGAGGGCGTCTGAGCGGTGCAAGGGCTGGACGGGGGCAGGCGCTGTCACGCCCCCCTATGCCCCCGCGACCTTGCCGCGTCCTGCACACAGACGCTGGCCAGCCCCTGCGCCTGCGGCCAGCACCTGCTCCGCCTGTGAACACAGACGAACGTGTCTGTGAACTTAAGTTCCCTGGGGCGACCCCTCATCAAGACGGGCAGTGCCCCAGCCCCTGATGGGGATACCTGGGGGAGGGTCATTCCCTGAGGATGTGTCCATTGCCCTCTGTGGGCTTCACTAGACAGGGGCCCTTCTGGCTCCATCTGCCAATTATCTGACTGAAGTGACGAAATGCAAGAGGCTTCTTCACGTGGCTGCAGAGAGCAGAGGGCCGCCGGGCACGCAGGCCAGGAGCCCAACGCCGGCCCGGGTGGGCGCGGGAGGGGCGGGGCGGGCAGCTTCGCCGGCCTCACTGTTGGGCCCTGTGCGCTGCCCCCGAACCATGGTTTTCAGGTTTCACTTTCCCCCAGATCCTTGCCTTGGGGTCCAACTCGGGGAGCCCGGCCCAGGGCCCATGGCCCTAGGCAGGTTGCTCACATGGCACCACGGGCACCTGGCTCTGGCGAAAGCCTGTCCCCCTGCTCCCAGGGCCCCGTCAGAGCAGGAGGCCCTCCCACGGCCACCGCCGGACCCCCGGAGCCTGTCACACAGTGCCAGGCACACAGTGGGCGTACAGTTAAAGCCGAACCGACCAGCGAATCCAGTCGTGCGTGGAGATGCCTGGGCAGAATGACCTGGGCAGGTGCCATGCTGTCACCGTGGCGCCCGGCGCCTCCTGTGGCCTCCCCACCTGGCCTGGACTTCACCCTCAGAACAGGCTGGCAGGTCTGCTGCGCTACTGGACCCCGGTGGGGCCACAGGCTGCCTTCCCAGCTAGGGTGGAGACACTGGGCAGAGTCCTGTGTAGGCTTAAAGTCCCCCTATCCCCTCGTCTGGTGGCAGATGTGTGCGCCTGAGGCTAAGGTGGGGTAGGAAGGGATGGCAGCAGGAGGGAGCAGACGCCTAAAGGCGGGGCCACCTGCTTGTGCACCTGGCTTGCTAGTCGGGACTTGCTCCCGGTCGGGCTGTCCTCTCCGGAAGGTGGAGCTGCCCAGCTTTGTGGCCAGAAAATCGGTGACCCCCAGGCTATGATGGTGGCCAAGGGCCCGGGTCCCTGGTGTTGCTGGTCAGGCTTCAGGCTGGTCCTCAAAGGGGACAGGTCACTTTTGAGGGGCGCGGCTCGGGGTCAGTGCTGGGACCCTCCTTATAGGGCTCATGCGGGCTCCACGCAGGTCCGAATTCCTAGGGACATCAAACACTGTCACAGTGACGATGTCCTGAGGCAGCCCGGACCAGCCGCAGAGCCTGAGGGGGGAACCTCCATAGCCAGAAGGAGCGGGTGGCCAAGGGGACCCCCGTCAGCTGTCTACCCCCCAAGGGGCAAAGTGAAACAACCCCGCGAAGAATGCTGTGGCAGTTTCAGCCCAAGTCACAAGTCTTTTCAGCGGCCACCCTTCCAGTGCCAGGGATTTTCCTGCCCCCAGGAGGGTGGACTTCGCACAAGGTCGCCCAGTGCTGCCTGCAGGGCAAGGCCAGGCGTCTAGACATGACTCACACATCAAGGGCGGATGCAGAAGCCACGGGTCACCCGCAAGTCACGCACACCCCAAATACCAAGCAGCCGTTGAGAAGGAAGGAAAGTGTCCAAGATGCTCTGGGCTGCGGGACCGAAAAGGGTGAGGGGCCAGAGCTGCCCGGTCCCCGGGCCTCTCCGCGGTGGCCGCCTGCAGCGCTCAGTCCTGAGACATAGAGTTCGCTCAGGCCAGTGCCCAGCCATTGCCCGAGGTCTGAGCATCTACCTGTCCCGCCCTCTGGAGAGACCCATCACCCACAGCCCAAGGGGCCCAGCTCCGAGGGGCCGGGCCTGGCGCCGCGGTGGGCAACTGCGCAGCCATTGGTTCCCATGCAGCTCACGGGCCCCTTGTGGGCCCGTGGCCTCTGACACCTGTTTCTGGCAGACGGGGTCCAGTCATCTCTGTAGCAGGACAGTGTGAGGTGTGGGGGGCACGACGAAGCTATCCCAGGTCCCGACCCACCTTTGTACCCGTCCACCCACAAAGCACCCCAAGAACTCCCTGGACCCTTTCAGCGACCGCTGCACGCGTGCCTCACAGCTGGGGCTGCCGACAGACTTCAGGCCGCTCTTGCTTTTTAGCAGTTACGAACGACGCTAGGCACCCCCACGCGCACACTTTGCTGGGACTTGGGCTTTCGGTTCTCTGGCAGCGGCTCTGCAGTCCCTGGGAGCCGGGCCCGGGCCCGTGGTCACGCCGCGCTCAGTGATCCGAGAGGCAGTGGGACTGCTCGCTGCTCTGGAGTGGCCGCCAGCGGCGTGCGAAAGCCCCGTGTGTCCCCGTCCTCGCCGGCACTGGTCACTTCCTGTTCTGTCCTCCCAAAATGCCGCCCCGCCTGCCGAGCAGGCAAGAGGTGGCACTTCGTTGCTGTTTTGATTTGCGTCCCGAGCGGCCAATGACACAGAGCATCTCTCCACGGGCTTCGTAGCCATTCGTGCATCTCCTTTGGAAAAACGTCTTCTCGAATCCTCTGCCTGCTTTTAAATTGTAACTTGTCTCTACTGTTAAGTTATAAACGTCCTTTATGCATTCTAGGTGCAAGTCACGTACCAGATCGATGGCGTCTAAATATTTCCTCCCACTCTGTGGCTTGTCGTTTTACTTTCTGGGTGGTGTCCTTTGAAGGGCGTTTTTGATGAAATCTCACTTATCTACTTTTCCTCGTCGCTTACACATTTGGTGTCTTATGTAAGAAATGATTCCTAAGGCAGAAAATTCACGCCTATGTTTTCCTCTAAAAGCTTTATAGTTTTCGCTCGAAGCTTAAACGTTTTAGTTTAATAGTTTAGCTCTTACGTTTAGGTGTTTGGTCCATTTGGGGTTAATGTTTGTACGTGATGCGAGGTAGGTGTCCAGCTTCACGCTTTTGCAGGCGGACACCCAGTTGTCCCAGCTACATTTGTTAAAAAGTTTATCCTTTTCCCACGGATGGTCTTGACACCCTTCTTTAAAACCAACTGATCATAGATGTCTGAGTTTATTTCTGGATCCTTAGTTCTTGTCCATCGATCTATAGGTCCACCTTCATGCC
The DNA here is from genome assembly GCF_000325575.1 of Pteropus alecto. Lineage (NCBI taxonomy): Eukaryota > Metazoa > Chordata > Mammalia > Chiroptera > Pteropodidae > Pteropus > Pteropus alecto. The sequence continues at coordinate 7,368,027 of NW_006436294.1, forward strand.
GGTACCACAGTCTGACTTGTGAAAAGTTTCTAAGCCTTTGTAGTAAATTTTGCTACAAAATTTGTAGTGAATTTTTAAATTGAGAAGTGTGAGTCCTCCGACTTATTTTCCTCCAAGATCGTTTTGGCTCTCCTGGGTCTCTTGCAATTCCATGAGAATTTTAGGATCAGCTTGTCAGCGAAAAAACAGAAAGAAAGGAAGGGAGGGAGGGAGGAAAGGAAGGAAGGAAGGAAGAAGGAAGAAAAAATCGCAAGTATTGGTGAAGATGTTGGAAGGAAGAAATCAGAACGTTTTTGCACTGCTAGTAGAAATGTAAAATGATGCAGCCATCATGGATGACAGAAAGGCAGTTTCTCAAAAAATTAAGCATCGAATTACCTTATTATC
>NW_006436294.1:7369059-7369724 GCF_000325575.1 Pteropus alecto
GCGTCCCCGTGAACGGTGCTGGGTTTTGTCAACTGTGCTGGTCGCGTCGGCAGCTCCGCCTCAGATCATCAGGTATCAGATTCTCATAGCGCCGGGCCCCGATGCCGAAAGAGTTGGGGACCGCCATCCTAAGGGAAGAGTGAGATTAGGGTATCTGTGCTCGTCACACGTCTGCTCAGGCCTTCGGTCTCTTCTTGAGCTAGTCGGGGACCTTCCGTGTAATGATTCCCTCGTGGATGTCGTCCAGTTTGCTGGCGCGCACTTGTTCGCAGTATGGCCGTCCCATCCCTCCGATCTCTGCGCGGTCAGGGCTATATCGCCGCTTCCACAAACGCTGAGTCCTTCCCGTCTTCCTTCTCCCTTGGTCAGTGTAGCTAAAGGTCTTTCCGTTTTCTTCATCTTGTCAAAGAACCAATTTTTGGTTTCATTCCCCTTTCAGTACTGTTTTTCCATTCTCTGCGTCTGTTCTAATCGCCATGATCCCCATCCCTCTGCTTGGTCTGGGTTTAGTTTACTTTTGTTTCTTAAGGTGAGAGGTGAGGTGGTTGTTTCGAGATCTTTCTTCTCTCCACTTAGGTGTCTGCTGCTAGCAACTCCCCCGATCACTGCTTTACTGCGCCCCACGGGGCTCGGAGCTGCTGTGCTTTTGTTTTATTCATTTCAGC
>NW_006436294.1:7369781-7375419 GCF_000325575.1 Pteropus alecto
TAGGTGTCTGCTGCTCAACTCTCCCCCGATCACTGCTTTACTGCGCCCCACGGGGCTCGGAGCTGTGCTTTTGTTTTATTCATTTCAGAGTATTTTGTAACTTCTCTTGGCAGTTTCTCCTTTGACTCGTTGGCAACTTAGGGGTGTCGTTCAATTTCCACGTATTTGTGAATTTTCCAAATTCCTTTCTGTTGACTTGTAATTTCGTTCTATTGCGATCAAAGAACATCTCTTGCATGATTTCCAGCCTCTTAAATTTATCGAGACTTGTCCGATGGCCTGACGTACGCCACCCCCTCTCTACCCGGAGCACGTGCCACACACCCTTGAGAAGACTGTGTGTCGTTTCGGGTGTGGGCTGTTGCGCTGGGTCCGCTTAGCTCACAGAGTCCTCCCCTGCCTTGCCGGTCCCCGTCTGCGTGTCCTCTCGTTACCGAGGGTGGGGAGCCGAGGTCCGCAACTGTTATCGTTAAATTGCCGATTGCTCTCTCTTGCTCTCTCGTTGTGCTCTGTGTGTTTTTAGGCTCTTCGTTAGGTACACACGTGTTTATAAACATCGTGCCTTCTTCACGGACTGACCCCTTTGTCCACAGGGATCATTTTTCTTCGAGTCTGTTTTGCCTAGCGCCCCTTTCGTATTTCCCGTGTGTCAGGCCCACTACCAACAAACTCCCAGTTTTTGTGTATCTAACAATGGCTTAATTCCCTTTTTCATTTTTGAGGAAGGATCGTGCTAGTTTAGGCAAGAGGGAGAGGCCTGTGTATGAACAATTGACAGCTGTACACCACCTAAATTATTGTCGTTCCACAGCATAGATTGTCTTTTTCAAACTGTTAAAAACTTTTAACACTCAATATGAGCACTGCTGTGCAAATCACATCTTCATGCTTTCGACTGCCGATAAATGCTTTGTCCCGTCCTCACCCATTGTTATGGCACGAACGATTCTGAGACCCACGGAGCCAATTGAGATTAATTATGAGCCTTTATTAGCCGGCCGGCGACTGACTCCCTACCACGCAGGGCTAGAGGAGATCAGCCCCAAGCTTCCAGAGCAGGCAGCTGATAAAGCTCAAGACCATATCCTGGTGGTCTCCTGAACAAGCCAGCAGATTACAGAAGTGGAAGTTGGCTTTTAGCATATCTTTGCCCGGAACAACACCCTTAATTAACAAGTAAATGGATTACAGAAGCAGACATTGCCCATCTACATATTTTATACAATACACTTCCTAAACCACACACAAGCAAGTAGGACAACTTCTGATATCTAAAGATATTTCTTCTCTGTAGCTGACTTAGCTAGTTTGCTCACTTGAAAATTTTCCACCCTTAACACCATCAGCTGATACTTTTCATGCCCAAAAGTGCCCCGCCCCGCCCTCCCGGCAGGAGGCCGGCGGGAAATGCGGATTTTTGTGAGAACGTGACGCGTTGCTGCCACCTGCCGGAGAGCCCTCGTATTAGCTCTCGGCCTTTGCAGCCACCCTTGCGGGACGCCAAGAAGCCATGATGAAAATGCATTACAGTGAAAATAAGAGACAGCTGTCTAAACAGCGGTGACCCTCCTCCTGGCTCGAACTGATCACGAACAATCTCAGAGAGAGACAAAGAGGTGGGACAGGGAGGACCAGACAATGACATCCCACACGCTGAGCCTTCTCAACGCGAATGCAGATGTCACATCCTAGCGGATCTGCTCTACGCTCAGTCTCACACAGGGGCTGGGACAGTCTCAGCTTCTTGAGGGCACGCGGTCGAGTGGGTGTGGCCCGCAGCCCCAGCCAGAGATGCGAAGGACCATGTATCCCCATCCCATGGTCCAGTGTTCTCAGATCAGAGATGTCGCCTGTCCCCGCCAGTGTGGGAAAGGAGGCTTCCCCCAACTTGGAGCTTTAGTCCTCTGTCTCCACTTGGCTTATGGTCCTTTGAGCGACGGGTTCCCAGGGTGTGGCTGCCCGGGTAGGTGGGGCGGGGGGACTTGAAGCCAGCAATCCATCGGCACCCTGCTCCCGGCATGAGGCCCTTCTGTGACGCCACCCACAGCCCCTCTGGGGTCCTGGCGTATGGGTGGGAGGTGCCCCCGGCAGGCTCTGAAGTGCATCAGATCGGGACGAAGGCTCGTGGTGCCCAGTGTCTCTCGTAGCACGTCAGCACCCTCGCCCGCCGCCCCGTCCCGTTCACTGGCTGCAGCATGTCCACGGGGACGAACGTCCGTCTTGCCCGGTGTCGCCATCCAGAGTCCTAGCTGGAAAAGCAGGAAAAATGCTTGATTTCCCCGCAATTTAACAATCGGTTTAATGATTCTCCAATTCTTGGATGTTTAGGTTGTTTTTAACGTGTCATACTTGTCTCGGTCATTCGTGAGCGTGCAGTTCCGAGGCATTAAACACGTTCACAAGGTGCGACCTTCACCACCGCCCGTGCCCGAGCTCTGTCACCCGTAACGCTGAGCCTGGGGGGAGCCCAGGGACAGTACTGTCCCTGGACCTTGGAGGGCAAATGGCTGGTGGTGAGACCTGGGGGAAGAAGGCACCTGGGTCGCACCGGCCATGGGCAAGCGGGCCCACAAGTGCTACCAGAGGCACCACCCTGCGAGCTAGGGCTGTCCCTGAGACCCTCGGGACACGGACGTGGTGCCCACTGGGCACGTGAAGCGGCCTCCTGCCCAAGGAGGAGGCCGTGTGTACCTAACAAAGAGCCTCGCCCCCGTGCCAGGCCCACGGCCAGCAGTGGGCATGGTCGGCGCAGTGGGCATGGTCGGCGCAGTGGGCATGGTCGGCACAGGGGCTTCGGCTTCGTGCACCATCTCAGTCCCTGAACCACAGACACCATATGTCCTGGGGACTCCGGCCCGTCTGCCAGCACAAGTGTGACCAGCACTGGGCTTCCGACTGTCCAGGCCTCCGTGTGCTCCTGACCGGGGCCAGCTGTTCTGACAAGAAAACTTGTAACATGCAGTTGTCCCTGGGGACTTTATAGACCCGGGCGCATGAACAGCACACAAAACACCCTCGGAAACAGGGCGGAGAAACCCGTCTCCCCGGGCAGGACCGGCGGCGCCCAACCGACCTGCCTCACGTGGCCGCTGCGAGCGCTGGCAAGTCGGCGGAGGCCGCCTGGCCACCGTCCAGGGCGGGCTGCCCGCCCGGCCGCGTCGCTAAATGGGCCCTTTGTTCCGCTCTCCTCAGCCGCCCCGCTTCCCGTCAGGACCACCCCGCCTCCTGCTCCGGCAGACCCGGCAGAGGAACCCCACGCCTTCCATGGCTACTCGTGCACCTTCAACACGACCCCCGACGAAGTCCGGAGCCGCTCAGGATCTCCAGCCTCATCTGCGGACCACGAAGGCACGAAGACGCTGCACTCGGGTGTCTCCCTGCATCTCACACGCTTCTGTGCGGCCGCCTCCTCTCTTCCACTTTGACCTCGTCCCGGCGTGGGAGTCTCCTGCCCGCTGGAGGTGATTTGGGTTACGCGGTTGACCGCCAGCGCCACCTTCCATCCGAGAATGTGGCGAACTGGCCACATCTCCCGCCCATGTGTACGACTTTCCAAATAGAGACCTATTTGTGAAAGTGCTGGGTCGCAGGAGTCAGTTTTAAGTACGTGTTGATTTATATACGTTCACACCATGAAAGCATCTCCGCCCCGGAGTCTCCCCTGGCCCGTGGTCACCCCTCCGGCCCCTCGCACCCCGCCAGCAAGCAGGGGTCCGCGTTCTGCTCGGACAGACCGCTCTGCACTTCCCAGGAATTTATATAAATGGAATCGAACAGGGTGCCCTTGTGTGCGCGTGCGTGCATGTGCACATGCATGGGTGCGTGCGGTTCCGTGTGCATGCACGTGTCCGTGTGTGTGCGCGCGCGCGCACATGCATGCGTGTCTGTGTGCGCATGTGCGTTTGCTCTGGGTTCTTTCATTCCGCGTGATGGTTTTGACTCACCGACGTCGTTGCGGAGGTCAGTGACCCATTCTTTTTTGTCGCCTAGTTGTGCCGCGCTGTGAGAATATACCAGTGTGTTACCCGCCAACTTGCTGACGAGCTTGGCTGCTCTCTGTTTTCAGGCTGTCACGGGTGAAGCTGCTGAATAATGGTGCCTGTGTGGACACCGGCTGTTTCCTGCTGGATGAACACCGCACCCCGGGCTGGCCACATCCGGGCCTGGCTCGTCTCTCCAGCCATCGAACCCTTTGCCCTCCACCAGCTTCGTCTGCGAGGCCAGGAGCTCTGGATCGTCACCAGCGCGTGACGTGGTCGATCCTTTTAATTTCGGGCTTTCTGGCGGGTGTCACGTTACCTCACTGTAGTTTTGTGTCCCTAACGATAATACTGTGCGCCATCCACGTGTCTTCAGTGATAAAGTGTCTGATCAAAACTTTCGCCCATTTGAAAACTGGGTTGTTTTCTTTTATTGAGTGTTGAGTGTTGTGTATTCTGGATACAAGGTTGTGTGTTTAATCGGTTACGTGATTTACAAGTATCTTTCCCCAGTCCGTGGCTTTTTAAAAAATTCACTTAACAGTGTATTTTGAAAAGCGTAAGTTCTTACTTTTAAAGAAGTCTAATTTATCCATTTTTTCTTCTATGCGTCATGCTTTATGGTATTGTGTCTAAGAAATTTTTGCCTAACCAAAAAATCACAAAGATTTTTCTTGCATGTTTTCTTTTAGGGTTTTTTTTTAACAGTTTTCGTTCAACTGTGATTCATTTTGAGTTCCTTTTCCGACGGCGCGAGGTTCGTGTTTTTGCGTGCATTTAGCGGTTCTGGCATCATGTGCGAAAAGATCGTCGCCACCCCCCCGAGCTACCTTTGCACTCTTCTTTAAAATCAAACGACAATACACACATGGTCCTGTCTGCAGACTCTTGACCTCTTTGCCTGGGGGACACCAATTCCACTGCGTTGATTACCAGAGGGTGACAGGAAGTCTTAAGGTCAGATGCGTGAGACTCCTCAAAATTTGCCTTTCGCGTTCCAGGTTGTTGTGGCCATTCCTGATCCTTTGCGTTTCCATGTTAACGTTGCATCTGCTTGTCAATTTCTAAAAAAAAAAAGGAAAACCAAGCGACCTGCCGGGATCCCGCCGGGGCTGCGCGACACGACGGCGCGATCTGGGGAGGGTATCTTCACGTCGAGGGTCCCGACCCGCGAGCAAGGCCTTTCCGCGCCGATTTAGAAGCTTCCTCTCAGGAATCATCTTTTGTCAGGATGATTCCTAAGCACTTCTTATTTTGGATGCTATTTTAAAATTATCTCTTAAATTTCAACTTCTGAAGGTTCGTTGTTGCCATGGAATACGACTGACTTTTGTATCCCAACCTCGTACCCCACAATCTTGCCAAGCCCGTTTCATAGATCTGGCAGCTTTTTTTCCTGGTATCTGTTAGATTTCCCACATAGACAATCGCGTCCTTGGTGAATAGTTTCACTTCTTCCTTTCCAGTGCGGATGCATTTTTCTCTCTTCTCCCCCATCACCGACATTCACCAGAACCTCCAGTATGATCCCGGGCAGAAAGCATTCTGTCTTTCACCATCAAATAGGATGCTGGTTGGAGGTGTCGCATAGACGCCCCTTACCTGGTTAAGATGTTCCCTCTTCAATTTTCTGGGAGAGTTCGTGCAGAGTTGGTGTC
>NW_006436294.1:7375514-7379006 GCF_000325575.1 Pteropus alecto
TTTTATTCAAATTAAATAATTTTAAATTAACTTGTTTATTTTGTTTCTTTGCTGTTGTTTTTTATTTATTTTCTTAATTGAAGAAATAATTTAAATGTTTTTCCCCATCTATCTCCCCCCTCCCCCCTCCCTTCTGGTAACCACTAGTCCATTGTCCATGTCCGTGAGTCTCTGTTGGTCCTGTTCCTTTGTTGTTTTTTGATTATCCCACGTATAAGCGATATCATGTGATTTTCAACTTTTTCTGTCTGACATTTCTCTTAGCATGATTATCTTGAGGTCCATCCATGTTGTCACAAATGGCAGTATTTCATCTCTTCTTATGGCTGGATAATATTCCATCGTATATATACCACTGCTTCTTTATCTAATCATCTATCGTGAGACACTTCGGTTGCTTCCATGTCCTGGCCACCGTGAATAATGCTGCTATGAAGATCGTTGTGTAAATATGTTCTCGGATGAGTTTTCAAGTCCTTGGGGTAAATACCCAGTAGAGGGATTGCTGGATCATATGGTAGATCACTTCTTAGTTTTTTTGAGAAACCTCCATACTGTTTTGCACAGCAGCTGCACCGATTCGCAGTCCCACCAGCAGTGTACGAGGGTTCCTCTCTCTCTACATCCTCTCTAACACTTGTTATTACTTGTCCTGTTGATTATAGCCATTCTACCAGGTGTGAGATAGTATCTCATTGTGGTTTTGATTTGCATTTCCCTAATAGCCAGTGATGTTGAGCATCTTTTCATATGTTTCTTGGCCATTTGTCTTCTTTGGAGAAGCGTCTGTCTGTTCAGGTCCTCCGCCCAATTTTTAATTGGATCACTTGTTTTTTTATTGTTATTGAGTTGTATGAGTTCTTTGTATATTTTGGATATTAGGCCCTTATCGGCGGTGTTGCTTGCAATTATACTTTCCCGTCCGGATGGCTGTCTCTTTACCTTGCTGACGGTTTCTTTTGTTATACAGCAGCTTTTTAGTTTAACGTAGTTGGGGAAGAATTTTCAATGACAGATACAATTCCTTTCAGCTACAGGGCTACTCAGGGTATTGATTTTGGGGGTGAACTTTGGCACTTTTTGTCTTGCAAGAAATTTCTCTTTCATCTGGTCATCGAACTTATTGACACAAATTTGTTCGTAATACTCCTTTTTCATCTTTTTACTGTCTGGGGCGATGTCACTTCTATCATTACTGACACTAACGGTTTTTATCCTCTCAAGTTTTGCCAGAGACTTATTAATGTTATTGCCTCAAAAACCAGCTAGCTGTCAGTTTCATAGATAGCCTCTCTTTTCTTATTGTTTTTCTATTTTCTATTTCATTGGTCCCTGGTCCGATCTTTATTTCTAGTCTTCTTAGAGTTCCATTTCTCATTTCTGAATGGAGTGGCTGATGTCGTTGCTGTGAGATCTTCTCTATGGCAAGTGTTTACTGCTACACGTTTCCAAGTATTGCTTTGGCTGCATCTCTCAAACTGTGTTGTTTTTATTTTTATTCGGTTTGAAATACCAATTCCCCTTTTGATCTCTTCATCCCACAAATGATTTAGAAGCTAACGATTTCATTTCTAATTATGGAGATTTTCCAGATATTTTTTGCTGTTGATTTCCAATTTAATTTCACTGCCTGAATCCTCTTCAAGTTGTTGAGACTTATTTTATCACCCAGATAAATACTCCATGTGTACCTTGAAAAGAACATATTCTGTCGCTAGGAGGAGCGACTCACAGATGTCGATTAGTAACGCCGATGGCCGTGCTGCCCAGGACTCCTGCAGCTTTACTGGTTTTATGGCCATCTGTTCTCTCGATCGCTGAGGAAGGGGTGTTGACAGCTACTCTCTGTGGATTTGTCCGTTTCTCCTTGGAGTTCTATGACTTTTGGCTTTGGGTGTTTTGAAGAACTGTTATTAGATGCATTAGAATTGGACTACTACGTCCTCTTGATGAACTGACTGCTTTACAGTTATGGAATATTCTGGTAACAGTCTTTACTCTAAAACCTATTGTGAAGAACGCTGCTTGAACAAGGGGGTGCAGCATGGGTCCAGGACCAAGGGACACCATACCCTCCAGAAGCCACTGGCCGGCAGAATGTGGGGCGGCCTCGAAAGGAAGCAGGTGACACCCTGTAGGCCTGCGGCGCTGTCCCTCAGAATGTGGGTGTTACCTTGAGTCATGGCCCCAGTATGTGGGAACCCAGGAGTGAAAACGTACGCGGCCCACCCACCAGGCTCCCAGCACCCACCGGGGACATGCGCTTCTGGTCCCTGCAACTCCAGACTGTGAGAATGAAACGATCCTGGCCTGTAGAAGGAAAACACTGCCACCTGGGACTGAGGGAGAAAGTATCACACTCAGCTGACAGCTATGGTTGCCGCCATGGCGGCTCCTCGCCAGGCGGTCACCATCCTGGCAGAGATGACACTGACCAGCATGCTATCTGGGGCATGTTTCCATGCCAGCTTCAATCCTAAGCAGTCGAGGAGAGCAGAACCCGCAGGGGCGTGGCCGACAGGACACGGAGCCCCCGAGAACAGGGTCTGGTCTCCCCCCGCCCAGGGCAGAGCGGGAGCCGAGCATCAGTGTGGCCTCAGGGCCAGCTGCTCAGGGGCTGCGGCTGCTCTGCTTGCCCTTCGTGCAGGTTCTCCCATGGGGAATCCTGGAGCAGCTGAAACGAAAACACGGGGAGCAGTGGGCTCGAGGTGCCAGCGTGTTGGCAGCAGGAGCTGAGACAGGTACCAACTTACCTCCCCGGGGGCACGGGGGGGGGGGGACAGTTGATGACTGACTGGTACAGGAGCATGTGGCATCACACCCCAGAGGAAAGCGCCAATCCGAAAGCCAGCCTAACGGGCTGGGCGGTGATGGGTCATCACCTGGACGGACAGCAGGGCCCGGGCGTCCAAGACCTGACCTTGTCAGGGCCACTTAGTCTGCGTTTTTCTGGCCTGAAACGTGTGGCCTCAGCCAGCGTCTTCCCTGAGGTCCCTCTTCCCTGCCCCTGCCCCTGGCCAGGAGACGGCAGCCAAGCTCTGAGCCTGGGGCTCAGCAGCCCCCGTATCCCATACGCACTTCACCTCAAGACACAAGAACAGACAAGATCCACAGGAGGGTGGAATCGCTTTTATTGGGGCGGGCGCCGCAGGCCCACCCGTGGTCGGGTTAGTGTTCTGCCCTCACGGAGGCAGCCGGAAGCCTGGAGCCTCCACCTACAGCCTGCCCGGGTTAGTGGAACATGCAAAGCTCAGTCAGAGAGTGGAGGCAGGGGTGAAAGCCACCAAGGCCAGGAGCTGGGCGGGGCAGGGGTGGGCGGCACCGGGCTGGGCTGCCTGGGTCAGCAGGGGCAGTCCGGCTGGCGGCCCCAGGCCCAATGAAGGGGTGAGGCTCTCCGGGACAGGCGGGCAGCACTCCAGGCTCAAGGGGCCACGGGGCCCACAGGACAGAAGGCCAGCAGAAGCCCCAACCCCACCCAGCCAGGGCCGGCAC
>NW_006436294.1:7379102-7387206 GCF_000325575.1 Pteropus alecto
GAGGCTCTGCCTCCCGCCCCAGGCCTGGGTCCTTTGGGCCTGGGGTGCGAGCGGAACACAGAAGGCACTTACTAGGGAGCTGAGGCTGAAAGGCTGAAGCCAGAGGCTTGGGGTCTCAGGACAGTGTCGGGGGCTGGGGGCTCTGCAAGAGCCAGGCCCAGGCTAGTTCTGCAGACCGGACCCTCGCCTTCCCATGGGGAGGGACTTCTCGGGGCAGGCTGGAAGAGATGGCTAACCCAGGACCCCTCCCTCCCCAGCAAGGCCCGTTGGGCTGGGCCAGGAGGGCAGTCCTGGAAATACGAGAAAACGCTGGCCCTGCGCGCCCTGCTGGGCACAGCCGCCATAGCAGCTAGAGTTGGTGGTTGGTCGTTGGGTGGGGCCGGCCTACAGGGCAGGGGGGCCTTGCCCAAAGAGACCCCTCCCTGGAAAGGCGGGAGGGCTGGGCTGGTGGCTGACTCTGGACCCTCCAAGGCACCTGGCTATAGTGAGGGGCAGGCAGAGAGAAGAAAGGGCCTGGGGGGGGCAGTGTGGCTGGACCGACCCTGTCCCCCAAAACACAGGCTGTCTGGACAGCACGTATACGTTAATATATTAGTCTGGTCTTTTTGGTTAACTCGAGGCACCGCTTGGGAGGGAGACACCTTGAAACATCGAATACCTAGCGCCTGGGCGGGGAGCCTGGCCGCATGCAGGGTGGGGGGCGGGGCGGCAGGCTTCAGGCCGTGGCGGGCTCGGTGCCCCCCAGGGAGGACACTGACCCCGAGGTGTAGCGCCGGCCGTAACCTGAGGAGGAGTAGGAGGAGGAAGAGAAGGTCATGGAGAAGCCGGAGCCGGTGGCGTCGAAGCTGCCACGGCGGGAGCCAGCCCGGGAGCCGGTGCGCGAGCCGGTGCGCGAGCCCGCCGTGGAGCCGGAGCCGCTGACGCTGTAAGGGCTGTAGTAGCCCTTGCTGGACTGGGCGGCAGCTTCCAGCAGCCGCAGCCCCGTGCCCTCCTCCACCATGCTGCGGTCCAGCGCGTCCTTGTAGGAGATCTTGAGCTTGGTCTTGGGGCAGGTGAGGTACTTGGAGTGTGCGCCCACGTCGCGCAGCTTCTGGGCGGTGCGGGCGTCCACCGTGCCGCGCTGCAGGGCCTCGTCGAGGGACACACGACCGGGCGTGTCGGGCTCGATCAGGCCGCCCGTCAGGTACTGCACCTCCAGGAACCGCTGGCCCGCCTCGTAGTACAGCCAGCCCTTCTTAAGGGCCTGGGCAGCGGACATCTTGGTCTTGGTGCGTGGGTCTTCGAAGCCGCAGAAGGCCTTTTGGGCCAGGTTGATGCGGTCCACCATGATCTTGTCCACCAAGCCCCTGTTGACAGCATCGGTGACGGGGATGCGCTCGCCGGTGCTGGGGTCGATGATGCCCCCGGTGCAGGCCTGCGCCTCCAGCAGCCGCTGCCCCGTGATGTTGTCCACCAGGTTGCGGTGCATGGCCTCCGTGATGGACACCTTCTCCAGTGTCTCCGTGTCCAGGATGCCGGCCACAGGGCCTGTCTCCTCGGTGGGGTCGGACCAGGAGGAAAGCTGGGTCCTGGAGACTGCTGGGCTAATGGGGTAGGAGGAGGAGGACCCCACTGAGGACGAGCGGGAGCGGAAGCCGCTGGCGTTGCCCGACAGCATGTCGGCAAACTCGGTGATAGAGAGCGTGCCGGCGCGGTACTGGTCCAGCGCCGAGCGGTCGATGAGGTTCTTGGTGATGGCCTCATCGATGTCATACTGGCGGCCGGAGCGGCGGTCAATGATCATGGACTTGACCACGCCGTCCGAAGAGGAGATGGTGATCTCCTCCCACTCGCACTCCTGCTCGGACAGCTCCAGGTACGTCTGGTGGTCGATGAGGCCCTTACGGTAGGCCTCGTACACCGACATCTCCTTGCCGGTCTCGGGGTCCACGATGACCACGCGGCGCTTGCGCACCGAGGACTTGGAGGACGTCTTCCGCTCACGCTTCTTCTCCTTCAGCGGCAGGAGGCACAGCCCCGTCTGGGGGTCAGTGATGCAGCGCTCCATCAGCTGCAGGTACGTGAGGTTCTCTTCTGTGTTGGGGTCGAAAAAGCCCTTGGTGTCGTCCGAGGGATCGGTCAGGATCTCGTTCATCTCCTCGTCGAAGAGGCCGCGCTTGTAGGCCACCTCCACAGGCAGCCGATGGCTCTCTTCAGGGTCGATGATGCCACCCGTGGCGATCTGGGCCTCCAGCAGGCGGATGCCATGGTCCCGGACGATCAGGCCCTTCTTCATGGCCTGGAAGAGCGAGATCTGCTCGCCGGAGTAGGGGTCGGTGTAGCCCGTGACGGCGCGCTCGGCCGACAGCAGCTTGTCCTTGAACTCGGGGCCCACGATGCCCATGCGCACGGCCTCCTCCACGGTCAGCTTGAGCCCCTTGATGGGGTCGATGACGTAGCCGGTGGCCGCCTGGGCCTCCAGGAGCTCAAAGGCCGTGCCCGGCCGGATGATGCCCTTCTTCATGGCCTGGTAGACTGACAGCCGCTCCTTGGTGGTGTCGACGAACACCCCGGCGATGCAGCTGGTGCCCTCCAGGAACTTCTGCAGGTTCTTTGTGACCTCCTCGACGGAGGCCAGGCCCTCCTGCAGCTGCCGCGCCGTGGCCTCGTCCAAGACCTGTGAGCGCACCAGCTCCTCCACCGTGATCTGCTTGCGCAGACCGCGGAAGGTCAGCTTGCGGGCGTCAGAGAGCGGCAGGAGCAGCTGGCCGCTGTTCTCGTCCTGGCGACAGCGCCGGAGCAGCTGCGTGTAGCTGAGGCGCTCGTCCGTAGACGGGTCCACGTAGCTGCGCACCTCGCTGGGCTCTGACAGCTGGTCGTGCGTGTCCTTGTTGAGGTAGCCACGCTGGTAGGCCACCTCCAGCGGGAGGTGAAAGCCCAGGCGCGGGTCCACGATGCCGCCTGTGGCCAGCTGGGCGTCCAGCAGCCGCAAGGCCTCCTCGGCAGGGATCAGGTCCTTTTTCATGGCCTGGAACAGCGAGATGGTCTGCTCCGTGTAGGGGTCACGGTAGCCAGTCACGGCCCGCTCGGCCGACAGCAGCCGGTCATGCAACTCGGGGCCCACCAGGCCCTTCCGCACGGCCTCGTCCACCGTCAGCCGCTCACCTTTTAGTGGGTCCAGCAGAAAGCCCGTGGCCGCCTGCGCCTCCAACAGTAAGCGGGCCACCTCAGCGCTCAGCAGCCCTTTCTTGAGGGCCTGGTAGACCGTCAGTGTCTGCCTGGAGCTGGGCAGGTAGATACCGGCCACACAGCCCGTGCCGTAGAGGTAGCGCCAAGCAGAAGACTCTGCCTCGAGCGCCTCGCGGAGGCTCTTGGTGCCCTCCCGGAGCAGGTCGTAGGTCTCGCGGGAGATGACCCGGGCCTCGTACAGGTCCTCAGCGGTGAGGCGGCGACGCACGTAGTCGTAGGAAGCCAGGTTCTGCTGGCGGATGATCTCGGTCTTCTCGATGATCTCGATGATGATAATGATCATGCGTTCCTTGGTCACCCGACCGGCCTGGAAGTCGGCCATGAGCCAGGCCCGCTGGTCCTCAGGGATCAGGTCCGACTGCATCACCTCCCACAGGGACATGGTGGAGCCGCCGTGGCTACCGCCGCCTGGGATGTCGATCTGCGTCTCCTCGAACGCCCTCCGGGTCTCCTCCTCCGTGTACACCTGCGTGGTCTCCACCACCTCCACCTTCTCAGCCCCCTTCAGCGGCAGGAGGCGCAGGCCAGTCTCGGGGTCCTCCACACAGCGCTCCAGCAGCTGTAGGTACGTCAGGTTCTCGTGCGTGTTGGGGTCGATGAAGCCCTTGGTGTCGTCGCTCGGGTCCGCCAGGACGCGGTTCATCTCCTCGTCGAAGTAGCCGCGCTGGTAGGCCACGTGCACGGGCACGCGGTGGCTGTGCACGGGGTCGATGATGCCGCCCGTGGCGATCTGGGCCTCCAGCAGGCGGATGCCGTGGTCCCTGAGGACCAGGCCCTTCTTCATGGCCTGGAAGAGGGAGATGGTGCTGCCCGAGTAGGGGTCCTTGTAGCCAGTGACAGCCTTCTCAGCTGACAGCAGCTTCTCGTGCAGCTCAGGGCCCACCACGCCTGCCTTCACAGCCTCGTGGACATACAGGCGCTGGTTGCGAACGGGGTCCACCAAAAAGCCAGTGGCTGCCTGGGCCTCCAGCAGCAGTGTGGCTGTGCTGGGCCTAAGCAGGCCACGCCGCATGGCCTCGTAAATGGTCACCTTCTCCTTAGAGTCCTCCAAGTAGATGCCAGCGAGGCAGCCACTGCCTTGGAGAAGTGTCCGCACAGAGCCCACCTCCGACAGGTCCTTGACCGATGTTTTGCCATCCTTGAGCTGCTCGAACTGGGCCTTGCTGAGGACTCCGGCGTCCAGGAGCTCACTGGCCGGCACCGGGGCGCGGAGGCCACTGAAGGAGAGCCTCTCCTGCCGCACGGTCTCCACCTCCTCCACGATGGTGATGAGGATCTTGATGATCTTCTCCACGGTGACCTTGCCCGTGCGGAACTGGCGCAGCAGCTCCAGCCTCTGCTCCTCCGTGAAGTACTCGGAGCTGATCAGCTCCCAGATGGTCACCGCCTTGCCCTTGAAGCTGCCCACAGGGACCTCGACCGTGGCCTTCTGGAAGGTCTCACGGGCCTGGAGCTCAGAGTAGATCTCCTCCTGCCGGGCCCGAGCGGCCTTCTCTGACAATGGTAGCAGGTTCAGCCCCGTTAGCTGGTCGGGCCGGCACCGCTGCTGGAGCTGGTTGTAGGTGACTGGCTCCTGTGCACTGGGGTCGAAGTAGGTCTTGGTATCGTCCCTGGGTGTCAGCAGAGCCTTGCTGGTCTCTTTGTCCAGATAGCCGCGGGCATAGGCAACGTCCAGGGACACACGGTGGCTCTTGCTAGGGTCCACAATGCCGCCTGTGGACAGCTGAGCATCTAGCAGACGCAGACCTTGCTCCTTGGGAATGAGGCCCTTCTTCAGGGCCTGGAACAGGGAAACACTCTGGCCTGAGTACGGGTCCCTGTAGCCCGTCACAGCCCTCTCAGCCGACAACAGCTTCTCGTGCAGCTCGGGCCCTACCAGGCCAGCGCGCACGGCCTCATCCACCGTGAGCCGGGCGCTCGTGGCAGGGTCAATGATGTGCCCGGTGCCGGCCTGGGCCTCCAGCAAGGCCACAGCCACCTCTGGTGTCAACAGTTCTCTCTTTAGGGCCTCGTAGATGCTCAGCTTCTGCCCTGCCTCTTCGAGCCACACGCCCGCGATGACATTGGTGCCCCGCAGGGCCTTCCGCACAGCGTCCACCTCGGCCACCTCGCGCACTGAGCGCTCGCCCCGCTGCAGCTGGTGGTAGAGGTCATGGTCGATGACCCGGCTCTCCAGTAGCTCGGCAGCGGGCACCAGGGCGCGGAGGCCCTCGAAGCAGAGCTGGCCCTTCTGCTCGTGCTCCTCGACCACGGTGATGACGATCTTGATGATCTTCTCCACGGTGACCTTGCCCGTGCGGAACTGGCGCAACAGGTCCCGCCGCTGCTCCGCTGTGAAGTACTCGGAGTTGATGAGCTCCCAGATGGTCACTGTCCTGCCCTGGAACTTGCCGAATGGCGCGGACACAGTGGCTTTCTCAAACACATCTCGGGCCTCTGAGTCAGTGTAGACCAGCTCACCACCCTTGGCAGCCTGATCTGTGAGTGGCAGGAGGCGCAGGCCAGTCTCGGGGTCCTCCACACAGCGCTCCAGCAGCTGCAGGTACGTCAGGTTCTCGTGCGTGTTGGGGTCGAAGAAGCCCTTGGTGTCGTCGCTCGGGTCCGCCAGGACGCGGTTCATCTCCTCGTCGAAGTAGCCGCGCTGGTAGGCCACGTGCACGGGCACGCGGTGGCTGTGCACGGGGTCGATGATGCCGCCCGTGGCGATCTGGGCCTCCAGCAGGCGGATGCCGTGGTCCCGGACGATCAGGTCCTTCTTCATGGCCTGGAAGAGCGAGATCTGCTCGCCGGTGTAGGGGTCTTTGTAGCCGGTGACGGCGCGCTCGGCCGACAGCAGCTTGTGGTGCAGCTCGGGGCCCACCACGCCCTCCTTCACGGCCTCATTGACGGTCAGCCGCCGATTCCGCACAGGGTCCAGGAGGAAGCCAGAGGCTGCCTGGGCCTCGAGCAGGATGACGGCTGTGCCTGGGCTAAGCAGCTGCCGCTGCAGTGCGGTATAGATACTCAGCTTCTCGCCGGTCGGCTGCAGCAGCAGCCCTGCGATGCTGCTGCGGCCCCGCAGGTAGCGGCGCACGTCCTCCCGCTGCGCAAGTTCGGCCACCGTGGTGCGGCCCTGCTCCAGACGCTGCAGCTCCTCTGCGCTCAGGACGCCCACCTCCTGCAGACGCTGGGCTGGCACCTTCTGCCGCAGACCGTCGAAGGCGTGCTCGGGCTCCGCCTCGGTGGCTGGGCCATCGGGGGCGTCCCGGCCATTGGGCAGGACTTTGGCAGCCACCTCCTCCGAATGCGCCAGCGCCGCCTGGTGCTCCTCTTCCAGCCGTTGCAGCCGCTCACGCAGCCTCTGGTTCTCCTGGGCCAGCAGCTCCTCCTGCTGCTGCCGCTGCTGCTCCAGGCGCTGCAGCTCTGCCTCGGCCTCGTGCTGCCGCCGCCGGGCCTCCTCCATGCTGGCCACCAGCTGCTGTTTCTCCTGCTCCATCTGCTGCTGCTGCCACTGCTGCTCCTCACGCAGCTTCTGTGCCTTGGCCACCTCGTCCTGGAAGAGCTGCTCCAGCTTGGCCTTCTCCTGCTCGATGAAGCGCTCGCGCTGCAATAGGCTGTCTTTTTCGGACAGAAAGCTCTGCTGCAGGGCCTGCGTCTCCTGCAGCCGCTGCTCCTGTTGCACTGTCTGCATCTGCAAAAGGGGAAGGTGGTCAGGGCCACCAAGCCTGGGAGCACCCCCACCCCGGCCTGCCCACCGGCCCGCCTGTCCGCGTGCATGTGCAGAGCTGGTACCTCCTTGGATTTGAGTTGCAGTGACCTGGCCTCCTGTTTGAGCTTCTCCTTCTCACGCTCCAGCTCTGCAATAGCTTCCCGCAGGCGCTCGGCATCATGGTCGCTCTGCTGTCGCTGGATCTCCAGCGTCTGCACCAGCGTCACCTTCTCCTGTGTGGCGAGCTCTGTGCGGTGCAGCTTCTCGCCTATCTCCTCTGCCTGCTTCCGGAAGCGCTGGGCATCCTCCTCCGCACGGGCCTGGGCCCGACTCATCTCTGCCACGCGCAGCTTCAGGCGCTCGGCCTCCGCACTCATCTCCAGCTGCCGCTGCCGCTCCGCCTCCAGCGTGCGCTGGAAGCCCTGCGTCTCCTGTGCCAGCTGCTGCTCCATCTGCTCCTTATCCTCCTGCAGCTGTCGCGCCTGCGCCTGCGCGAGCTCTTTCTGCTGTTGCAGCAGCTCGGCCTCGGCCTTGAGCCGCGTGGCCTCCTGCACCGCCTGCATCTTCTCCTTGAGCATCTTCTCCGCCAGCGCCCGCTGCCGCGCCAGGTCTTCCTCCGCCAGCTCGCGCAGCCGTGCCGCCTCCTGGGCTGCCACGCTGAGCCGCGCCGCCTCCTCCGCCACCTGCTTCATTTTCTCAGCCTCCTCCTCCAGGACGCGCTGTGTGTTGTCCTTGTCGCGCAGCACGAGTGCACGGTTCTCCGCCTCGATGCGCGCCTTGAGCTTGCTAAGCTCGTCCATCTGCACGCGCACAGAGAAGAGCTCTTCCTCCACGCGGCTGCGCTGGCAGGCGGCCTCGGCTACCTCGGCCTTGAGCCGCTGCAGCTCCTCATCCAGGATGCCCTTCTGGTGGTCGGTTTCCTCCAGCTGCAGCCGCAGCGCAGTCAGCTCCTGCTCCACCTGTGCCTTCTGCCGCAGCGTCTGCTCTGCGAACCTCTTGTGCTTGTCCATCTCGGCATCGGCCGCCTGCTTCTGCCGCAGGGCCGCCTGCTCCGCCTGCGCTCGCCTTGCTGCCTCTTGCTCCGCCTCCTTGCGCAGCTTCTCCGCGGCCTCCTGCGCCTGTGCACGCGCCTGCGCCTGCGCCTCGGCCTCCTGCTTCAGCCGCTCGGCCTCTTCCACCTGCCGCCGG
>NW_006436294.1:7387321-7428641 GCF_000325575.1 Pteropus alecto
TCCTGCTCCCGCGTCTGCTGCAGCTCCTGTTCCTTTTGCTGCACCGCGAATGCGTGCGCTTTCTCCTCCGCCTGCAGCCGCCTCTGTGCGGCGTCCTGGGCAAGCTGCAGCTGCCGCGCGGACTCCTGCTCTGCCTTTTCACGCAGGCGCCGCGCCTCGTCCACCTTGGCCCGCAGCCGCTCCACCTCCTCTAGCGCCGCCTTGCGCTGCCGGGCGGCCTCCTCCTCTGCGGCTAGGCTCTTCTGCACGCGCTCCTCCGCCTCCCGGCGCCGCTGCTCCTCTTCCGCCGCCAGCTGCCGCTGCCGCACGGCCTCCAGCTCTGCCTGTTGCTTGCTGCGCAGCGTGTCCTCCGCCTCGCCGCGGATGCGTCCCAGCTCCAGCTCCAGCTCTGCCTTGCCTGCAGCTGCCTTCTCGAAGCTCGACTTCAGGGCCAGGATCTCCTCCTCCACCTGCCGCCGCTGCCGCAGCGTGTCCTCCACTAGCCCCTTCTGCCGCTCCAGCTCGCTGTCCGACGCCTTGCGCAGCTGTGCCAGCCGCTCCTCGATGTCGGCCTTGTGCTGGGCCGCCTGCTCCTCCAGCCGGCGCCGCTGGAACGCCTCGTCCTCCGCCAGGCGCCGCAGGCGCTCGTTCTCTGCCTCCTTCTCCTTCAGCGCGATCTCCGCCTCCGTCTTAAGCCGCGTGGCTTCGCTGATGGCAGCCAGCTTCTCCGCGAGCACGCGCTCCGCCTCCGCACGCTGCCGCGCCGCATCCTCCTCCGCTAGCTGCCGCTGCCGCTTGGCCTCCTCTGCCAGGGCACGCAGACGCGCGGCCTCTTCCGCCAGCTCGCGGAACCGGCCGGCCTCGGCTTCCAGCCTCTGCTTTGACTTCTCGCTGGTGGACCGCGACTCCTCCTCGGCGCGCGCCTTGCTGGCCAGCAGCACCTCCATCTCCGCCCGCACCTTGGCCAGCTCGGCCTCCAGCTCTTGGCGCTTCTGCGTGGCCGCGGCCGCCTCTCGCTGCAGCCGCGCCAGCTCCTCCTCCAGCAGCTGCCGCTGTTGCTCGCCCTGCTCCGTCTCGGCACGCAGGCGGATGAGCTCCTGCTCCGCGGCCAGGCGCTGCTGCGCGGTGCCCTCTGCCAGCTGCCGCTGCTTCTCCAGCTCCTGCTCGGCCAGCTCGCGCTGCCGCACCGCCTGCTCCTCCGCCTTGCCGCGCCGCCGCGCCTCGCGCTCCGCCTCCTCCTTCTGCTTCTCCGCCTCCGCCTGCGCCAGGCTCTTCTGTTGCGCCACCTCCTCCGCCTGCAGGCGAAGGCGCAGCGCCTCATTGGCCTTCAGCTGCCAGCGCTCCAGCTCCCGCTCTGCCTCTTCGCGGGCGCGCTCGGCCTCAGCCTGCTGCTGTGCCCGCCGCTCGGCCTCCTCCCGCAGCTGTGTCACCGTCACGTGCTCTTCCTGCAGGGTGCGCTCCAGCTGCGCCGTCTTCTCAGCGAAGGAGGCCCGCTTGCTCTGCAGTTCGGCTGCCGCGCTGCGCTGCGCAGTCTCCGTCGCCACCTGCACCTGGCGGGCCCGCTCCACCTCCGCCTGCCGCAGGCGCCTGTCGGCCTCCTCAGCCTGCAGCCGCAGCTCTTCCAGGGCCTGCAGGGCCTGCTGCTTCTCACGGGCGGCCTCGGCCTCGGCCTTCACACGCAGGGCCAGCTCCGCCTCTGCCTGCCGCTTGCGCTGGGTCTCGTCCTGCACCTGCCGCCGCAGGCGCTCCGCCTCCTCCTGCGCCTGCCGCTTCTGCACCTCGGCCTCCTCTGCCCGCGCACGCAGGGCCTGCAGCTCGTCCTCCGCTCCGCCGCGCTGGCGCTCGGTGGTCTCTAGCTGCAGGCGGACCAGGCGGATCTCCTCTTCGATGCGCAGCCGGCTGCGTTCGGCCGCCTCCGCCTGCCGGGCCTTGGCCTGGATCTCCGCCTCTGAGCTCTGCCGCAGGTGCTGCAGCTCTTCCTGGACACTGCGCTTCTGCTGCTGCGCGTCCACCGCAGCCTCTTCCCGCCGCGCCACCTCCTCCTGCATGCGCTGCTGCAGCTCCTGCGCCTCCCTCTCTGCCTGCGCCTTCGCCTGCGCGTGGGCCTCCGCCAGCTGCCGCTGCTTCTCCAGTGCGGCCTCCACCTCCGCTAGTCGCTCCCGCTCCTCCGCCCGCTGCTGCTCGGCCAGCCTCTGCGGCCGCGCAGAGAGAGGGGGAGAACCAGAGACAGTGGTGAGTGCAGGGCAGCCACCAGGCACGCACGTGACAGGGCGCCACCACCACAGTTCACTCCGACAGCGCGATGGGAGGTGGAGGGAGGACTCAGGTCACAGCCCGGCCGAGGGAGAGAGCGTGCACCCGCCCAGGGCACTCAGGGCAGCGAGCGCAGCATGGCCCCACAGTGCTCACCAGCCCGGGGAAGGAGGCCCAGGCGTCCTCCCCTCTTCCCGCAGATAGGCGACGAGACAGACGGACACGGAGAGAGAGAGAGAGAGCAAAGCAGGAGGCTCGCAGGCCCCGTGAGCGGCACCCACCACACAGCCTCGCCCGAGCACCACGATCGCAAGCCACGGGGCCCTCTCCCTGACCTGGGTCCCTCCCTGCAGCCCCGCAAGGCGCCACCGTGGGGCGACAGTGTAGACCTGAGCCAGCTCAGAAGAGGGAATTGCAAGCCTGAGGCCGTGACCACAGAAAGGACTGAGGGCGGGGCTAGACGGCGAGGCTACCCAGAAGGAACAGGACAGGCGGGCACCCCAACCCCAGCCCCCGCGACCTAACAGCCCCAGCTCTTCTGGGCCAGTGGCCACATGGAGCGGCATCATGGCCAGTCGGGGGCGGGCGCCAGCCACCCGAGGGGGGACAGCAGTGCAGCGCCAGGCCAGGCCGAGGTAGAGCAGGCGATGCTGCGGGGCGCGGACGCCGGCGGCATCAGGCAGCAGGGGTGGGGAGGGCTGTGCTAAGTGGTCAGACGGGTTCCCGGGCTGCGTCTGGGCAGCAGGACGGTCCCCGCCCCCAGTAGCCATACCTCCTCCTCCTCCATGCGCCTCAGGGTCTCACTGATGAACTTGATATACTGGCTCGTCAGCGTGGTCAGCTCGCTGTAGCGGGCGCGCAGGTCCACGTACTGAAGGGCAGGAGGAAGGAGGCAGCCGGGTCAGCCCCATCCCAGCCGCGGGGCCCAGGAGCCCACCCCCAGCCACGCTCCGCGGCCCTACCTCCTGGATGACGCTCTCAGACCCAGATTGGACCTTGGGCTTCTTGGCCGGGGAGGCCACTGGCTCAAGCTGCGCCTTGTACGTGACCAGCTGGAGCTCATAGTCCTGTGGGAAACACTGGTCAGCCACCGCTCACCCGGCCCCTGAACCCCCATGGGCTTTCGCTGGTCTTGGGGACCGAGGCCCCAGGATGCTGGGCCTCGGCAAGGGTGGCAGGAGATAGAAGCCTCACCTTGATGGCGTTGATGTACTGCTTCGCGAACTTCTGGCACTCCTCCACCTTATCCCCGTGACGCTCAATCTCCTCCAGCAGCGCCTGGGGGGCATGGTGGTCAGCGGCCAGGGTGCGCCCCACCCCGCCCCGCTCCCGCCCCCGGCCGGCTCAGGCCTACCTTCTCCTGCCGCAGCTGCTCTCGCACCGCCCGGCTGTCTGCCAGCGGGATGGCCTGGATCTGCTCCTGCCGCTGCTTGGCGTCCTGCAGCCAGGCGCCCAGCGGGTCCGCACTCTCCCGGTAGTAACGCAGCTGGCGGCCCAGCTGCTCAAGCTCACGCTGCCGCAGGTCGGTCTGGGCCAGCACGGCCTGCCAGCGCTCCAGGAGCTGGGCCACCCGCCCACGCCAGCGCTCCACCTCCACGTCCCGCTCACCGTGCCGCTGCTGCAGTCTCTCCCCCACCTCCTGTGCCCCCCGCAGCTCATCCCGCAGGGCATCGAACACCGGCTGCTGCGCCTCCGCCTGGGCCCGCAGCTTCTGTTGGGGGCCAGAGGAGCAGGTACCGTTTCAGCCCGAGGCCCGGCTGCTAGCTCCCAATGTCCCTTGGCTTTCCTGCAAGGCACAGGACTGGCAGCAGTACCTTGAGTGCAGCCTTGGTGGCCTCGAGCTCTGGGAGGGTGGCGGGCACGGCCTGGGCCTCCTTGAGCTGCTCCTCGTGGACCTTGAGCATGTCCTCAGCCCCCTGTGTGCTGCGGATCACCAGACTGATGGTCTTGAGCCTGGGGGAAGGTGGGCAGAGATGAGCCGGTGGGGGGTGGGGGGCAGGCCCAAGGCAGCGGGGAGCCCAGCATGGTGGAACCAAAGCCTCAGCGTTTGGCTGACCCTCAGTCATGGGCTTCGGGGAAAAGGACAGAGACCTCAAGGAGCTGGGGGCGGGGGGGGACGGGGACCGCTCAGACACAGGAACACTTTGACTCCAGCCTGAGTCTTGGAGGGTGTGCTGGCCCTCGTCACAGCAAACCCCCAGCCAGCCACCCCGGGGCCTGGGGGCAGCTCTCCACCTCTAGCCCCAAGGCTGTGTGAGGGGAACAGTGAAATTAGCCTCTGTGAAGAAACAGCGGGTAAGGGCCAGACAGGGCACAGGGAGTCTGCGGTGTCCTCAGAAACTACGAAGTGACGCATCAGAAACAAAGACTGTAAACCGGCGGGGCCTTGGAGGGGGTCTGACGGGGGAGAGGCCCTCACCCTGCTCGGGAGTGAGTTACTGTACCGTGGGTGCATGCGCGCTGAAACGAACAGACGCCCTGGTGAGGACTCTGCATTTCCCCAGGGGCACTGGGGGAGGGCAGCCAGGGGACAGGGACGGGGTGCAGGGGAGACACCTTGGCATTAACCCCTCTTAACACCCAGCCCCCTACCCACCCTTCCCAGGTCCTCGTCCTCTCCCTCCCCCCAAGGTCACTGGCGCCGACCCTATTTGTCTGACCCACAAGCATGCCCGTGGCCATTTCTCACTCCGCGCTCTGCCCTCCGCCTGCATGCCTTCCATGCTTCCACAAAGACGCTCCCCTAGTTCCTGCCACCCCATGGGTGGGGCTCCCCCAGGGCACCACACCAGCCCCTTTGACCCCTCTCACCCTCCATCCAGTCATCGGAAAGTACTGCCTTCAGGGTAGGTCAGGACTGAACCCCTCCCCATGTCCGTGACCCCCACCCTGGTCCACAACCACCATCTCTTGGCCAGATCTTTCAACAGACCCCACCTCACTGCCCCTGTTGCCCTGTCCATCACCCTGCCCTCCGCAAGCACACGGTCCTGCTCTGCTCAGGACCCTGCTGAGGTCCCAGCCCTGGCCTCTGACAGGTGCACTCACTTCTCCAGATAAAAGGCGGAGAGGCTGCGGACTTGCTCCAGCTTGCCCAGGGTCAGTTCCAACTCCGAGCGCAGAGTGGGGGCAGCAGGTGATGGCTCGGGCAGGGCCAGGACCTTCTCGGCCTCGGTAGAGAGCCGGGCAACCCCCTTGCCCAGCCCTTCCAGCTCAGCCTGTGCTTTCTGGGGAGAGAGAAGGAGGTGAGCTGAGCACGGAAGCCCAGCCACGCTGAAGGCAGAAGGGATGGGGACAGGGCTGGGGACGGCGCCTGCCTGCTGCTCAGCGATGCGCTGGGCGCACTCCCGTGCGGGCTCCTTGTCCAGTGGCAGCCGCAGGCGGTGCACCGTGCGTGTCTCGCAGGCCTCCAGCTGCAGCCGGATGTCCTTGAGTTCTGAGATGCAGCGCTGACAACGGGACTCCTCCTGCTCGCCTGGGGACACAATCCGCTCACGTGCTGCCTGGCCCTGCCTGGCCTTGCCTGGCCCCGCATGGCCCCGCCCGCCCTGCCTGCCAGGTCTCCCCCTACTCCCCCCACGCCTACCCTGCTCCAGGCTCTGTAGCAGCTGCTGGTAATGGTGGCTGCAGGAGCTGTACTCGCGCTCGGCCTGCAGCCGGTCCTCAGGCCCGAAGCTGCCAGCGTCCTGGCTGTCCCGCAGGAAGGCTTGGTAGTGCAGCTCCAGGTCACGCAGGGCCTGGCGCTGTTCCTCTGGCTTCAAGGTACGGAACTGTGGACGACAGGAAGGCTGAGCACCGGCACGCAGGCTTAGCCACAGGAAGTCCCCCCTCTGCCCTGGGTGGCCTGTGGGTGGCCCGGGGGGCTGGCCTACCGTAACCAGGGACCAAGAGCGGATGAGCTGCAGGTCCCGGCAGAAGCTCTGCCATGCCAGGAGGCTCTTCATGTCCACGTGCAGCTGGTGCCAGAGTGCGACCAAGGCCTGGTGCTGGGCCTCCAGCCTGGCAGGTCAGGGTGCGGTCAGAGGCATCGGGGCTCCTACCCACTGCCACCCGGTCCAGCAGCCGGACCCCAGATCACCCACCTGGTGACGGCCTCCTGGGCCTCCTGGTTGGGCGGGGGCACGAGGAAGCACACGGAGGGCACAGCGGCCTCACTGCCACAGCTGCTGAGCACCTTCCAGTGGCACGGCTGTGCAGGGCCCACCAGCTGGCACTCGTCACCCTTGTGCACGGTCACCTGGGGCAGCCAGAGCTGTCACAGTATGGCCACGCCCACTCCCCCCAGCAGACCCCAGTCACCCCACCTCCCCTGCAAGCTCTGTCCTGCATGCAGCCTGCTGCCCTCACCTCCACCTGCTTGTAGTCACACACGGCCAGCAGCGGCACACGGCCCCGCACGGACTGGGCTGGGCTGCGGGGCTTCAGCTGTACCACAGCCTTGGCCCGCTTGGCCAGGCCTGCGAGGTGCCCCCTGTACTCATTCAGCTGGTCCTTCTCGTCCTGCAGGGGAAGAGAGCTCAGAGACCGTCATCCAGCATCCAGATACCACCTGAGTGAGGGTCTGCGAAGACCCACACACTTGCCCCGGGCAGTGAGGCTCCTCCCTGTGGCCCCAGGCACAGGGGAAAGAGAAGCAGGCGCCAGAGCTCGGCCTCAGCAGCACCCCCGGCACCCCCTCCTTCCTTGCTGGCCAGAACTGAGTGCCTGCCCCACCCCAGGTCACACACTGTGTTCCCCGTCCCCTGCCCCCAAGTCTTCCTCCCACAGTCCCCTCCCACCGCAGAAGGTCACCCGCCTCCTCCTGTTCAGTCCATCCAGAGTGTCAAACCAAGGACTGTCCCAGGCTGCGGGGTCGAGAGCACACCCTGAAACTGCTTGCACCTCTAGCAGCTAACGCTGTAGCTGAGGGGGCCTCGTGGCTGCCGCGGACTTCACTGACTCCCATCCTGAGCACAGGAGCCCCAGGTGGCAGGGCTTCTAGTCCTCCCTCTTCTTCTCTGCCACCCCCAGCACTCTCAGAAGGCCCCTGGGCCCCTCCTGGTGCCCCTGCCCCCGTCCAGGGCACAGGCACACACACCCAGCTGCCTCTCCGCCCAGCTCAGCCCTAGGCGCCAGGCCCAAAATGCTAGTGGACCCCTCTAAGGTGAAAGAGCTGGTGACAGCGTGGCCATTTGAAGCCTCCACCTCTCTGGGGACTGCAAAGGCGAAAGGGTGCTACCAGCTCTGGCCAGACACCTACTAACACTGCAGCGCCCTGCCACTAGTCCCTCAGTTCCCCGCACCCCATCCCGCTGTGCAGGCCGCCAACCCGCATCGCGCCTCTCCCAACCCCAACCCCCATCCCTGCTGACCCCCTGTTGCCCCACTTCCGCCCCCAGAGGGGCCTTTCCAGAGCACCATTGTGGCCCGGCTGCCAGTCGCCTCTCCCAGACCTCACGCCCCCTACCTGCCCCTGCTGTGCCGCGCCATCCCTGAGCCCGGCGGCTACCCGCCCTCCGCCGTGCAGGCACCCTGGACAGCTGGCTCACCTGGGCATCCTGCAGCAGGTCCTCGAGGCGAGTGACGGTGATGGAGCGGTCGCAGGTGTATTTCCTGCGCATCGTCTCCTGCAGCTTCCGCAGCTGCTCCTCAGCCTCCCGCACATCTGAGAAGAACTGTGGCAGCGGGAAGGGGTCAGGCTGGACCTGGCAGGGCTGCCCCACTGTGGGCCCGAGGGGCCTGGGGGGACTTGAACATGAGCTCGGCGAGGCAAGGTACACGGGAACAGGGAGGGTCTAGGAGCTTCTGAGCCGGGCGGGGCAGGTTCTCACCTGGAAGTAGGCGGTGTTCTCTTTCAGGTGGGCCTCAATGCAGCAACACAGCTGCAGCATCCAGCTCCACTGGGTCTGTAGGGCCGCCTGGAAGGACTACAGCACGGCGGGCATCTCCGTCAGCCCCCAACCACAGGCCTGGGGGGCCCCACAGCCCTACACCCCGACCGTGGGCACCAGGGGGTCTCCCTACAGCTCCCCACCTCCACCGTGGGCCGAGCGGGGTGGTCCTCCCGAAGCAGCCGGTCCCCGGTGCTCTGAGTCTCCTTCAGTTTCTTTTCCTTCAGCTCCAGCTCACGCATCAGGGCCTGACACGGAGGCAGCGGGGTCTCAGGGATGGTGCCAAAGCGACAGAGGTCCACCAGTCTCCCGTCAAGCGCCACCCAAGCCCCCCGGCTGTCCCCCGTGGGGCCTGGAGCGGGAGCGGATGCAGGGTCGCCTCACCGAGTAGCTCTCCTTCTTGGCGGCCATGTTGGCGTTGCGCTCGCTCCAGTCGAAGCCCACCTCCTCCTCCTCTTTCTCACTCAGCCACATCAGCTCCTTGGTGGCAGCCGCTACAAAGCCGTGCAGGCTCTCCAGGGACCGCAGGCGGGCCTTGGAGTTGTTCTGTGGGCAGGCAGGGTATCAGTAGGCCACAGCCCCGCCACCTGCCCTGCCACCCACCCGGCCCCCACTCACCAGCAGTTTGGCAAACTGCAGGTCCAGCCGGCCCAGGCAGTCTCGGTAGGCGCCCCGGGTGGATGGGGAGAGCTGGCTCTGCAGGGGAGGAGGAGCGGTGAGGCCTGCACGGCCAGGACCTGGCCTACCACCCGCGGTCCACCCTATGGGCACCCACGTACCTCGTCAGTCCGCGCCCGCTCGATCTTGGCCCGGAACTCCTCGATGGACTGGTGCAGGCCGCGGTGGCTGCCCAGCTGCGCCTCCACGCTGGGCAGGTCCACGCCCCACTCGGCACCGTCCACTCGGCGCTGGTTCTCCTCCACCCAGGCCAGCAGGTCCTGCAGATAGCGCAGGGTGGAATCCTCCAGCTCAGGGCGCCGCTGCGTGCTCTGCACAGTCACCTGGGTCACCTGGGTCACAGGGGCAGCAATGCCCGCCTTCAGCCGAAGGTTGTACTCGGTGCGGATGGCCACCAGGCGCTCGTGCAGGCGGTATACCCTGAGGACAGCAGGGGAGTCAAGTCAAGAGGGGGTGAGCCGGAGCCAGGCAGCACCCCAGGCCCCCGCACCCAGAGCGGGGCGTGGCCCACCTGCGGTACATCTGCTCGCCCTGTGGGTGCCGCCCATCCTTGAGGGCCTGGACGTCATTGAATAGTAGCCGGATCATGCCATCCGCCTTGTCCAGGTCCCGCTCCACGTCGCCTGCCCGCTGTGCTGTCTTGCCTGCTGCCAGCAGCCGGATATCCTACAAGGTGGTCCGTGACTCAGACCCCAGCCCCGACTTTTCCCTACCTCTCCCCGCCCAGCCCCACCCATCTTCAGGATGCACAAAATGCCAGCCATGGCTCTCTGGAAGAACCACGATCCAGTCCGAGGGCCTGCCTGGTGCCCAGAAGCCAGCTCTGCTCAAAGCCGGCAGTCAGGGTTGGCTGCACACCAGGAGGGAGGAGCTGGGACCGCCTGCCAGGCGAGGCAGCTTCAGGGATCCTCCCGCCGCCACCCCGCCTCCCTGCTGCCTGGTGCCCAGTCCCGCCCCGTCCCCTCCCCCTCACCGACTGCAGCAGGGCGTCGGCCTGGTTCAGCTGCTCTTCACACAGGCCAGCCTCCATCTGCAATTTGCTCACGATGCGCTGAAGACACTCCAACCTGCAGCCCAACACCCACGGGACCCGCTGTGAGGGGACTGCCTGCCAGGCTCCTGGCCGAAGCGCACGGTCCCCCTCCTGCTTCTGGCCTCCACACCAGCCTGTGGCCCAATGTCGCCTGGCCCGGGTGTGGGTTTCCCAGCCTGGGGGGGATTTCCTCTCTAGGCAGTGACTCACCCTCGGGTGGCTTCCCTGCCACCACAGGGCCCCACCCACTGCCCGCAGCCGCCCACCTCTCAAACTCGCTCCGGAGCTGCTTCTCCCGCTCCAGGATGGCCACGTGCAGCTTGCCCCATTCTTTCTCCACGTCCAGCGGGTGGTAGCCAGGGGGTACCTTGAGTTGGCCTGCTTGTACCGCCCCCTGTCAGCAGGGGCCAAGTTCAGTCCTGGGTCAGCAGAGGGGTGGGGGTGCCAAGCCACCAGGGCCCCCGGGCCCCCGGACCCCCAGCCAGCCTGCCCTGGAACAGCCCTACCCCAGTTCAGTAGGGAGGACAGGCCAAGCTCGCTGGAGAGGACCCCCAGGCCCCTGGACGGCCTCACTTGCCTCCAGGACGTCCTCCGCTTACCCCTGGGAAGCCTCCCACTCCTCTCCAGACCCTCGCTAACCTCCAGGGACTGGTAGATGCCCTTGGACCGGTTCTTGTCTGCCTCCTTGGCGGGAAGCTCAGTCTCCTTAAACTTCAAGAACTGGCACCACAGGATCTGTGGAGACAAGATGCGTCGGCAGCCGTGCCTGGGGCCGCACCCCCCCCCCGGTGGGCACGGGACCCCGCCCCGAGCAGACCAGCCCACCTCAATCTCCTCAAAGCTGGAGGGGAACCTGCGCTCCTCGAAGATGGCAGTGTGGTGCCGGGTCCACTGCAGCAGCAGCATCACCAGCTCCCGGTACTCCTGCCACCGCAGCTGCAGCTCCTGGGGGCGAGCACGGCCGTCAGGGGCCAGCGGGGGCCGCCTGTCCTACCACCACCACCAGGGCCTGCCAGCCGACACTCACGTTGGCCTTCACCCCATCCTGCACGTCAGGCACACGGGGCATGGCGTCGTACAGGGACGAGACGTATGTGATGATGGACTTCTCATCGGGCTGAGGGACGTCCACATCTGTGGGCGAGGGAGGTCAGAGGTGGCCCCCCACAACTGGCAAGGGACAGGAGGATGGAGGAGCAGCAGCAGCACATACCCTCAGGATCCAGGAGCCGGGTCACGCCCAGATCCCGCTCCGCCACAGAGAAGGCCTGGTCCAGGTTCTCCAGGTTGGTCTGACGATACACCTTGCTCATATCGATGAGCATGGGCCTGTAGGCGATGTGGCCGGTGGAGCAGCAGGTGGGGACACAGGGCAGCGAGACCCGCAGACTGGTCAGCACACACACACAACCCACGTATCCCCACAACACACTCATCCTAAAAGTACACTGCCCGCCCCACTAGCGCCCAATCCTGACCACACAGGGAGCTGTGTGCGGCCAGTGTGCACTCGAGCCCCGCCCCCTGGCGCTCAGGGGGCTCACAGCAGGCACAGGTGCAGGGTGGAGTGCACGGAGTAGAGGGTGCCGGTCAGCCTGGGCTCCCTGGGTCGGGACTGAGGGCCCCCGGAGGCCATCCCCACCATGGCTCCGCCACCTGAGTCCCATGGGGGAGATGCTCATGGCTGTGAGAGCCGGCAGCCCATGGGCCCTCTGGCCTTGAGAAAGCCAGGGTGCCTCTGGGAGGGCCCAGGAGGCGGCGGGAAGGGTGTGGGTGGGGCGGCTGGCATGGGCACTCGTCCCCGCGGGCAGTGGGTTCTCGTCAGCGGAAGACACTCCTCCCGCCACCCTCCCTGCCCCTACTTGTCTGAAGTCGCCTAGCTGAGCTGCCCCAGGACACCCTGACCCACAGCCCCATCTCTGCCTTTCTGCCCGGGGCTGCGTACTTATGCCGGTGAATGATAGCATTGAAGAGGCGGCCGTCACGCCAGCTGGAGGTGAAATTGTCGCAGCGCAGGCCCTGGTAGCCCTCCACCATGCGCTGTGACCACAGCAGCAGCTTCTCCTTAGCCGTCATGTCCTCCGACTGCCCGCTGACCTGGATGTCAGAGATCTGCCCCCAGGTGGGCAGGACGCGGGCACTCAGCCACACAGCCACCCTGCCGCGCCCACCCCTGCTTGTCTGAGGGCAGGGGCAGCTCGGTACCCAGCTGGGGTGCATGTGAGCCACCAGGCTAGTGGGGCGGAGCAGGGTCCCTGGGGCCCCTTCACATCAGGGATCTGCTACACCTCAGCACTGAGCTCAGGCCACTCCAGGAGGCAGCGGCCATAGTGTACGTCAGAGCCCCCGGCTCCCACTGCAGACACATGGTGGGTGACCTGGATCCCCTCACCTACGAAGGCCTGAGGCACACCCTGCACCCTGGAATTAGTGGAGGGTGAGCCCAGTGAGAGCAGCTGCTCACCCAGACACCTGGGCCCAGAAAAGGCTGTCGCACTTGGGGTGGGGGCAGGTCAGCCCCCTCTGGCTGCAGACTGGGGGCAGGATCCCTGGGGCTGGGCATCATGTGCCTGGCAGCCCGGCCCGGGCATGCCAGGGCCACGGCACCAGCCTGGCCCTGCACTCAGCTACATCCTTCAGCCCGGCCTGCCAGCCTGTTTGGCTGTCAGCACAGCCGCCTGCCTGTCCCTGTCCCTGTCTGCCTGTCTGTCTGTCTATCTGTCGGCCTGCACGCCTATGTGACTCAGCTGCCGTGCCAACAGGGCTCTGCCTGCCCAGCTCAGATTTGTGGCTTCCTGTGCGGCTGGGCAGGCAATAGATGAGTCAGCCAGTGCAGCGGGTGCTTCTCCAGAACCTTCCCCAGGGTAGGCGGCTGCCCCGGGGGAGCAGAGTGTGCATTCCTCTGCGGGGAGGCTCTGCGGGCCCTGCCCAGCCAGGCCCAGAGGGCTCAGGATAAGCAAGTCTTAAGAGAGAGACCTGGGCCTCCGGGCCCCGCAGCTAACACAGGGCTCATGCTGGGCGGGCGGTGGGAAGGCTCCTGGTGCCAGGGTAGCCAGGGCCCAGCTGCTGGGCCAGCCCCGGAGACCGCAGAGGCAGCAGAGCGTAGTGGGCGGCCACTCCACCTGGAAGTGCAGGATGATGGTCCAGATCAGGCCGAGGGTCAGCTTGGGGTTGCCGTCCGCGATGTCATCGTTCCTGATGTTCACCAGCTTCACCTGCGAGCGAGTGGCCTCGGTCACCCACGCCTCCTATGGGCGGCTCAAGGGGGCCTGGGTCCTCGGTCACGCCCCGGGTGGCTGGGGGTGGGGGAGGCCCGAGGCCTGGGGTCACGGCCCCGGGCAGCTGCGGGATGGGTCAGGGGCGGGGCCGCCTCACCTGGCGGTGTCGAAGGTAGTCCAGGGCGATCTGCACGTTCTGCAGCTTGTGGAAGCGCATCCTCCCCTTCTCCCGGGGCTGTGAGGAGGCACGGCCGGTCAGCACCCCCAGAGCAGGACTTGCTCGCCACAGCCACAGCCGCCCCCACCCTCGGAACCCCCCGAGGCATCTGTGTGGCTAAACCAAGGGTCTCCCCCAGCGTGGCAGCAGCCCCTCCCATGTCCCCAGTGCACCCTCTCCAGCTGGAAACGGAGGCCACGGGCCCAGAGGTCAGGCCCAGCAGTGGCTTCAGAAGTCCAGCGGCCAGACCCGGGCAGCGGGCAGGAAGGAAGGGGGTGGGAAGGAGACAATAGCCAGGAAGCCTGGGGCGGAGGGCGACGGCGCTGGAGGAGGGACCCTCCTGCCCCATGGTGGCAGCCCCGGTGGGTCACAGGCCTGAGTGGTGCCAAGGCGGGACAGCAGGTGGCTCGACACACAGCCATCTGCCCACCCGCGTGCTGGGCACAGGTTGGGCCGGACTGGCCACCAGCCCTAGGTGAGCTGGGCTCCGGCCTCAGGGAGCCACGTGCCGCCGTGGCCAGCAGGCACAACCACTCACCAGGCGCGAGCTCCTGATTATGTCCCGCTCTCTTGGCTGCCCGGCCAAAGCAGGACAAGGGGTAAAGGACAGAGGTCAAGGTTCAGAGTCCAAGCAGCAGAGAAACCAAAGCAGAGCAGAGCATGAGGTTACTGTGTTGGGGCCACCACGCGAGGGTGGCACGGGGTCGGGGCCACAGCCAGGCCGGCCGAGCACAGAGTGGACGTGTGGGGAAGGCCCCGAGGAGGGAAGGCGGGTGGGACACGTACCAGGCTGTCCCCAGAGAGCACCTCCAGCAGGGAGATGAGGTTGTGGCCATCGCGAAGGTCTTCGTACAGGTCACTGATGTGCCTCTGGGCCTGTGGGGACAGAGGCACTGGGCTGGCCGGAGATTCCCCAGAGCCACCAACAGACCTGGGGTGAGGAGGCGCACCGACCCCAAGGGGAAAGAGGCAGGGGGCCCGAGGAGGCACCTACCTCTGCCCGCCAGTGCTGCAGGGGAGGCCAGAGATGAGAGCGGGAGGAGGAGGAGGAGGAGGAGACAGGAGACAGACAGGCGACAGGCGACAGGCGAGAGCCAGCAGGGCAGGAGAAGACAGATCGCAGGTTTGAGAGGAGAGTGAGCCCCCAGGCCGGCGAGGCTGCCCTTGTTCTGGATGGAGGGCTGGGGTGTCCCCTCCTCCCACACCGTCCTCGCCCCGACGGGAAGGCCGGGGCGTCCCCTCCCCCGCCGTGGCCGACCTGAGGCCGCACGCAGGCACTGGCACCACCACCCACCTTGATGAGGTGCTTGTTGACCCACTTGGTGAAGGTTTTCTTCTGCACTCGGTCCCGCTCATCTAGAAGGAACGAGCCGGTTACCTGGGGCCTCAGCGAAGCCCCGGGGGCGTCACCGCCACGCAGACACCGTGGCTGGCTGATGGGGGCCTCAGAATCACACTGAGACCCAAAGACCACCCCCCCACCAGACTGGCAAAGACAATGGTGCCCAGGCCCACCCCCCACACCAGCCCAGTCCAGGCAGGGAGGGGGAGGCGCTAGACACCCAGGGTGCTGGCTGCTCAATCCCCCTATTGTCTCCCTCCCGAGGGAGGGTCCGGAGCCCGCAGCCCCGCCCAGAGTCCAGAGCCCACAGCACACAAGTCCCAGCCTGCTCCACCCCCACACGCTGACACCCACAGCCCCGAGCAGAGGTTCCAGGACAGGACCCAGGACTGGTCAGGTGGGTGACAAGGGGGAGGCTGTGTCCTCCCAGCTGGGCAACAGGTCTTTTCCAGGGCGCGAAGAGCCCCCACTCACCCCAGCCCTCTATCAGACACCCAGAAGCCGCTGCCGGCCTTGCCAGCACAGGCCGGCCCGCTCCCAGCTGTGAGTGAGGGGCCGGCCCCCCAGGTCTGCACCTGGGCCAGGATGCAGCACACTCACCGCCCACGGCCTGAGCTCTGGTCTCAGGGTCTGTCCCTCCATCTCAGACCCTCAGAGTCTGGGCCCCACCCCCAGCCAGAGCCACGCTTCCTGACACAGGAAGTGGGCCCTGCCTGCCTCAGCCTGCCCGTCTGCCGCTAGTGCCCACTACCTTTCTTGCCCTCCGAAGCCCTGAGTACCGCCCGGTAGAGGTTGTCCTCTGAGTTGGTCCTTTTGTGACCCAGGCCCTGGGGCTCGGGCACGCGGAGCCGGTTCTGAGACATGCTGCCACCTCCGCCCCTCGGCGCTGGTCCCTCTGCCCCCAGGTGCTGTGCTCCGACGCCCAGGCTGCAAAGTCTGGCGAGGGCCAGGACCCGCTCCCTGAGTGGCAGGCTCAGCTCCCAGCCGAGTCGGAGTGGCCACTCCCGGCCTGCTGTACTCACCGCACCGCTGTCCCCGCCCCAGGAGCCCCACCCCACGCTGCCCACCCCCCAGAGGGAGTGTCCCGGGGAAGGAGGAAGGCAACCCTCCCCCACGGCCACACCCTTTGCCAGCAGAAACAGGAAACCCAGGGGTTTCCTCACCCACCCCGCCAGGAGCCGGGCAGGGCGGCGGCGGGGGGGGGCGGTGATGGGGGGCAAGGGAACCTGGCACTTTGCTACACACCCAGTGCTGGCCCCATGGCCAAGCCAAGGGATGCCCCCAGCATAGGGAGGGGACCTGAATGTGGCTGGCCCTAAGTGCCCCAAAGGCCACACCTCTCTTTAGAGAGCACACCATAGGGCTTCGGGCCTGGCTCCCTGGGCCTACCCACCCTCCCTGCTGGAGAAGGCCCCCAAGCTGAGTGACACCAGGCCTGGGGGGCCCAACTGCCCATCCTTTTCCTGCAGCCCCCCCCATATCACATCTCCTCACAGACCCCTCCCACCCCGAGCCCAGTGCTGGTGGCCTCAGCACCCTGCTGGGCTCTGCTCCACCCTCTCTAGGGCCACTCTGGTCCTGTGCCACCTTGGTGCTTCCCCAGCTGCCCACCAGGCACATCCTGGAGCAGTGCCCCTGCCTGCAGGCAGAGTGTGCACTCGGTGGGCAGGAGCAGCCCGCAGCCCAGAGCTGACTCATCAGGCAGGAACTCTGCCCCATGCTGGGGGGGCCTAGGGGCAGTGGGGAGCATCCGGAGGGGACCTGCCAGTGACTCAGGGCCGGGGAGGGGGCCCCCCGGCACCGTGACTCACGGGAAAGGAAGCCACTCTGGGGCAGGGGGCGCAGGACGGGTGGGGCTGTTTGCACTGGGCAGGGATCACAGACAGCAGCTCCTCGGAGTTGTAAAGGTGGAAGCTGGGGCAAAGGGCGCAGGGGCGGGCAGAGCTGCCTACAGCCAGCACTGGGACTGCCGGCCGAAAGGAAAGAATGCACGCCCAGACCGCAAAAATTTTCCAGTTGGAGCATCTGGTTTAATGCGATCCAGCTGTGAGCACCCCAGCACTTGGCCTATTACGAGAAAAGCCCACCCCGCCCCCACCCTTGCTGCCCCTCTGTGGCCACGGGAGGGCGCCCACACCCCACGGAGCTGGCACGTCACCCCAAGTCTTATGCCCCACCCCATCGGAAAAGGACCCACCCGCCCCAGGCTCCAAGCTGGACCGCTGACCCTGGCACTAGAGGCACAGTACCCTTCTGCCCGACCCCCCCAATCTGGGCAGGGCCTGGAGATGCTCAGCCGCTCAGCAGCCCCCACGGCCCCAGCAGCTCATCACCCTCCCGAGGCCTAACAAAATCCCAAATCTGCCCCCACACCGCTCAGTGCTCCTGCACAGGGCACTGTGTCCCCAGCACACTCCCCTGCCCCCCAGCCCCCAGGTTTGGAGCCTCGTCAGAAAACCCCTCACCCTAGCAGTGGTCCGGAGTCCAAGAAGCCTGTATGCAGCACCTGCCATACACGCAGGTTCTGGGCTAGTCCGGCAGAGACCAGGAGGCCTGCAAGGCTAGGAGTGTCATTCTTGTGAGGGGCACAGATACCCGAGGCCCCGGGAAATGGGCAGGAGGAAGAACGGGACCTCCAGAAGCTGGAGGCTCCAGAGCCGGACACCCAAGGCTTGCGTGAGCCCTATCCCAGCCCCAGCCTT
The DNA here is from genome assembly GCF_000325575.1 of Pteropus alecto. NCBI lineage: Eukaryota > Metazoa > Chordata > Mammalia > Chiroptera > Pteropodidae > Pteropus > Pteropus alecto. The sequence goes on from NW_006436294.1 coordinate 7,404,614, forward strand.
CCCTCTGCACAAACAAGCGGCCAAGGATGCCACAGGGCAGGCAGAGGGCAGGTGGGGTGCAGCCGTGCCCTGGAAGGCCTCCACCTCTGGCTCCTCCAGGGCCTCAGAGCCCATCCCATCCCACCTCCACAGAGCCTCCTGTCTGCCCTGGCCCGGGGATGTGCAGCTCCTATCCACCCTCAAACTGAAACAACTCCTCCCAGGCGGGCCGGGCCCCCGTGTGCTCCAACACTGCCGCACAGCTCAGCTCACCCTCCCCAGGACACACTGCCCCCAGCATTGCTGGCACTCTAACACATCTGTCTGACCCCTGAACTACCCAGGGGCAGCGGACTCTCTGCCTGGTGACCCCTAGAGCTACCCATGTTCCTCAGGGGGACGTCGCCCCCTTTTACGGTCAGAGAAACTAAAGTCAGAGGTCTGATAGCTAGTGAAAACGTGTCTGGGCGTGAAGCCTATTGATGGTGGACACCCCGCTCACTGGCTCACTGGCCTCGGGGAGGAGAGCCCCAAGGCGACAGAAGGCCTGGAGCTCCGCCCCCGCCCCCCCCTCCCCCCTCCGGCACCTCCTTCCACCTCAGGTCCAGACCACCAACTGCCCGGTGCCCAGAAACCAAAGCAAAAACCCCAGCCAATCCTCCCACCTTTCCTTTCTCCAGAGAGGAAAGGAACGGGCCGAGCGGACAGCACCCCGCTTTCCTCCCCAGGTGTTTCCGGAGCAGAGCCTGGGGGCGGGGCTGCACCTGGTCTGGGCACCACCCCTTCCCGGCCGAGGCCGTTCCCCGGGAGATCGGTGCTCTCCCCCTGCGCCACCTCCCCTCGCGGCCACAGGCACCCACCTACGCAGCACAGCTGCTCATAGAGGTGGACCCTGCGGGCTCGCTCGCAGGCCGGGTCCAGCCAGCACAGCGGTTCCAGCACGACCTCCTTCTGCGCCGGGAAGGGGCCGCCCTCCCCCCATGTGCCAGCCGCCGCCATGGGCCCAGGCACCCTGGGGTTGCCCACGCCGACAGCGAGCAGGCGGGTGGTGCCTCTGGTCTCCGGCCCACGCTCCCAGGCTCGGCTCCGCGCTGCACAGCCGCCCCCGCTGCCGGCAGCGGGCACACAGCCCAGACCTGAAGAACCGGCCCCGGCGGGCGCCCCGCCCAGGCCAGGAAGCCACGCCCTCACTTGGGGAGAGGACCCTGGCTGCGACTGGGATGAGGGGTGGCTGCCTGAGAGGACTAAGGGGCCTGGGAACTTGCGGGCTGCCCAGGCTCCCAAGGAGGGGAGCCCCGAGGGACGCCCAGGAAACTCCCTCGGAGGCGGCTCCCGGCCGGGTGCCAGGGAGAGGCTGGGGGGCGGAAGCAGGGAGTAGCCGGCTGAGAACAGCCAGAACAGCACAAAGGCGCCGACACCCCCAGAGGCACCGCAGGGCGTGGGGACAGGGAGCAGCCAGGACAGTGGCCGAAAAGAAGCACCTTCTGAGGGCGGCGATGGTGGGGGTTGGGGGCCTGGCCTACGCATTTTACTGGCCGCAGCTGCGTCACCAGCCGCTTCCCAGCCCCAAACCACGCGCGGAAGCCCCACCCTGATTCAGACCTCAGGTCCAGTGGGTCTGGCACCCAGGCTGAGACCAAACACCCTTTCCAGGGGCCAGCCTGGCCACCCCCACCAAGGACGAGCTTCCACACCCTGGGTATGTGCGGTGCACTACTGAGCACAAGCTCTGCACCCCCATTAGGGCGGACCCCAGCAGCTCCATCTGCTAGAGGGAAGACAGGCTCCGCCCTGTCTTGTTGGGCATGGCTGCCATGGGCTATAGCAGAGTGGGTGACTTTGAGCAGGGGGAGGGCAGAGTGCCACCTGGCTGCCCGCCCTGCGTCAGTCCTGGGCGCTGGCCGAGGGTACTCAGGCACCTGCCTCACCTCTGTGCAGCTCAAGCCTCTCGCAATGGGCGGGCGGCTATGCCTGGCCCAACCCCACCTCAGTCCTGGGCAGAAGCCTCACCCAAGACCCGCCCCAGGACACCTGCACCTGCCAGCTGCAGTTCCTCTGTTGACAGTCACCTGAGATCACCCTGTCCCTGGCAGCTGGGGAGGGGCCTTGCTTCCAGAGGGAGCAACTGGGCACTGCCCATGTCTCCCGTCCAGCACCCACTCCTGCTTCTCCCCTGGCTGCCCAGGATGGGGCTCCAGACTGATGGAGCCATGCAGCCCAGGATCTGGCCCAGGGGAGTGGCTGACCACGTGCGGCTGCTGGACTCCAGGGAGAGGAAGGGGAGGGAACAAGGAAATGCAGGGGTGAGGGAGGCGGTCCCCTCGCCCGGCCCCTCCTCCAGCCCCCTTGGCAGGGGCGGTGGCTGGCCGCAGCGCTGGGGAGGTTGCTGCCAGCCGCGCTTACCTTGCTCATCCCGTGCCCACCAGCGCCCCCTGCGCCAGTACCACACGGCGGCCAAGGTGACGACATGGCCCACGACCACCAGGGAAGGAAACAGGCCGCCCGAGGGCTCCATGGTGCTGGCGCCCGACAGCCACGGGCAGAGCAGGCGGAGCTGACTTTCGAGCCCGCTGTGCAGGCCAGGCAGCCCCCTCCCTTCCCCGCGTGGACCAGGGACCGCCCCGCCGGCAGGCCCGCCCTACTGCACCCACGGCCTGGTGCCCCAGTCTGGTCCTGCAGCGGCACCAACTGTGCTCCCACCGCCTCCTCTCCCTCCTCCCTCCTCCCTCCTGGTCACTCAGAGGCGCTCCCCACCCGCCTCAGGCATCAGGCCCAGCCCAGCAGTCCCTGCGCAGAGCTGTCACGCTCAAGGTTAGCGGGAACCTTAACCCCTGCTCACCCACAGCCACACCCGCTGGGAGGAGGCGCCTGTGGCTTTGCGAGGCCAAGCCGCAGCCCCCCCCAGCATAGCCTGGGCGGCCTTGGCACAGGTTCCCCCCCCGCCCCCACCGGGAGGGTGACCGTGGTGCCCAAGCACCCCATTCGGCCTCCAAGGGTGCCCTCTGGTGACAGCTGCCAGGTGCCAAGGGGGATGCATGCTGGTGCCCCAGCCCTCACCGGACCCCAGGCTTGCAGCTGAACCAATCATGCTCAAAGACAAGCGCCCCCCTGAAGTCCCCAGGCCCTCCACATGGGAGAGCGAACTGGGTCAGAGAGACGGGTGGGCTGATGGCCCGGTAAGCAGGCTGTGTACAGGGAAATAGGACGGAGCCTCCAGCCCCTGGCCCCCAGCCCGCCCCCCGCCATGCTGGGCTCTCACAAGGCTGCCCCACCTACCCGGCACGACCTTCATTGGGGACAGCAGCGGGAGCCCACGGGGCAGGCAGGGAGTGGGCTTGGGGAGTGGGAGGGTCACAGGCCCCTCGGAGGCGGCAGCGAGCGGGCAGTGGTGGTGTCGCGGTGGGAGGAGGGCACAGCCGTGCGCTGTCAGCAGCACGGCTGTGTCCATGGGGGAGGGGCGGGGTGGGCATAAATATCCAAGGAGGACAAGCAAGGCCCGTCATCTGTCCAGACTTAGAACATGACGTGCAGGGAGCGAGCACCGGGGCCCTGGCCTCTGCCGGAGTCTGGTCTGGCTGGGTGGCGCCAGCCGGCATCACCCCCAGGCTCCCACCGCAGCTCTAGTAACGAGAAGCCGCCTGGCACGGGGACTTGCGGGGGACAAGGCCTACACTGGCCCTCGGAGCCCGGGGGCTCAGGTCCCCCAGGGGGCACAGAACTCTCTCTCGCCTCTTGGGCTGTGAAGAGCCATGGGGTGCACATGGGCGATGGGGTCCCCTGCACAAGTCACCCAACACGACACCTGGCCCCGGAGGGATGGGACAGCCTCCCCAAGGTCAGATCACAGGCCAGAGACCCAGGTGCCCCGAATCAGGCTGGGCCACAAGACGGGAATGCACGCCCCCAGCTTGGGGCTGTGCCTCTCTGCCCCAGTCCACTCCTGGTGTCTGCCCTGGCCCCACCCCTTGGACCCCTGGAGCTGCTGTGTGCGAAGAGCTGGCTGGCAGTCCCTGTCAGCAGGCAGGCCCACCCACATCCTGGGGCCACCTGGACCTCGGTGTGCTGGGAAACAGTATGTGGGGCTCACAACCCTGCCCCTCTCCTCCCAGGAGCCTGAACCCCCTCAGACCCAGGCAGACAAGGGCTGAAGGCCAGATGAGGGTTTATGTGGCATTCTGTGGCACTTCCTGTGTGCCAGGCACGACCCTGTCTAATCCATGCTAGAAGGGAGTCCTATGCTGTCCCTGCATCAGAGGAGGAAGCCAAGGAGCTGGCCCATGGCCACACAGGCTGTGACGTGAGCTCAGGAGGTGCCTCTGGCATGCATGGTCAAGTGAAGCTCGGCAAGCCACACGTGGCCTCTGTCCACGGGGAGACCAGGGGCAATGACAGGAGGCCAGGGGGACCTGGGGCCCGGTCCTGCAGCAGGAAGCTCTGGCAGCTGGGCTGGGCTGCACGAAGGAGCCTCAGAGGAGCCAGACACCACTGTTGGGGGAGGGCGCCGGCCCCTGGAGGGCAGTGGGCAACCCCCCACCGCTCCCGGAGACCTGGGCCAGGGCACAGCCTCCCCCACACACCAGACACCCTGGGCGGCTCCTAGCGGCTCTGAGGAAGCGGGCTCATCCCTGCATCCGGAGCTCTGGCCCCCCAGGGCCCCAGCCTCGGGCAGCCTCACAGAGCCCTGCCCCCGCACAACCGCAGCCCCCCTGGAAGCCCCACCCTACCTTGGCCCAGCTGGATCAGCTCTTCCATGCTGTACCTGTCCATGGCTGCCAGGCGGGCCAGGCTGCTCCACAGCCAGAGAGGAAAGGAAGGGAGGCAGGAAGGAGGGAAGGGGTGGGAGACAGAGGGAGGGCTCGCTGGTGCCCTGGCCTCCCCACCCAGCGCTGGGAGCCGCCCCTGCGTCAGCAAGGGGAGCAAAGCTGAGCTGTGACTGACGGTCGGTGGGACCAGCCCGCCTGACCCCCCAAGCCCTCTGTCCTCCCCACTGTGCCTGCCCTGCCCCAGCCCTGCCACGTCCCCACCCTCCTCACACCCTCATTCCCACAGGCCCCAAAACTGGCCCTTACTCCATACATCCCCTAAGAACGGCTCAGTCTCAGCCACCATGGTCTCCACCTTGGGCAGATGAGACATCCCAGGTCCCTGACTTTGTGGTCCTCCTCCGTGCATTGTCCCCACCAGCAGCCTCAGGACCAAGTAAACGGCAAATCTGACCCTGACATACGCCTCCACCCCAAGTTCTCCTACAGATACGCACAGCACGCACACCACTCGAACGCAAAGCCAGTGACTCGCACTGCCACACGGGCCCCCCTCAGCCACACAAAAGAGCAGAGAAGCCCTGCGTGCTGACTCCGTCCCTTCCCGGAGGGGATGCGTGCACAGCCAAGGCGCACAGCACGCGGGGAAAAGCACACGTATAAAACGCACACGTGCTGAGCGTTCAGACGGCACCCCTTCCCTATAAACATCTCGTTCATTTTGAATTCTGAGCCAAACAAAGCATTACTATTTGAAACGTAAAGGAGATTCGCGTGTAAAAAGCCATTTCTCAGCTTTCCACCACACGCGCAAACCCGAGCGCCTCGCTGTGGTCGCAGGCCTTCCTGCTCCCTCTCCTGCCTGCCACCTGGCCTCCCAGTCCCTCCTGCTCCTGGCCAAGTGGGTTCCTCCTCAGTGACCAGAGCTCAGCTCGGGGCACCTCTTCAGAGGGGCCCTCCCTGATTGTCCCAAAGCTGCCTCCTCATTGCTCACTCCTCATCCAGTTCAGCCCCAGATCTTGGGGCTCCCCAGGCCAGGGGCTTGGCCTGGGTCTGGCTGGTAGTGTGGGTGACTGAGCAGGCAGATGGCTTCCCACACCGAAGAGCAGACCACTGGAGCACAGAGAGGGGCTGGGGCCCCCATTGTGGGGACCAAGGTACAACATCTGTCTGCCCTAAGCGTCCATGGCTCCCTGGCCAGGGCTGGACGGCCAGAGGCAGCTCATCTGACTGGGCCACTCTCGTGACCAGTGCAGCTGGACACACACTCCTGACCTCACCTTTCTGAGAGTAGAGGGGCTTTGCTGTGGGGAGGGGAGCCTATGCTCATAACCTGACGATGCTAAAAAATCTGAGAAGTCGAGGTTTCAGGTGTCAGCAGAGCCACCCCAGCCTGAGCGTGGAGCCACCCTGACCCATGCAGACCACGAGGAAGCGCGTGCCACACCCGGCGACCAAGCGCCCTGGGCTTCTGGAGACTGGGCCCCGAGGGGCGAGGGGAAGGAGCGAGCCACGCCCGCGGCCCTGACTCAGCTGGGAGATGGAGCGCGTTTCCTGTTGGAAACTCTGAGCTGCCACCAGCGGCTGCAGCGGGAGGGAAGATTGAGTCACCACCATCAGGGCTGGGGGTGCCCTCCGCTCTGCCCACTGCAGCCACACCCAGGGCCCCCTCCTCCTGGTCCTGCTGCCAACTGCCCACCCAGCAGCCCAGTGGCCCAGCTGGCCACAGGCAAGGAAGGAGGGAGGAGGAGGGTGGGGCTGGAGCTCACTTCGCAGGGACAGGAGAAGGGGGAAGGGCTGGTCCGCAAACCGCAGGAGGGCTGCAGGGGTGTGGGAGGGGAGAGGACAGGATAGAAGGGTCCCTGAGCTGGGACCTAGCCATCGGATGCGTCAGTGCTGACTGGTCAATGCTGACCGAGCACTGGCCAAGCACCTTCGTCTCCTTGTGGGAGACACTCTTCCGCCAACAGGAGTTGGAGGCCACCCCACTACCCCGCGACTTCACTGAGCCTCCTAGATGGGCTCCCAAGACGTAGCCCTCATGGGTCCAACCCAGACCAGGCCAGAACTGGGCTCCTGCTTGGCACCTGGGACTTGACCTCCATTCACACGGCAAACCCTGCTCAATGCTGGCCACAGCCCAGGCCTCTCTTCCAGCCCCTTAGAGACCAAGTTCCTCCCCAGGAGGTGAGACGCAAGGAGAAATGCAGGGTCCGAGCCTGCCTCATGCGGGCGGGCCGGGCCCCCACGAGTCGGCACTGAGGCCCATGAGCTCCGGGAGTGCATGGGTAAGCCACAAGCTGCCCAGGACATGTGTCATCTACTCACCTGGGTCCTGCCAGCACAAGTGCTTAGGGACAGAAGGATGCCACAGATGAGAGGCACGCTAAAAGGTCGCTGGCAATCCCTGGGACAACAGGACGTGCCCCACCCCTCTGGGACCCAGCTCCCACGAGAAGGATCTGCCTGGACCCCAGGCTGAGCCCAGTGTGTGCCACACCCTGGCCTCTGGCCTGCCCGCATGCTTCTGCCTGGGGTCTGCTCCTCTCCTGTACCCAGGGCTGGCCCTTAGGCCATCCCCAACCCCAAGCCAGGCCAATGCCCAGTCACACTACCAGATCTGAGCCACAAAGCCATGGGACCCACACTGAACAGACTCGAGGCTCAGAAAGGTCAGACAGGTTGCCTGGGCCACACTGCTGGAGAGTGGACACCCAGTCCACCCCAATACCGCCTCAGCAGCCCCCACCTGGGCCGGAGAGACAGGCCACAGGGGCAGGGGCAGCTCTGGGGCAGTCCTCTGTGCTAACAGCTGGTCCTGCCAGTCGAGGGCCACAAGCCCCACCCCTAGCCCATGGCGGTGCCTTGGGATGGGCTGGCAGGGGCCGGAGCTGCTCCTGGGCCGACCCACTCCAGGTCCTCAGGCCAGCAGGAGGAGCCACGGGGTCCAGTGGCAGAGCACCTAGCTCGCCTGGCAGAGCGAGCGCCACCTGCCGGTGTGAGGAAGTTCCCACACATGTTATGACCCCAGCCCACCAGGCCCAAGCACTCCCTTCCATCCCCCATGGCTGGAGCCAGGATGTAGCTGACCTGTGGCTGGGGCAGGCTCCGGGCCAGGCCTCGCCAGGGTCCCCAGGGTGGCGGAGGGCACCACGGCGGGCTCAGGTGCCCCCTCCTCAGGCTCCTTCCGGCGGTAGACCCTCCGCTCCTCACGGGCAGGGTCCTCGGCTGCCTGCTGCCCCCGCTTGGGCGGGCAGCCCAAAGGCCCCTGCACGGCCTGCACGTGGGGGGCGCGGCGTGCAGGCATCACCATGGCGACAGGGCGGCGCACGCGCTGTAGGGAGGCAGGCACGATCTCCGGCGGCAGGTGCAGGTACTGACGCAGGTGAGCAACACCCTCGTTGGTGAGGTACCAATAAAAGTGGCGCCAGGCGAAAGTCTCCCGTACCAGGCCCCGCGCCCTCAGGGAGGCCATGGCCCGCATGACCTGCAGGTTCGTGACGCCGGGCACGTGCGGGTGCAGGCTGCGCGGCCGCCGGTCCTTCTTGGCCACCATCACGCCCTCCCGGAAGAGCACCTCGTAAATGGCCCGCAGCTGGTCCAGCGGCATGAGCATGCCTGCCACCATGGCTGCCGAGTGAGGCGCGGGCGGGGCACAGGGAGGAGGCCAACGAGGCGCTGGGGCACAAGGAGCGACAGGGGCCTACGGCGGCGAGCAGGCAGGCAGGCTGTGCGCTGAGCTGGAGGGCGCGGGCTCCGGGACCTGGGGCTCTGGCGCCTGGCTGCCTGGCTCAGTGCGATTCCTGCCGGCACTGTGGCCTGCCCACCGCCTGCGCGAGCCACCCGCCCTCCCTCCCTCCAGGACGCCCAGGCCGGCCCCCTCTGACTCAGCAGCATGGGCGGCCCCTCCCACCCACAGCCAACAGGGCCCCTACAACAGTGGGGGACACCTCCTAGTGCAGCCATCCCTGCCACAGCCCCCCTTCCCTCCCAGACCACTCAGCTCCAATGTGGGAAATTACATCAGTTTCTAAACACTTCCTTCGAGGTTGCTAAGCCTGGGGGAGGGTGTGCAGTGGCAGGATGGGCACAGGGAAGCAGGGAACAGAGAGGGCAGGAGGGGACCTCGGGCTCGGGACCCAGCTCGGTTGCGGTCTCAGAGTAATGGATTCACAGGATCTAGAGAGGGGGCACACGAGGTCTGCGGGGGAAAGCAAGGGTCTTGGGAGGGGCAGAGGACTGAGGGGAGTGGAGCAGCTGCTACAGAACACGAACAGGCCCGCTGCAGGCACCATTGGCTGCTGTCCATCAAGCAGGCCAAGGGACAGAGCCCCCACCTCCACATGCCAGGTCCCAGACAACAGCCATCCTATTTAACACTTCCCAGGCCAGAACAAGGGCAGCCCAGGAACGTGGAATCCCCTGGGCAGGGAGGGGGCTCTGAGTGGGGCCTCCGCCCACCCCTCCAGGCCAGCTGTCAGAGACCAGAAACTCCCAGCTGCCACAGGAAATCAAAGTCACCTAGTCCCTGCCACCGCAGACCTGGGGCCCCTGCCACCAACGCAGACACCCCAGCTGGACAGATGTTGCACAGAGCAGCACCGCACTAGCAAAGGGTCAGGGGCCCAAGTGAAAGGTGGACCAACAATGGGGTGGCGGAAGGAGCCCTAGAGCCTGGCCCGGCCACACCCATGGGTGACCCCCAGACCCCACAACTGAGGTTCCAACCATGGATATCCTGTGCCCTGGTGCCACCCATACCCCAGCTGGGCTTCTCCAGCTCGCGTCGGCCCACACCGGGCCACACCGGATCTGCACTCTCCCCCTTTCCCCAAGCCGACACACCCATTCCCACCAAGCTCTGCTAACTCGGGAACTGATTATAAATAGGGCGGGGTGGGGGACACGGTGGTGGGAGGCGAGGCCAAGAGGCAGCACGTGGGTCAGGTTTATGCGGCTGTTGCCATGGCACCGCCGAGCCGGCTGCAAACAGTGCCAGGGTGGCTGCGGTGCGCGCGCACACACACACACACACACACTCACACACACGCACACACTCTCTGTCTCTGTCTCTGTGCCTCTCTCCCTCTCTCTCTCTCTCTCTCTCTCTCTCGCATGCAGAGTTGTGGCAGAGGTGGCGGTGGAAACTCTGAAGGCACAGCCAACCTTTCCCACAGCCCCGCCAGCCAGCTCCCTGCGGCGCTCCTCCCCCGCCCCTCCCCAGTGCCTGTCCGCACTCCCTACGGCCAGCCAGCCAGCCGGGAAGGGCGCCAGCCCCACGAGGCCCGCTCAGAGGGTGGGGCTCCGGCTCAAGAAAGACACACCGCGTGGGTGGGAGTGGGCAGCGGCCACGCCCCCTCAGCACGGACTGCGGACTCTCCCTGCCACCAGGACTGTGGCTTCCGAAGCCTACACCATCTGTGGTCCAGGCCAACACTCAGACCAGCGGCTGGGCCCTGTACCCAAAGAAAGCTAACTCTACCGACCTGTCCCTCAGTGCCCCACAGACCTTCAGTGCTCCCCGTGCTCCCCTCGTCCACCCCACAGACCCACACTGACTTCCTGCTATGATTCCCAGACCTCATTCCCGCAAACTCCCAAGCCCCTTACTAAACCAGGCCATGACCCCTTCCCAAAATGATTTAACCTACGTCCAAGGTCCCCAAACACTTGGACGTAAGGTCTTTCCTGCTCCTACACAGGCCTGCACATGTCTTTGGCCAACCCACTCAGCCCTGGCAGGGAAGGACAGTAACCTGGGGCTCCGAAGGAAGGGGGCGGGGCGCGGTGGGAAATCCCCCCCCTCCCCCGCCGCATCAGCCCGGCACCGGCGCAGGATGAAGGGAGGAGCCTGGAGCAAGAAGTTCCTGGCCGCCACGCCCCCCTGCACACCTCCTCTGAGCCCCCCCTGCGCCTGGGCTGCGGGCACCCCCATCCCCATCCCTTCGTAAGACTGGGAGAACGCCCCTCTGCCCCCCCGCACCCCCCTCCGCGGAACCGCAGCCGCAGTTGCTGATTCAGCACAGCAAGGGCTGGGGCGGGAGGGCAGGGCGGCCACTACCCCCCCACTCCAGGCCCCTACGGTTTCCAGGGCAACCAGTCCAGGCCCTCCGGCAGCCCCCAGAACAAAGAGCCGCAGTGTGGACTTGCCCGGGGCCAGCCCGCCTGGCGCCTCCCCAGAGTGATCCCCACAGTCTCGCCCAGTTCCCTCTGACGCTGGGCGGCAGGGCGGCGGGGCGGCGGGGCGGCAGGAGGGGCGGGGGGCTCGGTGGAGTCGGGGAGGGGAGATGGGGCCAACCCACTGCAAAGTCCAGCTCCCACCTCCGTCCCGCCCCGCGCCGCTGCAGCCGGCCCCGCCCCCTGACTCTCACTGCAGGGAAGCAGGGCTGCGGCTAGAGTCGCCCCCAGCCAGTCCCGGGCCCACAAAAGGTGGTGCCCTGGCGGGGCATGGGGGTCTCTGTGGCTTCAGTTCCCCACCCCCACTCCCAGCTGTCCTCGGGGCGGCAGACCCCGACCGCCGCCCTTCAGGGGGCTGCACCCAGCCAGAGGTCAGTCTGGTCCGCGACCCCAGGCTCAGTCCCCATTCCCGACCCGCACCTTTGAGGGAGCTGATCTCGTGCTGGATGGCTCGCGACGGGTCCATGTCTCCGGCGGGACTGAGCGCTGCGTCGCAGCCGCCACGCAGAGTCCAGCCCCGCACCACACTGCCCAGGCCAGTCAAGGGCCGCAGCCTGAGGGAGGAGTCGGGAAGTGCAGGGCGGAGCTTACCGGCTCGGGGCGGGGCTTCGGCCGATCGATGCTTGGGCAAGGCCGCCCGAGCGCATGCTCCGGGCTGTGCACCGCCCCCACCTCTCCAGCCCCTACCTCCCGGGCGCATCACCGCGCCAACTCCAGCAGTACTGTCAGACCACCCCGCCGCATCCAGGCACTTTCAGCTGGTCCACCCACCGCACCACACCCCACAGCCCCCAAACCTCCGCTGCTGCTGACCAGCTTCAGTGCCCTCTGGGCCGCTTGTGCACGTGCTTTCCCTGACCTCGAAGCCACGGCCACTCCCTGCAGGAGACACCCACCCGGTTGGGGCCTCCCGGTGGCGTCCCCACCCAGCTCCCTGGGCGCAGAGGGAAGGCGGATCCCATCCGGACAGCGGTTGGGGGCCTGCCTCCCCAGCCTCCCGTCGTGCCCCAGGCCCCTAGGCCAGCTCCTTCATCCCCACCATTCATACCGCCGAGGTTCTGCCCCGCCCTTCACTCTCTCCCCTCCACTGGCACCCTCCTCCACATGCACGTTCCTGTGGGCCACCTCACCCCTTCCTATGACCCCAGATGCCCTCCATACTCTGCTCCCGAGATGACACGTCCAGCGGGGTTCCAACCTGTGCCAGCCTCTGCCTCTCCCATGCAGCTATTCCAGACCAGAGTGCAGCCCCACTGGGAAGCCCCTGTCTTCTCAGCTCTGTGGCTGCACCACTGTCCACCTCCCAGGACCCCGACCCCTGGGGTCATCGTCCCCCCACAACCAGCCCCACAGGTCCTAGCCATTTCACCTTCCCGACTGTCCACTTGTCACCACCACTGCCACCACCGGTCCGGGCCCTAGCACATCTCCTTGCAGGGTACTCCTCCACCCCTGTCAGGAAGGGGTCAGCTTCCTGAGCTACAGGAGTGGACTGTGTCACCACCAGCCTGCTGGGGAGTGCGGGCTGGCGCTGGCAGTGTAGGTCAGCTCTGCCTCACTCTGCCGCAGGAAGCCATAGACAAATGTGCGAGCCTCGCCCACACCTCAGGCATGCACCCTGCAGGGTCAGCCCCAGGACAGCACCCTCTGTGCTAGGCTGTGAGGGACAGAGAGGCCTCCACGGACATGGCCAGCCTGCCTCAGTCTCCTGCCAGGCTCGCCTCTCGGTCCTCCATCTTCGCCCCACGGGCACTCTGGCCTCTCAGAGCCCACACCCTGCCCAGCGAGGTTGCCTCTTTTAAGGGCCCACCCTTACCACAGGCAGACCTACTATGTGTCAAGTCAGGGCTGGAATGGAGGCAGTGATGATGGCACTGGGGTGAAGCCAGCAGCACCCACGGATACAGGCCAATGGGCAAAGGGGCAGGCGCAGCCCCATGCTGCTCTCTCTCAGCCTGGCAGTTCTGGTCCCTGACCCCATCCCCACCCTCCTGCAGACAAGGCAAGGCCAGGGCTCGGGCGGGACTCAGGAAAGAACAGTTGCCAGACTTGGGGTAAATAGTAAAGTGAGAAATTAAAACAGGATATTGTGATTCCTTTACACCTAAATTCGTACTTACTTTTTTATCAGCTACTTCTGGATAAACCTAAATTCAGCCTGTCACTGAATAGTACCTCCTTACTAAATCTCAAGTGAAACTGACAAATACTTAAAATATCTGAAACTGTGGAAAACTCATCCAAAAAAATCAGTGGTGGTTCTATTTTTAAAACTAAATATTAACTGAATTTAATAAGATCGCAGTTTTAAGCTAATGAAAGGTGAAGGCAGAAAGCGGATGATGGGGTAACAGACGAGAATCAGGCACAATTAGGCCCTTTTCCGTAATTTTTCAGAACCACAAGGACATTTAGAGAAGGAATGTGCCAGACCCTGAACTGCCTGCTCAAGTCTGGCTGCCCACCTGAGTGGCCACTGCAGTCACCTGCAGCCACATGCAAGCAAGCGGCTCTTAGAGAAGTGCTGGCAGCTGGATGGTCCAGTGTGGAGACCCCTCAGCCTGCTCCTGACCAAACAGTGACCATGTGCTGTGGCCTCGGAAGTGGGGCATGGCCACGCAGCCTCTGGACACACTGAGCTGCTCCTCGGTTCCTGCTCAGAGGAGGCTTCCTGGAGGAAGGAGCAGCTGAGTGGGGACAGAAGCGTAGGCTGCAAAGGCCTGCGGGCAAGAGAAAGGGAGTCCAGCCAACACCAAGTGATGTGGAGACAGCTGAGTGGGCAGGAGGGGGCTGGAGACAGAGCTGTGGGTGGAAGTCTCACCAGGCCAGGAGGGCGCCCGCCGCTGTCAACAGGGGCCTAGCTGCAAGAGATGTGGGCAGCAGGGAGGAAAGGCGGGGCTGCCTGGCTCTGGCGGGGGAGGAGAGGGCTCTGGCCCCCCCACAGTCCTCAGCGGTTACCGGTCTCCCTGCCTGGAAGACTCCCTCCAGCCCCTTACGAAGGCAGGTGACCTGACCCAGCACGGCCCCCCATGCCCAGCTGGGGCCCTAGCAGGCTGCCTGGGCCAGAGACTCACACCGCAGCCGAGGCTGCACCCTCGGGCAGCTTTCTGCAGATTCCAGGGAGCAGCTCATACCCTCGAGGTCCCTGGAGCCTGAGCTGAGCCCCAGCACCATGGCCAGTCCCTCCCTCCTTCCTCTCCGCCTGGGCCCAAGCGCCCCCTGCACACGTCCCACGAGACCCTGGCAGGCCTGGCCCTGCCGCTGCCTCCACACACCCCCACCGGCCATTCGGTACGTCCCACCGCTCCCTGGGCCCCGCCTGCCCTCGGCTTGGTGCTCCCCTACCCGGTGGTGGCCTGCCCTGCCAGGGCTCCCGTGTGGTTGGTGGGCAGGTAATCCGAGGGATCCTGTGTGGGGGTGACATGCGACAACTGTAGGCCCTGCCAGCAGACACGTTCCACCTGGGGCCCCTTGGACTGGCAGCTCCCCAGTGGTGGGACCATGGGCCATGTCACCCGCACCACCAGGCCTCAGCCACAGTCCAGCATCGGCCTCAGCCTCCAGGGAAGCTGCCAGGCTGGGGTGGGAGCAGACCTCTCCGCTACTGCGAAGCCACCCCTGTGCTGGGCGATGACAGCGTGAACTCGACCAGGTCAGCAGCCCTGTGTGGCTCCCGGAAGCCTGAGGCCCCAGCAAAGGCCCAGGCCCACCACGCTGCCAGGTGGGGTTCAGCCGGGGGTCCCGGGGGTCTTGGCGAAGGCCTGGGAAGCACAGAGGTTACCATCCTGCTCCTCCGTGCTGCCCAGTCCTACAGTAGCACCGTGACCAGGTGTCCACCTAAGACCTTGGTGGGGATCCTGGGTCCTAGCTCCCTGTCCCATCCATGGGGAGGTCCCCGTCACTCTGCCCCGACGTACCTCTTAAACCTCCCCTCTCCCACTGTCTCCACCAACACCCTGGGCCTGGCTGCCACCTTCGTCACCTCCAAGACAGCACTGACACCTGGGAGGGTGTCATGGTGGGAGACACTGTCACTCCCACCCTTCAAGCTCCAGGCTTTCAGGCACACACCAGGTCCCACCACAGCCCTGCTGCCAAGCCCTCCGGGGCCGCCTTGCTCCCATGCTGCACGGCGGGCCCCCCACCCGCACCGCCGGCCGCATAGACCTCCGCTTTCAATGCCATCCCATCCTGCTCTTTCGTCCCACTGCGCCGTGACCCCTCTGCGGTCCCCTCCCAGCAGGGACAGTGGTCTCTAACAGAGACACTTGTCTGGGCCGTGGGGGAGGCTGTCTCACCCCTGGACCCCCAGGCCTGGACACGCAGGTGTCACCACGGGAAACAAAGGGATGAATTCTCGCCGATCGAGGGCGATGCACTGCCAGAAATGCCGCTGCCGCAGCTTGACCTCATGACCACAGGAGAAAGCCTGCATCCCGACCTCGAAGGCGCTACGGGCCGTCTGATGAAACCCACCAGTGCTTCTGATTTTCACAAGGGACCCAGCAAACCAGGAAAGGCGGTGCATTAAGCCAAGAGCAGACGTCTCTCCGCAGCCCACTGCGACACTCCCAGGGGCCTGCCCACTGGCCACACGAGAACGCTGCAGGGCAAGGACAGGAAGCGCTGGGAGGAGGAACTCGCCGAGGCTCCAGCAGCCACAGGCTAAAGGCCCTTAGCATGGCGCTTAGGGACCCTCCAAAACCCACCCGCTGCAGGGGTCTGAGCCAGCCTCCCCCCAGCTTCCCTCCAAGCGGCTGAGGGAGAAGGCGGCCATCGTGGTGCAGCCTGGCCCCGCACCCGCCCTGGGAGCACGCAGATGGCGGCGGCCGTGCCTCCTGGTGCCCGCGCCAACCGCACCCGTCCCTTAGCAGAGCCATAAAAGGGCTCCTTAAAGAGGCCGGCTTCAAACACTTGTAAAAGACCCAGGAATAATCCGTTAGAAAACATAACGGAAAAACACCATTAACTACGCAAGCCATAAAGTGCTCTGGAACAGGGTGCATAAAACTCAGCGGGGACTTAAGTGCAGAAAGCCGGCATGCACAAAGACACGGACCCGCGGGGAGACACACGGTCACGAGGGCCCCACACCGCAGACCAGCGCCCCCCAAGTGAGCCGACGCACGGGCCTCGACCGCGTGCCCGTCCACCTTCCGCTCCCCAACGCTCACGCGCTCGCTGGCGGTTTCATGTCACGTTCAGTGAGGTTCTGCTGTCTGTGTGAGACTCGGGGCTGGTGGGGGCGGGGGTGACCCTCACAGGGTCCCTGTGGGGAGAGCAGCTGTGACCCCAGCAACTGTCCCAGAATCGCACTTCGAACATTACCTGTGAACAGAGGATGTTCCCCACTCCACCATCAGATACACGGTGACGTCCCCACCCCCATGCCCTGGGGGTTCAGCTCCCAGCCTTGGTTTTCACCTCCGGACTATCTTTATGGAACTTCAGCAAATATGAACGTGATTCTTGGTTTTCTCCTTTTCCGCACAAAAAGTGGCATCTCACACAGAGCACGGGAATCCTCGCTCTGCGCCGTGCAGCCCTGGAGCCTCCCATCGTGCATTGAAAAAACCCAATAAACACAAACAAAAAGATGTGGGGTGAGCTGGGGGGGAGGCCATCGAGTGGTGGCCCCAAAAGGTATGTTCCCGGCCAAATCGCTGGTGCCTGTGACGCAAACTCATTTGGAACCAGGGTCTTTGCAATGTGGTTTTCCTCCTGGATCATCTGGGTGGGCCCTAAATCTAACCAGTGTCCTTATCAAGGGCACACAGACAAGCCATGTGAAGATGGGGACAGAGATTGGAGGGACGCAGCCACACCCGAGGGGAGGGAACAGCCACCACTGGGGGCTCTCCCCCTTCCCCGGGGCCTTCAGGGAAAGTGCGACCCTGCAGAGCCTTGATTTTGGACTTCTGGCCTCCAGGGCGGTGACAGAACAGGTTTCTGTTGCTTTAGACCACCTCCGCGAGGCGGGCACAGGAAACTGACAAAAGACTGTGTCTCCGGAAGCGGGGTGCTCCGGCAAGGAAGCGGGGTGCTCCGGCAACAGACACCTGGAAAGTGTGGAGCGGGCTCTGAGATCGGGTGTGGGCCAGGAGCTGCAGAATTTTGAGGCACGTGACAGAAAGAGCCTGGATCCCTTGGACAGACTGTTGGTAGCACGTGGCCTTGAAGGCCCTGGCCGAGGGCAGCACCGGAAGGGAGATGGGCCTTGTCGACAGGCCAGAACCGGATCCACTGGGTCAGAAGCAGGCTTACAAGTGCTGGACCCCGGCCTTAGGCTGAGGACATTTTCAGCACAGTGTGGAAGGTGTGACCTGCTGTCTCCTGGCCGCTCATAGTCAAGTGTGGCAGGATGGACGCACACTGCGGAGGGGACTGTCCGGCAAAAAAGGAGCCAGCACCGGTGATGTGGGGAATCCGCAGCCCGTTCAAACTGCAGGAGATGCTACTGGCGGGACTCTCGCTGCCACGAAAGCCAAGGGCGTGCGCGGCCGCAGCTGAACCGGCGAGGTGTCGGCCCCACGGGCCCCTCGGCCAGCCCGGCAGAAGCCAGGACCCGTGAGGGGCCACCCGTGGCGTGGCCCCCGTGACACAGATGGAGACGTGAGAGGTGTACAAAAACGTCGCATCAGCAGAGACGCTGCCCGCTGGGCCTGGGGAGGACAGGGACAGGATGACATAGAGCTACTCAGCGTCAAGCCTGTGCTTCACTCAGAGAAAGGAAAAACGGCTCCCGGGCAGACCTTCCGGCCCCAAGGGTGATGCCGGGGCCACGGGGGCCACACGGCCTGGGGTGCCATAGGGGAGCCCTCGTCCCACTGGACTTCGTTCCCGCTTGGGGCTGACAGCCCCTTTATCCCTTTGTTTCCCTCTCGAAATGGGGTGTCTGTTCTGGCCTGTCCCACTGTGTCTGTTCAGAAGCACACAGCTCGCTGTCTGATGTCACCGGTCCACAGATGGAGACGGACTTTCCCCGGGGCGGACCGTACCGAGAGCCTCACTTAGACCTGATTTAGGGCGTTTACATGAGACTTGGGGATTCTGAGCTGAGAATACTTAGGTAAGATTTGGGACTAGGGGTTGATGCTGTAATGGGTCGTGACTTTGGGAGATGCTGGGGTGGGGTGAACAGATTTTGCACATGACAAGATATGAACTTTAGGGGGCCAGAGGGCAGACTGAAGCGGACTGAATGGTGGCCCCCGAAACATACGTCCACTGCCAAACCCCTGCAGGTGCCCTTATTGGAAAAAGGGTACTTGCATTTGTAATTAATCTAAGAGTCTACTCAGGGAGGCCCTAAATCCAGGAACGCGTGTCCTTACAAGAGACAGATGAGAAGACACGGGAGAAGCCATGTCAAAGACGGAGGCAGAGACTGGACACATGCAGCCTCCAGCCAAGGAGTGCCCACACCACCAAGCTGGGAGAGGCGGGCACGGGATCTGCCCCCAAGCCTCTGAGGGAGGCCCTGGGACACTTTGATTTGAGACTTCTGCCCTCCAGAATTGTGAGAGAATAAGTCCCGTTGTTTCAAGCTACCCAGACTGAGGCACTTTGCTCCGGCAGCCCTGGGACCTGGCAGAGGGGACGTGCTTTGGGGCTGTCTGCACTCCGCAAGCCACCACGCGTCCCTGTGGTGATGACGATGGTGGAGCTCGTGTCTCTGGGTGCTTAATCCTGTGCCTGTCCTACTGGCTTCCCATGTAGCCACTCATTGAGTAAGAAAGGAGAAGAAGAGATACATTTCAAAAGCTCAAAATACACACTGGTTTGAAAAACAAAAGAACAGAACAAAGATCATAAAAGCCACATGTTCAGAGACACCTGCCGGGGACACCTCCTTCTGGCTTTCCACCAGCTGCCTCATACCTGCAGTCCCATACCCCCAGCACCCCAGCCATGCCCCCTGTGGAGGGGGTCCCCTACCCCCACCCAAAACACTAGCCCGCTGAGGGTCTCCCGGACCCCAAAGCTGCCACACCGGATGTCCTGCCGGTGCCTTCCTTGCTTGGCAGCGGCAGGACTGGCCCTGGATCTGCCCCAACCCTGGAGCCAGAGCCGGAGTGGGCAGCAAATGCCCCGCCTGCCCCGGGCCTCGGGGCAGCAGCATAGGTCCCCTAGAGGAGAGGCTGGGAGGAAGGGGGAGGGAGCAGGCCCTGTGGGCAAGCCCCAAGTCTTCCGAGTGGGCATCTCCCTCCCACCACCAGAGGACACGTCCCTGACTCCCTCCACCAGGTCCACCATCCCCCAGGGCCACTACCAGGTGACCTAGCCCACGCCCCCTCTCGGGTCCCAATGCTGAGCACCCAGGGCTCCACCCACACATGTCCTCTCAGCCCTGCACTGCCCTGTCCACTGTGGCCGCCACCCCTGGCCCTCTGGCGGCACCATCCCTCCCTGGCCTTCTCGAGTCCCTCCTCAAGGCACCCAGACCCTGGCCCCTGCTGCCAGCCCCCCTCAGACCTCACCATGCCAAAAGATGAAGCTGGACCCCTACCTCATGCCGTACTCAACTATTCAAAATGGATCGAAGATCAAATTTAAGAGCTAAAGCTATAAAACTGTTGAAAGAAAACATAGGCGTAAATCTTCACGCCTTTGAAATAGGCAGTCGTTTCTCAGATACGACACCAAAAGCGCAAGCGACCAAGAAAAACAGACAAACCGACTCACAATTAAAAACTTTCGTGTTTCACAGGGCGCCATCAAGAACGTGAAGAGGCCACCCGTGGAGCCAGAGAAAACTTCTGCAAATCACTTATCTGATAAGGGACCTGTACCTAGAATACGTGACGAATGCTTACAACCCAGTAATAAAAAGACGAAAACCCAATTTAAAAATGGACAAAGGATCTGGACAGACTTTTCCCAAAAGGAAATACACAAATGATCACGGGAAGGTGCTCAGCAGCACCGCCAGCAGGAAGCACAGATCGAGCCACCAGAAGAGGTCGCTTCGCACCTACTAGGACTGGGTGCCTATAATCAAAAAGGCAGATAACTGAAGTGTGGGTGAGGGTGTGAAGGGATGGGAGCCCTCGCCACCTGCTCCGGGGCAGTCGAGTGGTGCAGCTGCCTCGGAGACCGGCCGGCCACAGGCCTCGGCAGTCTCACGCCTTGACAGCTACCCAAGGGAGATGAAAACAGACGTTCACACAGAAACGTGCGCGCGAATGCACGCGGCGGCAGCATCCACACTAGCCAAAAGGAGGAACACCCCAATGTCTGCCTACTGACGGGAGGACAAACGGAAGGTGGTAAACCCGCACCGGGGGACGTGACGCTGCCACGTTGTGATGCATGATACAATGTGGATGAACCTTGACGTGACCCAAAGTGAACTAAGCCAGGCACAAAAGGGCAGGATCCCACTGACAGGCAAACCCTGGAGACGCCGGGGACCCCGTCCCGGACCACCGCAGCGGAGCAAGTGTCAGGACAAAGCCAGTCGTCGAACTCTGGTCTCCCAGTGCACATAAGAGTCACTCAGACACCGCGCTGTGGTCTGTTAACTGTGCAGCATTATGCCCAAAAGACGAAGTACACGCCTCAATTTCTTTATTGCTAAAAAAAAGGCTAATCATCCCGAGGCTGTGGGAAGAATGGTGCCGACAGACTTGCTCCGCGCTGGGTTGCCACAAACTTCCAATTTGTAAAAAACCGCGCTATCTGCCACGCGGAAAAGCGAGATACGTCTGTGTACGGAAAGTCCGACACAGGCAAATCCACAGAGACTGAAGTAGATCAGCGGCTGCGGGACGGCCAGGTGACGTCGCCGCTCTGGAACTGATTGCGGTGATGGTTTCGCGAGTCTATTAAGATGCTGAAAACCACCGAATTCTCTCTCTCTCCACATCCCCCCTACCCCGCCCACCACCGCGCACACGAGATTGGGCCCGAGGTGCAACTTAAGTCATTTCTCTTCATGTACTTCCACAGTGCATGGTTGTTTTCTGTTTGTTCTTTGTTTTTTGAGCATATTTTACTTTTGATAGTAAACACACCAAAAGCCTTCTCCAAAGTGCCCCAGTACCTGCCAGCCTCTACTCCTGCCAGCTGAGCTCTGGCCACCAAAGATGACAGCCCATGCCATCACCCACTCACCCATGCAAGCACCCTACAAACGCTGGCTGAGAGCCTGGGGCTGGTGCCAGGGACACAGATAACCGAGCTCAGAGTCCAAGGCGGGAAAGAGCGGAACGCGAGAGGCGGGTGCCAAGCGCAGGGGCCCGGGCCTGCAGGGAGGCGGGGGCCCTGCAGCTGAGTGGGCACACACCCTGTGGACACGCTGACACTCCGAGCATCGCCAGCCTCACCTCCCCAGACCAACACAGGGCTCGGTCTCCCGGCTGGTACCTCCTGCGGGCTCCCTACCTCGACCCCAGGCCTGGAGGCCCTGGCCCTACGTACACACCCCCGCTCCCCAATCCACGCCCCTTGCCCCCACCCCAGGACCACACAGTTGCTCTGTCCCCTCCAACCCACATTGACTGTTGTCACCCTGGGCCCAGCTCTGAGAGGACAGTCTTGAAGTCTGGCGTCCTCTGCCCAGGCCCTCCCGGCTGGCCCCACCCTCCACTCCTTTCTGCACCCCATGGACAGGTACTTGAGGGGCTGGGGCAGCTCCTCCTTTGCCAGACACCATTCCCGTTCACCTGCTCACCTCGACTCTCCCCCCACCTCAAACCCTGTGCTCCCCACGCCTGACCGCAGGCCTCTCCAGGCTCACCTGGCAGAGCAGGTGGCCCAGCCTCTGTGAGCTTCGCAGGCCAGGCTCTGGGGACCGCTTGCAGCCGTCTGGCTGGCAGTGAGCATGGGACGCCCTCCCCTCCCCTCGGGCGCCCAGAGCTCTCCCGCCACAGGCCCCAGTGGCCTCAGCCCCTCAGGAATCTGCCCTGGAGAGAAGGCAGGGAGGGTGAGGAGAGATTAGGGGAAATCAAGAATGTTCTGGGAGGAGCAGTGACCATGTGGGATGGTCGGGGATTTCCAGGGGGCACACTAGAGATGATGAGTCCAGGGCGGGGCCTGAAGGGGTCAAGGGCGAGGGGCCGAGAGGCTGGACTTTGGAGGGGAGATGAAGCTGAGTTGTGTCTGGTGAGTAAGAGCGTGGGAGGGCGGGGCGGGGGCCAGTGCCGTGGGGAAGCGGTCAGGAGGCGAAGGCCAGAGCCTGCCTAGGGCCAGTGATGGACCAGGGGCGGCATGCAGGCTCTTCCCCACCCTCAGGTCCCCTCTGGCCCTCCCTCCCTCCCCGGGCAGCCCTTTGCCTCCGGGGAGAGGCCTTTCACAGGTCCCAGGGACTCAGACAGTCAGCCAATTGCCCATAGCCTGACCACCTCCAGGCCACTCCTGGGGCTTGGCTGTGGCCCTGGCCGACCACAGGCACCAGCCCAGCCCCTCACCCATTCCCTTGGCTCAAGCTGGGAGCTGAGGAGACACCCCAGAAGCTCTCCCTACTCCAGTTCTGCGCGGGGAGCTCCCAGTGCCCACTCTCCTGATTGGCAATTCTCAGCCACCCTCAGGCCTGGGCCACACGGGGAGCTCACCTGGCTCTGTGAGTCCACTCGGGGCAGGTGGCCATACCCGGACAGCAACGGGCAAGTCACCCACTGCCCCGTCCCAGCCTCCACCCGCCAAGCCCAGGAGGCAGACGTGGGCCAAGGCAGCCCAGTATGTCCAACACCAATCCTGGTGTCCAGGGCAGCATGGCTGGGGACAAGGAGCACTGAGGCGGAAATCACAGGGACCTGTCAGGCCTCACTCCTGGGAGCAGAGGGAACTCTCCACCTGGGCCAGGACCTTTGGCGTGGTGTCATACGCAGCCCTGCGGCCTGACGAGACCAAGGATTCTGGAACAAAGCACTGTGCCCCGTCTCTAAACAGAGCGGCCAGTTCATAAATGGCTCCATCCTGGCGTCTGTCAAGAGAGCTACAGCCCAGGTGGGCGGTTGCGCCCCTGCCCCAGACCTGTCCGGGCCGGCCGCGTGGAGGATGAGATGTCCCTCCACTCCCTGTGGGGGCCGTGGGCAGGCTGGGGAGCCCATCGTCACAGGGGCGTCTCTACCAGGACCACATAAGCTCGTCACAGAGGCAAACAGGGCGGCCACAGTGCTGGCAAGAAGAAATGCACACCACGCGGCACACCCACCCTGCCTGGGACCCAGAGAAAGACCCACCGAGAGCCTGGGGGCAGGTGAGCCCTGGGTCCTGGAGCCTCCCTAGGCCTGGGCGCGGTCAGTGGGTGGAGGCGGTTCCACAGGGCTCCAGGCAAGGTCCCAGCAGGACCTCTCTCCCTGAGCTGCCCTTGGGGGCAGAGCCAGCAAAGCCAGCCACGTGGAGCTGGAACCTGTGCCAGTTGGCTCTGCCCAAGGCCCCCACCTCGACCCTCTCCCGCAGGGCAGTCCCAGGCCCCTAAGCTTCTGTGGCCGGGTGCCAGGGCTGTGTCCATGCCTGCTCAGGGCCAGGACACAGGCACTGGGCCACTGCAGGTGGCTGACAGCAGTAAGGGTCTGGGCAGGTCTAGAGAGGCCCAGGGGGCCTGGGGCAGGATGAGGGGGTCTGCCAAAAGCCACAGAGCTGGTTCCTCTGAAGAGGAAGAGGGAGCTGTCCTGACTTCCCCAGCCCTCAGCTGCCGCCCAGGGGACAGAGAAGGGGTGTAACGGGGTCCCTGCCAAGCAAGGGCGGCAGCTTCGGAGCTGGCCAGTTTGGGAGGTGAGAAGAGGCCACAACTATGCGACCCACTGCCAGGCGGTGGCATCCGCCCCCGCCCCATGGGGGAGGCATCCAGCTGAGGGGCAGGGACCAGCTCAGCCTTGACCCACGTGTCTGCTGAACGCAGACTCGGGACACTGGACACTGGCCCGCGGGAGCCCCCGGCGCAGCGCGGCCCACCCCGCTACCCGCGCGGCGCGATGCCCAATTAAGGGCATGACCGCGGGGGCCGCGCCGAGCGCGCGGGCCTCTTCCCTGGGCGCCGGGGCCGCGGGGTCGGGCGAGTCAGGAGAGGTGGGCGGCGGGCTGGGCTCTGTCCGGGCCGCGAAGGGGTCAGCCACCGCGGACAAGGTGTCAGAGACCAGGCTGCCAGGCTGGAGGACCTGCCA
>NW_006436294.1:7429250-7431464 GCF_000325575.1 Pteropus alecto
ACCGGAGCTAGAGTCGGTATCGTCAACATAAAAAGGGCCCTTAAAACAGAAAAAGAAAAAAAAAAAACCTGTATAAAATAGGAATGAAGTAGAGAATGGACATTTTAAAATTCTCGGTAATAATAAAAGACATTATTTTCCACCCATGGAGTTTGCAAAGACCCTTGTCTGGGCACTGACAAATATCCTTTCTTAAACGACCCTGGTGTATTCCTGTCTAACCTCGAATGCTGTGTACCTGTGACCAGAAGCCTCCCTTCTAGGAATCAGCCCTGAGAAAGTCAGCAGGCCAGTGCACCGAGGCCCGAGGCCCCGCCGGCTGCACCAGCACTCAGGGCAGTGAGAGCTGCGGGCGCTGTGGGGGGCAGGGGTGACGCTGAGGAAGGGCTGTGAAAGCACGTTCCTGATTGGCTTTCATGTGGGTAAAAAAAGACCTCGTTTTTAAATCCATATGTGATATGTGAAAAAGACGGGCAGGCCATGTGCCCCTCCGCACCCGCCCCTGGGGTTGGGGCTGGCCACCAGCCTTCATGCTGTCCTGCTGGCCTCCTCTCTGTTTCCCCAAGCTTCCGCCCACAAAGTCCCTCGCTGCCTGCAGCACCATCCTTGCTCAGCAGCTGGCCTGCCAGCCTCTGCCCGCAGGCCTGGGGCCAGCCCTGCCCCCACCCCCCCACGCCTCGGCACCATCGTCCAACGCTAGGAGTGGAATGAGGTTGGGAGACCACAGCGGCCTGGGCCCAGAGATCTTCAGTGGGCTCCTCCCTTGCCCAGCACATCCTGCTGGTGGCGTCCAGCTTTAGGTCACCAAGGGCTGGAGCCGCTGTCCAGCTGCCAGCCCCAGGCTATTAGGGACCTCTCGCTGGGCCTTTCCCATCCTCTCTCCAGAACGGCAGCTACTGGGGAGCACTGCCAGGCCCAGGCTCAGGGAGAGGATGGGGCTCTGCCACCCAGGTGGACCCTCCTGTCCTGCACCTACATGTTTCCACCGCCCTCCATGGTGACAGCCAAGACCAAGGGGCCTGGAAGGCAGGTGTGCCCCAGGAGCCCAAGAAAGTATCATCGTCATCGAATTTGGGCACTGGAACCTTCTCACCAGGCCAGTGTTGGCGCAGCGGGTGCCAGACCTTGGGCCCCATGTGGCAGACCGGGTGGGGCCAGCAGGTGGTGCTGTGCTATCTGCAGTCACTTGGGACAGCAGAGGCCCTTTCTGACCTGCAGATCACTCTCAGGCCTCCAGTGCCAGTCTCAAACCGTACACAGCACACAGCAGTCGCTCAGTCAACAAGCAAGTGATACAAATTAAACAGACATGCCCTCGTTTACCTGCAATGCGGATGACTGCCCGCTCGGCAGGATCCAGGACACTTCCATTGCCCCCCGAGCCACCGCCACTTCTCCGGCTCCTCTGTGTTTTCCCCAGGTTCCAGGGCAGTGTGTCCCCAGGGCTGGGTGAGCCACTGCCTCCATTGGAGCCATCCTCATCCACTGTCCGCACCTCTTGGTCCTCACCCGACATGGTCTGCTGAAGAAGCAGGAAAGGGTCACACCTCTGGGGGGGTACTGCACACTGACCCACCACCTTCTTCACCCAGACATTGGCTCCACCACATTCTATCACCTGGACACTGACACCCACACCCCTCCATGTCCCCATATATCCCCACCCTCTCAACCCAGGCGACAATAACCCTCTCCCCCCATCCACAGCTGGCCTCACCCTCCAGCTTATCCCTCAGGCACTACACAGGGTCCCCTCCCAGACACTGACCACACCCCTCCAGTGTATCACTAGGACAGTGACCCCCCCCCCACTGACTGCTACTCTCTCTGTTAGTCACTCAAACACTGAACCCTCCACACTGTCACCCATGGGCTCACCCTATCAGAGGACACTGCCTCCACCCTCCACCCTGTCAAACAGGAGGGGAGGCCTCGATTACCTTCCCTTGGTCACTGACCCCACCTTCCCCCAAACCTGGACCCTGTCTCCTCAATCCTCTGATCAGCAGGGAAGCCAGGCCACCAGGAAACACTGATGGCCACCTCTCCCCTCTCATCTTGGAAGGACTCCGACCCTATCCCCTGGGCAATGGCGCTCTACCTCCAAGCTGTCTCAGCTTCTAAGACTCCCCAGGGCCCCGACCGTCCCCACCCCGAGCGCCCCACAGTCCCACCTCAGTCTCTGCAATGCTGCCTATAAATAGCCGGAGCCGC
>NW_006436294.1:7431644-7432103 GCF_000325575.1 Pteropus alecto
CTCCCCGACCCCAAGAGCGCTGGCGTGCGGGAGGTGAATGGGGCTCTGTCCCGGCGGGGGTGGGGTGGCGCGGGGGTACAATGTGGGCCCTGTGCCTCTTCCCTCAGGCTAAGGGCTGGGAGGAGTCAGCGGTCACTGGGCTGGGGGCCACCCGCCCCGCCTCCCATAGTCTCCTGCACTGGCCGCCTCTGCTCCAGCCCCCGCCCCGCGCCCCGCGGTCGCCCGCGCCACCCCAACTCAGCAGTCTTTCCTGCCCACACCACGGGCACCGCCCGTCCAGTTCCGCAGTCTCCGGCGCGCAGAGGTGGTGTCCCCGCGAGGGAGGATGGGCCGCATCGCAGCCCCTAGTTCCTCGACGCCTGCGGCGGGAGAGCCCCCGCTCCACCCGCAGCTGCCGCGCGCTGCGCACCTCTCCATCCCCGCCCCGGTCGTACTTGCCTGGTGGCTCAGCTCGACTAG
>NW_006436294.1:7432187-7441596 GCF_000325575.1 Pteropus alecto
GCCGCCCGTTCGATCCGGGCACCCGTGTTTGCGCGGGGCCGCGGGCTCACCAAGACGGCGCGGCCGGGCAGCGCCCACAGCCCCGCGCGTACAAGGCGGGCGGGTCGGCCAGGAGATGTTGTTGGGGGAGCGTGCGTGACAGTGACACTAAGGCGACGTGGGATCTCTGGTGTGCGCTGGGTCCAGCTTCTGCTGGCCGCCTAAAATGGAGCAGCGGCCTCTGCACCCCCCCCACCCCTGCTAGGTCCCTCCCCCACCAAAAGACGTCGGACCGGCGCGCCAGCAGGTCCCTCCACCTGGTTTCACGTTTATTCAAATGACAGAATCGCGCTCGGGCAGTGTCGGGTCCTCCTCCCTCCCTCTGGGCTCTACTGACCCCTGGTGGTATGGCCGGTCCAGGCGGGGACTGGGCCCCAGCCCTCGTCGCACCGCCTGTCCCCGTACTGCGGCAGGAGTGCCTTCAGGGACAGCTCGGGCAGCCGAGGGGGCAGTAAGGCTGTGCGGAGCGGAAGCCTGGGGAGCAGGTCAGCGGCAGGGTCGAGAGGGACCTCTAGGGTCAGATGGCCGGGGAGTAGCCCAAGGGCCCAGAGGGGTTCCTGGAGGAGGGGGGAGCCCAGGGCATGTGCTCGCACGTGATGAGGTGGGTGGGCAGCGCCTGGGTGTCGTGAAAGATGACGAAGATGCTGGGCTGGCGGAGGCAGTCCACGGCGCTGTCGTAACGCAGGAGCACGTGGCCCGGGGCCCGCAGAGGGGGCGCCCGCAGCCCGCGGTGGCCCTGCCCGTAGTCGCCGGTCAGCACGCGCGCCACGAACACCGCCTTGTGGCCGTCAGCGTTGGGGGGCGAATAGCGGTCTTGCACAGACAGGGAGGCGCGCTTGGCGAAGTACACGCCCTGCCCGTAGAGGGTGCCTGCGGGTGGGATGCGCGGGAGTCAGGGTCGCCCGGGTCCGCAGAGCCCACGCCCTTGCCCTCCCCAGGCCTCACCATTGCGGCCGCAGAAGCTGCGGTTGAAGCCGTATGTGCAGATGTCTGCAACAGCCTGCGCTGACGTGCCGTGGTACAGGACGTGCTCGGCCGGGCGGCGGTCACAGCGTTGCTCCAGGCGCTCCCGGTGCAGCTCATACTGCTGCTGCAGCAGCGGGTGCAACACGCGCTCCACCTGCGGTGGCGGGAGGCGACAGAGCTATTCGGAGACTCTCTCCAGCCCCTGGGCCGCAGGGGCAGAGCTGACCCGGGTCTTGGAGGTCAGAGTCAGGGGAAACTGCATGACTCCAGTCCTGCTCTGCCCAGCAGCCAACATCGATAGACATTAGTCACCTGGATGGGGCCCCAGGTGGCACTGGAAGGCTTCCAGGGAGGCCTGCACGTGAGCAAACTCAGCCACTTGCCAGAGCGCAGCACTCATGTCCAGGCCTCTATAGAGAAAAGCTGAGCCAGGTGTCCACACTGGGGACAGGACTTCCCTCCTAACACCAAGCGATCCGCACCCCTCCCGCCCCCCGCCCAGTGCCGGGAAGACCAAGGTGACCAGACCAGTGGTCAGTGATGCAGGAGCCAATCTGGGCACATAGAGTTTCTAAACTAGTCTACCTAGTCTCCGCAGAGGGGCGCAGAAGAATCTGTCCTTAAAAGACTAGCTGCTGTGAAAGACAACTGCTCTGGCAAACGGCAAGTCCTCACACTGAGAATGGCATCGATGAGCCGCTAACGGAAAATACTTTATTAAAAAGAACAGAATTGCTGACTAAATCCTGTGGGTGGGCCGCATAATAAGATGATGCAGGGGGAGTTAAGGAGTGACGCCGCATGCAGAGCTCAAGACAGGGGACGGAGGACTCCGATCTGCGGACTGCCACAAGAAGATGACAGACTGGTGACGGGAGCAAGAGAGGACAGAATGGAAGGCAGTTCCCCCGAGCTGCAGTTGGCATCTTCAGGTGGGAAGGCTCCATAAAATGCCAAGGACGATGGGGAAGGGACACATCCCTGCCACTGCCTGCTGGAAAATTTCAACCTCCGAAAAGAATGAATCTACAAGTGTCCAGACACACACACACACACACACACACGTCAACACACACATGGAAAAAAGTCTCGCGTTCTTGCACTGGGCTTATCACCGCCAATACTGGATGCTAAGGGACCATAGAATTTTTTTTTAACTTTGCAAGAACAAAAAAAAATTTAAGAGAAAAGAAAAAAAAGCAATGCGTTTCAAAGATCTGGAGACAAATATTCTGATCCTGAATATTCCATCCAGCCAAACTTTTTTTTTTAAACATTGTTAACTTTATTTTATTATTTTTTTACACGCCTACAGCCCTTGGTATTCCGAGGTGGAATCCCATCCAAGTACTAACCAGGCCCGGCCCTGCTTAGCTTCCGAGATCAAACGAGATCGGGCACGTTCGGGGTGGCATGGCCGTAAACTCCACCCAGCCAGACTGTTGATGGTGAGGACAAAATCGGAACATCTGAAGACAGGCCAGAACCAGCTGTGCTCATGTAAGTTAGCAGAAATGTCTCAGGTAAACACATAGCAACTTTTGTTTGAAAAAGAATAATTGATGCCAATATCAAATTATAGTTGCAAATTACCTCTAACTGTAAAAGGCAAGCTAAATGTAAAAGTCCAAGGTGTTTACTGCCCACTCGGGGAGACACTTCTACTAAACAGAAAAAGAATCTCTGCACTAGGGTGACCAGGAGGCATGAAGAGTGACCCAGCAGCCAAGCACAGCACAGAAAAAAATGGAGAAAGTGAAAAAAATTGAGAGCCATTAGTCCCTGAATTCTAGAACATTCTCTGTCATGTACCCCAGTTTCAACAACTAGGATTTTATTTCACTATTTGCTCTAAGGTTCAATGGTAAATATTTTTTCATTATCATTTTATATCCATTGACCTAGCGGCCCAAAGATGGAGCTTTGTGATGGTCACAGAATAGAAGGTAACGTTCGTCAACCTTGACGGCAGAATACAAAGAACACAGCCTACCGAACTAGGAAGAGGGGGGAAGAGCTGAAAGAGGGGGAGAGGGAGACCAGAAACAGTGTCTGAAGTTAAGTGAAAAAAGAGTCTTCCAGCGAGCACCACTGTGACTTTGGCTGCACCTTCTGAAGTCACAGTGGTGCTCGCGGGAAGACTCAAGGGCACGTAACTGAACAGCCAGCCAGGGAGTCGGGGATCTGAGTGAAGCCATCGCTCCTCCATCTCAACACAGAAGTGACAGCCGCTAAGCACAGAACCAGAGGAGAAGCCCTTTATCCAAACTCAGAGGACTCATCTGCAGGAAAGTGGTGGTGGCAGGTGGTGGCAGATGACTGGGCCAGGTCTGGGGCAGGCCAGAGGTTCTGCATTTCTGATCGGCTCAAGCCACTGAGGCTGCTGGGCTCACCCACATCTTGGTGCATCAAGAGTCAAGAGTACACCCGCCTGGTGTCACCAGCACAATGAGTCCAGCTCCCCGCTGTCCCTTCCTTCTCGCATGTGGCCAGCCCTCTGCAAGCCTTGCCGTCAGCCCTGAGCACTCAGCCCTGCTCTCTGCTCCAGCTGTGTCCACCTCTTCCCTTCCTTCTATAAGCGGCTCAGTTTCAGACTGGTCCCATTGCTCCCAGTTGCTCTCTGCTCCTGCCTGGCACTGCCCTCACACTCCCTGGCCAGAGAGCAGCCTGGGCAGAGCCCCTCCTCAGCCCTTGCCCCTGGCTGCGCTGCCCTCCAACACCTACCCTCATTGCCTCCCCAGTCCCTCCAAGTCTCCTCTCCTGGCACCCAGGCAGGGACTTCTGGGACTCCCAGGGTTACACTCCGGCCCCACCCATTGGTCCCAGCCGATTCTGAAGCGTGCTTATGCTGAGTTGCCACATTCAGTAAGAGCAGCAGTGAGCCCTCTGTCTGCTGGAGCAGATCCTGAGGGTGGCAAGAGAACCCCAGAACAGCACGGCGTGTCTGTGGAATGAGTAGTCCTCACAGTAGCCACGAGGTGGCATCCCCACCCCATGCTCTAGAGAAGGGAACTGGTGTGGAGAGGGTCACGCCCCTGACCTCCATGCCCAAGCTTTGGGAAGGCCCTCTGGGCAGGGACCAGGCCTGGGAGCCTGGTGCTCTCCATCCCCCTGACAGCTTCCAGCCCGCCCCGAGCTGGCAGCTCC
The DNA here is from genome assembly GCF_000325575.1 of Pteropus alecto. Taxonomy (NCBI): domain Eukaryota; kingdom Metazoa; phylum Chordata; class Mammalia; order Chiroptera; family Pteropodidae; genus Pteropus; species Pteropus alecto. Next base: position 7,436,340 of record NW_006436294.1, read on the forward strand.
TGGCCAGTGGACCCTGACGTGGGCAACAATGGCAGCCCACAGGCTCTGCAAGGTGAAAATGGTGCCATGAGCCCAGGAGGCCATGAAGCTGACAAGACAGAGCGTGGACTCACCCGGACGATGTGGATCCTGCCGTGGGCAGCGTCCAAGGTGTCGTAAAAGGCCTGCACCACCGTCTGGAATTCCCTGTCACTCTCGGCCAGACACTCCAGCCTGCCCGCGGGCCCCTCCAGCCTCTGCGGTGGCACTGACACACAGGGAACAGGGTCCGGGCCGTGCATGGGACACTGGTCCCTGAGAGCTGGCTCACCCCATCTACCCCCATCCCAGGTGCAGACTTACGGGTGGGGCACGAAGCCTCCAAGACGAAGGCCAGACCCTGATCCTGGGGTCCAGCCAGCAGTGCCGCTAAGTGGCAGGCCGCACGGGTGGGCTGGGCCCCAAAGCCACGGAGGACAGCGCCATCACTGTGAAGGACAACACTCACGCCATGGCGCCGTCCCAGGCGGGCACACAGCTCTGCGGGCAGCGTGTGGCCCCGCAGTCCCACTGTCTCCTCCCGGAGGTGAACCTCCAAGGCGGCCCCTAGAGCCCGATCCAGCTCCTCCAGATCCTGCTCAAAGGCCATGTGCACCAGCAGCTGGGCCGGGCCACCAGCCAGCAGCCCTTCCTCGGCCGGCGCCTGGACTGGCTCCAGCAGGGAGAGGGCCAGACCTCGCCGCAGCGCGGCGGCCTCCTCCCGCTCAGCCTCCCGGCCCTGTGGCTCCAGTGACCGGTGGAGGGCCAGCTGCAGCTCAGCCTCCTCCAGCCACCCAGGAGCCCCAGCACTGGGGGCAGGTTCCTCCTCGGGGTGCTCCTCAGGCTCTTCCTCCTCCAGCCCCTCGGGCAGCTGGTCCTCCCCATCCAGGCCCTCCAGCGTGGCCAGCAGCTCTCGGACCTCCTCTGGGAACAGGGAGACACACTGGGTGAGGGATCAAGCCCAGCCAGGTGGGGCCGAAGGAGAGGATGAGTCCGGGGACGGGTGAAAGATGGAGAGAGGGTTTAGGGGACATGAGGTCACAAAACAGGTGGGAGTGCAGAGCGGGGCGGAAGGTGATGTCAAGGAGGGACCACCAGATGTGCAGGGCATGCCCGGGGAGCCCTACCAAGGCTCAGGTTCTCCTGGTCACTGCTTGTACTTTCTGGGGGCCACAGAGCATGAGACTGGCCAGGGAGGGCCTGGAGGGCCTCGGTGGGGTCCGCCTGTCGGGAGAGAATGGCAGGGCCCAGTGGGCACACACCCCTCCCGGGCCTCTAAGCAGGGGTGCAAGAAGCACCGGAGACTAAGCTGTGAGAAAGAGGGGGGTGGGGCGGGCTCCATCTCTACCTCTTCAGGGTCTGTGTCCAGGGTGTCCCTGGCCAGACGCTCTGTCCCAAAGACACACTGGAACTGAGCCTCTAGCCCCTGGAGAAGGTGCTGCCCCTCTGGGCCGAGCAGGAAGCTGGCGCTGCCTGGGTGCTTCAGACTCAGCACGTGACAGCTAATGCTGCCTAGCAGACTCTGCAGAAACTCCTCAGCTGCCCGGCAGGGGCCCAGGGCTCCGCAGAGCTGCAGGACCACAGGGGGCCGGGTGCAGGTTTAGGGCACAAGAAGGGTACCCAGAACCTTCGGTGGGGGTGCAGGCCAAAGGGAGGATCCTCAGAGGTCACTCACCCGAAAGCCAGTCACATCTGATCCTTCCAGTGGGAAGAGGGCAACGTCTCCCAAGCCAGCCAGAAGGTCCTCGTGATAGAGCTGTATGAAGCGCAGTGCTCCCGGCTCCATTAACAGCACCGTCTCCACCGGCGCCTCCCGCCCTGGTGACCCCACGGGCCCCAGGCTCTCCAGCCCCTCCCGCCCCGGTGACCCCACGGGCCCCAGGTTCTCCAGCGCCTCCTGCCCTGGTGACCCCACGGGCCCTGAGCTGACTGGCCCAGCCTGTCCCAAAGACCCTATAGGACTTGTCCTGAGGAAGGTTTCTAATTGTCCTGGTGCCTCCTCAGAGCCCAAGGTCGCAGACCCTGCACCCTTCTGTGCCCTTCCTGGCCCTGCAGTTTCCAGGGGAGCATGCTCAGTGGCTCCAGGCCCCAACTCTGCCGAGTGGTCCTTTCCGCTTGTGTCCTCAGCAAGGCCCTCAGGCTCCAGGACATCGTAATGGGGAATGAGGCTCAGCTCTGAGCCCTGCAGCCAGTGTTCCCGCTGCAGCACCTGCTCGGCCGCTTGGAGGAAGAGAGAAGACAGGACGTCAGGGCTGCTCAGATGGGCGGCTGGGCCAGCGCGGTGCGGCCCCACTCACCTTGCCACTGCCGGAAGCAGACGACGGTGCCCGCAGCCCCGGGCAGGCGGCGCAGGCCATCCAGGGGGCCTCCCCCACTGCGGCGCCCGTTCTCCAGGTACAGCTCCAGCAGCAGCAGGTCGGCTGCCAACGGGCCGCCCACCACACGCACAGCTCGGGCCTGTGGCACCCGCGCCAGGGACACTTCGGCCCCCTCCAGGCCCAGGGTCCTGGCCTGCTCCTCCAGCGCACGGACTTCTGGGGGAAAGGCGCGAGTTGGCTCAGGGCATCTCCCCTGACAGGCACACTGCCCCAGTCCCGCCTCTCACCTGCCTCAGAGAGGGGCTTGGGCAGCTGGACCAGGGCCCGGTCCGGTCGGGGGCTGGCCAGGGCGCGGCAGGGCTGCTCTGGGTGCCCCGTGGCACACAACAGGGTCTGGACGTGCTGCTCCAGGCGCTGGGGGGTGGTGCCGGGGGGCAGTCCTTGGAGCAGCAGGCGTGCAGGGGCGCGTGGCGGGGCCGTCCGCAGGCTCAGCCGAGCACCTTGCAGCGTGTGCTCCTGGGCCAAAACCCGCGCAGCGTCTGTGGGCGGAGGTGGGTGGGTTGTCAGGGCCAGTGTCCCGTGGGGGCCCCGGCTACCTCCTTCCATCAGCCCCTCACCTGCAGGCTCCTGAAAAGTGAGAACGCCCCCATGGCCGAGTCTCTGCCAGCTCAACACGGGGCCCCCCCCAGAGCGTCGGCGGTTCTCGAAGTATAGCATCAGCAGCTCGTCGGTGACGCTGGGGGACAGCCCTCCGAGCTCCACTGCCGCCCCCTCCTCCGCCTCAACCTCTGCCATCACAGCCCTGGGGCCAGGACCAGGGGCGTAGGGTAACAGCCTCCCGGTGCCCCGCAGCCCCCTCCAGGCCTGCGGCAGTACTCCCTGGTGCCCCCTTCATCGAGGGCAGCTCTCCACACGGCCCCAGCACCTGGGCGGGCCCACCCGAGGCCCGCAGCCAGGACCCATGCCTGCTCTGCCGAAGAAGGCCTGGGACAGGAAAACAAAAGTGAAACTGTCTGAGGGAAGTTGGGAGGGGCCTGCGGTGCTGGGGGTGGTGGCTGCAGCAAAGGTGCTGCCCTTTCCAGGCAGGCCCCTCCTGCAGGAACCCCCCACCCCCGCATCCAGTGCCTGAGCCTGGAAAGTGCTCTCAGCCAGGTGTCGACTGGGCAACTACACTCCGTCCAGCCACCAGCCCCACCCAGCCCACCGGCTGGCAGCGTAGCGGGGAGTGACCCTTCGTGGTCCTCTACTCCTCCGCTGCTCCCTTCCTGCGGCTCTCTCGGGTCTTCCATTGATGGTCATTGCCATCATCGTTGTCAGCATGGCTAACCCCGGAAGGTGCGGGCACTGTGCCTCGCCGCAGCAACCCATCACAGAAGGGGAAACAGAGGCGCAGCCGGGGCCTCACACCAGGCTACCTCTTGCAGCAGAGCCCTGCCCCCACTGCCCATGCTTCGTTGGCTTCCAGCCTCTCAAAGAGGTGTGCTCCACCTCCCCCCTCCCACTGACCCCTCAGCCCACTGAAGCCCAGCCTCCAGGGGACTGAGGACCTACCCAGCCTACACTCCCACCCTGGTCTGAGCCTCCGCCATCCCTCACCTGGATCACTACATTAACCTAACTCATTCCCCTCTGCCACTCCCACCTACCTCCACTGTGCCTCCTCAACAGAGTGGGCAGAGGGAGCCTTTTAAAGTGCCACCGACAACTGCTACGGCTCGGACCGACATGGAAGCCAAAGTCCTTTGGAGGGCCTGCAGGCCCAGCCTGACTGGGCCCCCAATCCCATCTCTGGCCCCATCCCTCTGCCTGGACGGGCCTTTCCCATAGAGCTACCTGGCCACCTTTCCTCTGTGACTCCCCTTACATGGCTTGGGTGGCGGTTTTAACTTGCACCTGAAAGTCCTCTTTGAGGACCTCTGACATGCACAGGCCACTTCCAAGGCTCTGACCTCAACTTCACGTGCAATTTTTCATTATTTTTCTTAAAGGCTCCTCGAATCGAATGAGCTTCTACTTCCAGGAAGCTCCAGGGCCTCCCTGCCTGCTCTGTGATTCCTCTTTTCCTAGGGCTCCCTACCTCCTAACACGCTGTGTAACTCAACTCACTACGCAGATGGCTGCCGAAGAAGACCTGCCACAGGTGGCAGGGCGCTCCTCTCTGACCAGATTGTTAATTTCCACAAACCAGCTGTGAAATGGGGGGGTAGCTTGGTCTTGGCCATGACAGGAGTGTCGATGCCACACGCACCAGCTAAGGGTACACGTGGGCTCCGCCTCTCCAGACCCACCTGTTAAACTCTGAAGCAGCACGCCACAGCTCTGACAGCGCCTTTGCTGAACCACCTCCAGGCCTCGGAGAGGCCACCCGTGCAAGAGCCAGGGGAGCACAGCCAAGGCTGCAGGCTCCGGTGGAGAGGCACTGCTGCAGGGGGGCCTCCAAGAGGCCACCTGGCAGGGGATGTTCCTGGCTGTGGCAATCAGGAGGATTGGTGGAGCTCAGGGAACAAGTGCAGCTGGCCTGCGGGCCTGGGGCATCTCTAAGCCTCAGCCCCTTAGCGGTGGATCAGGGCTAAGGACTACATACACCCTTGCGGAGGGGAGTGTGATGAGGACAAGTGAGGATAAACGTCTCATGTGGGGCCTGGAATAGTTTGCTCTCGAGACCAAAGTGCTCTGAGCCCAGAGAAACCGGATCTCATGCCTGGCGGGTGGGAATGTAAAAATGGTACAGCCCCTCTGGGAAATAGCTTGGCAGTTTCTTTAAAAACTAAACGCTCACCATATGATCCAGCAATTGTGCTCCTGGGCTTTTATCCCACATAAATGACGCAAGAATCGGGCCTGGGACTCGGAAAGGAACCAGCAGGGCGGCCGCAGCGGGTAGAGCGGCCCTAGAAGCCCGGCATTCGCAGCTCGGCCCG
>NW_006436294.1:7442093-7442637 GCF_000325575.1 Pteropus alecto
CCCGGACCCGGCAGGAGGGCCCACCCTGGCCTCAGGGCGGGTTCCGTGGCCGCCGCCCCCACCCACATTGTTCCCACGTCTGCTTTGTTTCCCCGCACGCCCTCTGGTCGCTTCCATCCCCCACACACCCCCGCACCCCGCTGTTCCTGGCGTACCCCACTGACAGCGGATCCAGGCCTGCTCCCTCTACCCCAGGAGCAAGGGACCATCGGGCCCCGCTCTCGGAGAGGGGTCAGGGCTCTCGCTGCTCACAGATGGCCTGGGGATTTCCTAGGATAGAAATAGCCGCCGGCTCTAGCCCCTTAAAGCTGCTTAAGGGGCGGGATGCGAAGGGGAGGGTCCGGGCACACCCCACACCTCCCGACCGCGCCCTCAGCCCCGACCTGGCCGGCTCCGACCCGGGAGACTCCAGCAACGGTGAAAAGGCCCGTCCAGTTGCCTCTAAGAAACAACAGCAGCCAAAAATCCTGAGGCTGACAGTCATTCCCTCTTCTGTCCCCTCCTCCACCTTTGGGGTGGGCCTAGAGCAGCCCCTTGTGAAGCC
>NW_006436294.1:7442680-7450190 GCF_000325575.1 Pteropus alecto
GCACTGGGCTCCCGACAGCCCCCGGGGCAAAGGTCATGAATCCACTTTCCTGCGTTTTGGTTCCCCGGCAGCAGGTGGATCAGCCCCAGGCCTGGCAGCAGGTCTGGGAACTTGGCACCTCCAGGCTGACTGTCGTCTCTCTCTCCTCTAGGGGGAGACCACAGAACCTGAGGCCATGCCCCATGAGAAGAGTTTTTTGGTGTCTGGGGACAGCTATCCTCCCCCCAACGCTGGATATCCTGGGGGTCCCCAGCCCCCCCTGCCTCCCTACCCTGGGGCCCCTTATCCACAGCCCGCATTCCAGCCTTCACCCTATGGCCAGCCAGGGTATCCCCAGGGTCCCAGTTCCTACCCGCAAGGGGGCTACCCGCAGGGCCCCTACCCGCAAGGGGGCTACCCGCAGGGCCCCTACCCCCAAGGGGGCTACCCCCAGGGGCCATACCCCCAAGGGGGCTACCCCCAGGGGCCATACCCACAGAGCCCCTTTCCCCCCAACCCCTATGGGCAACCACAGGCCTTCCCGGCACAGGACCCTGGCTGTGAGTAGTGGGGCAGGGGTCCGGGGAGGGCAGAGTCTCCAGGCACCCACGAGTGGCACTGACTCAGCCCATCCCTGCCCGCAGCACCTCAGCATGGAAACTATCACGAGGAGGGACCCCCATCCTACTATGACAACCAGGACTTCCCTGCCACCAACTGGGATGACAAGAGCATCCGCCAGGCCTTCATCCGGAAGGTGGGCCTGGGGCTGGGGCAGTGGCGGCGCGGGCGGTGCAGGTCCGGGCTCTGAGCAGCTCCCTCCTCAGGTGTTCCTGGTGCTGACCCTGCAGCTGTCCGTGACCCTGTCCACCGTGGCTGTGTTTACATTTGTCACCGAGGTGAAGGGCTTCGTTCGGGAGAACGTCTGGACCTACTATGTCTCCTATGCCGTCTTCTTCATCTCCCTCATCGTCCTCAGCTGCTGTGGGGACTTCCGACGAAAACACCCTTGGAACCTCGTTGCACTGGTAACCCTAGACCCCGAGCCCCTGGCCCCCAGGGCCCACCGACAGAGGGGGTAGGACAGGAGCGGCCCCCATACCCAAGGCCCGTGTCCCCGCAGTCAATCCTGACCATCAGCTTGTCCTACATGGTGGGCATGATCGCCAGCTTCTACGACACCGAGGCCGTCATCATGGCCGTGGGCATCACCACCACTGTGTGCTTCACAGTGGTCATCTTCTCCATGCAGGTGAGGGTTTGTGCTGGTCACCTCCATGCAGGTGAGGGCCCAAGCGGGACACTGGCCCACGGCCGGGTCCTTGCTGACTGTCCCCTGTGCCCGCAGACCCGCTACGACTTCACGTCGTGCATGGGCGTGCTCCTGGTGAGCATGGTGGTGCTCATCGTCTTTGCCATTCTCTGCATCTTCATCCGCAACCGCATCCTGGAGATTGTGTACGCCTCGCTCGGCGCACTGCTCTTCACCTGCGTAAGTGGGGGCCGCCCGGGGCGGCTCGGGGGAGGGAGGGCGGGCCCCTCAGCACTACCCGCTGTCGCCCCAGTTCCTGGCAGTGGACACCCAGCTGCTGCTGGGGAACAAGCAGCTGTCACTGAGCCCGGAGGAGTACGTGTTCGCAGCGCTCAACCTGTACACGGACATCATCAACATCTTCCTATACATCCTCACCATCATCGGCCGCGCCAAGGAGTAGCTGGGCCCCAGCGCGCACGCGGGGCCCCACGCAGGCGGTGTGGCTGGCGTGGCAGTGCCATCTGGACCTCCCCTCTCCCTCCCCGGGCGCAGCCTGGGACAGAGGAAGCCCCCTCCGACCCTCCTGTGTGTACACTGCAGATACTTCCATTCGGACCCACTGTGGCCAGCATGGCCCCTTGCAGCCCTCCCGCCCCACCAACGGGCAGCAGGGCGGCGTTTCCGTGCCACCTCCTACCCACTCCCTGTTGCATGAGCCTTGTCTGCCAGCCCACCCCGGGGGGCAACACCTGGTCCCAGGGGAGAGGGATCGAGCCAAGGAGTGAGGGTGCACGTCTCCGCTCCTGTCCCTGCTCCCCGCCCAGCATAGAGTATCCCCTGCCCCTCCCCAGCCCACCCCTGGAGTGCTGCCCTCTGGGGGACCTGAGGGGTGAGGGGCTCGTCCCTGTGCTGAGCTCTGAGGGCAGAGAGGGTGGACTATTCCGGGGGAGGATGCCCTCCTCTCGTTCTGCTGTCTTTAAAACTCCAATAAAGGGGACCCTCTGCTCTCTGTGTTTTTCTCATCCCTCTTCTCCCCACCACGTCCTCCATGAGCTGGCGGCGGGGTGGGGGTGGGGGTTCGAGGTATCTCCAGGATGAAGAGGGGGCAGGACCAGCCACTGATGGGGTAGCTCGTGGCACGGTGGCCAACCTTCTCTCCCGGCACGCCCCGCCTCCCTCCTCGTCATCTTCCCAGCCGCATTGCAAGGTACGTGCCAGAATTCCCGAGGCTCCCGAACGCGTGGTGCCGGGGTCACGTGATGGTAAGTGGCCAGGTCGTGTCTGCTACTCACTCCTGGGAGCTGCTCGGCATTTGGAGGGTCCTGTGAGACCCTTGCCATGTTGCCTGGGGCCTGAAGGGCAGCGGCCCAGGGCAGGCCCGCCGTGCTGCTCAGGCTCTGTCTCTGCAAGGCCCCAGGGAGCTCCTCCTTGGGCACCTGGCATGCAGCCCAGGCCTGGCTCTCCACAGCCCTCCACCTTCCCTGCCTGAAACCTGGAGACTAGAGCCCCCGGCCGAGAGCCGGACAGAGCCTGAGGGCTCGGCCAGCTGGCCTCTCGGCCTGCCTCTGGCACCATCCGCTGCCTCGCCAGGCCCCACCCATTCAAAGGTCCTCAGCCTCGGCTTGTTCTACGTGTCCTACTCTGTGCCTCTTACTACCCCAACTCTGGAGTCCTCACCCCTCTAGATCTGGCTCCCAGGTGTGTGTTCAGAGGTCAGGCCGCTGTCCCTGTCCTCACCCTCCCCAGTAGGGTGCCCCCACTGCCCGGGGCCCAGCTCTGCCTGAAGCCCTTCCTGCTCTGAGCCCCCCTGAGCTCCCAGCCACAGTGGACACTCTGCCACAGCCTTCTCCCGCAGAGCCCTCCATCCAGCTGGGCCTGAGAGCCCTTTCCTGGGGTGCTCCACCTTCTCCCTGGCAGCCCATCAACTCTCCTTTAGCTGGCACCAGCACCCCAGTGTCTGTGAAGAACTCGCACTCTGCAGGCCAGCACCCCGCCCCCTGCCCCGTACCCACAGGCTCCTCAGCTGGGGCACATTCAACGCCACATCCGTCCTCCCCGCCCTGCCGCTCCTGCATCATCTCCATCACCTGGATTACCCCAGCGGCCCAGACCAGAAACGTGGCTGTTCTCTCTCCCTGATTCATTCCTGTCTCCCTGCCCACCTCCACCTGCCTCCCAAGGCCTCACACTCACCTGTCAGCTCACCTGCTCCAGCCTCTGCTCCACTGCCAGGTGTTTCCCCAACAGTGATCATGCCGCCCGCCTACTTAAAACCCTCTGGTGGTTGCCGTTAGGGTGAAGTCCAGATTCCCCACCTGGCATGCAGTGCCTGCCACGTGCCCTCTGGCCGCCGCAGCTGGCCTCCTGCTGTCCCCTCGTCCCCCAGGCCTGACCTTGCACAGCCTGACCAGCAGGCAGGCCCCATGTCCTCGAGCTGGGACACACACTGCCACCGGGGCCCCTTCCTGGCATCCACCTCGCCCTGCACAGCAGCTGCCCAGAACTGCCACATTTAGTCACTCTGCCTTGTCCCATGCTGAGCGCTGGGCAGATCCCCTTCCTCACCTCCCCGCGGCTGCCTCCTTGAGCAGGAGCAGGCCTGCACCCCGGTGCCTGCCCGCTGGCGCCCCACGCACACGGGACCCTGCTCAGTTACGCTAGCTCACAGACCCAGCGGGTTCACACTGAGGAAGAGACATGGAGGGCCACGTGGCTGCGGAGCTGCAGTCACGGCTGAAGGGGGGACTCGGGCACAAGTGCCAAGCGAGGACAGTGTTTTCTTGAAGAGTTTAAGGAGAACAAACTCTGAGCCAGGCTGAGTCCTGGGAGAGGCAGGGTCTGGAGGTATGGCTGGGGCAGGGCGAGAACCAAGAGGCCCCTACTGCAGGAGGGACAGCCAGGGCCACACACCGGCAAGGGCTTGGACCTGTCCTGCAGGTGAAGGGGACAGGAGCACAGCTGGGTTTGTGTTTAGGAAGACAAGTCCACAGTGGAAAATCTAGGAGACTGTGCGAGGGTGCGAACAGGTGAAGAAAGCAGGGAGGAAGCTGCTGAGATGTGGCAGACGGCACCTGGGAGCAGCCTGGGGGCCAGGAATCCGGAAGCAGCCAGCCGCTAAGGGGCTGGCTGGGCGGGGCAAGGTGGGCGTGGCGTCTGCCGCGTCCCCGCCCCCCGCCCCCGACGGGGGAGGAAAGGGGCAGCTTCCATCCGACTGGATGAGTTACACTGGCGAAGCCGAATGCAGCTGCACCAATTGTGAGGTCAGCCACGGGGCGTTCTCAGGTGAGGAAGGAGGCAGCCCCCCGATATCTGGGAGCTGGCCCCGTCCTATCAGCGAGGCCCTGGTGTCCCTAGTTGCTGGCCCCGTCCTATCAGCAAGGCCCTGGTGTCGCTAGGAGCTGGCCTGGCACTCTCAGATATAGGCTCTGGTGTTCTGTGTAGATTTTTAAACACTTTCACACAGCACCAGAGTCAGACAAGCCCTTCTGTGACCAGTCGCAACAAGATGACCGCACGTAACCACGGGTGAATACAGACAAAACGTGGGCACCGTCCGAGCCAATAAGAAGACCAGCAGTGCCCTGTCCTGCGTAATCTGAGCTCTGCGGCCTCTTTACAAGTGACCATCTTGGCCCGCCTCCTGTCCTTCCAAAGATGTGTCAAGACGATGTCACAGAATGGTGCCCCTTTCTGACTGCATGCGATCCAGACCACAGCCTGCTCCCTCCAGCTCTCCCCGATGCATCCAAATGAGCCCTTTCGGGTAGCCCCTCACCGTGCCTCCCCGGCGGCCCCGTGACTGCCATCACCCTCCATCACCCTCGCCCTGGTGAGCGGCTGCCCGCCTGTTGAATGCGGACGTGTCAGGGACTCGCTGGAGGGTGCTGACCCAGCCCACTATTCCAAGGCCAATGAAGGCTAATTTATTCTTCAATCAAAAGTGTTTATTTACATCTGTAATAATTAAGTCTATTCTGGATTTCAAGACTAAACGATAAAGTGTGCACGTCCCCATAGCACTCCCTGCCCTGAAAAGCCACCCTGTCATTGGTGCCTGTTAAAAACCACAGTCGGAGGCGGCACAGGACCCCAGCTCGCCAAATGCCCAGCACAGGTGGCCTGTGCCACCTGCCCAGCGTCTCTGAACTGGAAGTGCCTTCAGAACAGGGACTATGACCTGTGCGTTTGGACACCCAGGTCGGCCAGCACCTGGTGCAAGGCCAGGCACACCACGGGCAAATGCATGAACTTGACGAGCAGGAGCTGCACGGCCACTAACGGTCCCAGGATAGGTGACAGAGAAGGCTGTGGACTTCCGGACTTATGCTCAGTGCCATGTGGCAGGCAGGCAGTTCAGGAGTGCGGGCAGCAAAGTTAAAAGCCCAGGGGAATCAGGGAGGCACACTTGGGGGAACCAAGTGGAAGGAAGAGAGGCTGCACGGGGGAGGGGGTGGTGGAGGTAGGTGTGGGCGGCCATGAGTGCTAAGGTCTGGAGTCCAACCCTGATGCAGGCGGCGATGGGCCGCTGGAGTCTTCCAGGAGGAGCCCGAAAGTGCTTTGAGCGAAGGCAGGAAGCCAGCGAGGGCCACAGTGATGGCGCAGGCAGGGTCCGGCTGGGGCAGCAGGAGGGGGAGGGAAGGCACGAGGGACGGCGGGTCCCCAAGGCGACCCCTTCCCATCCCAGCAGCAAGATGGCAGGCCCTTCTGCTACCCAAACATTCTGTGTTCCTGAGCGTCTTTGCCCCAGGCTGGCAGGCACTGAAGACCGTTCAGGAAGCAGGATGCAGCGCCCTCACTTCCACCTTCTCGACTCCCACCCTCTCTAGTGAAGGGTCCTCAGCCCCTGAAGCACACCCGAGGTCACCCGCTCTCCCTGGCCGCGCCACTTCCCAGCCTTCAGGCTCCTGTGCAGCGCCTCCCTCCCTTGGAGTTGTGCCCCCGCTCTCCACATGCAGCTCTCCCCTGAGGGCCGTGGCTTCCTGGCTGTGTGCAGCTCAGGCAGCTCCAAGGCCTCCTCTCACCCACCCCATCAAGGGCCTGGGGCACTTCCCTTCCCGCTCTACCTTCCGCATGCCCGTCTCTGACGTCAAGGCCACGATGGCCTTGCAGCAGAGCCTGCCCTGCCTGGCACTACAGAGATGATGCCACACCCCTGCCCAAGCCCTTCAGAGGACTTCCTGTCAAGACGGGGGCTCGCCTGACTGACCTGGGCCCAGACCCCCAGTCTGCACACATAAAATTGCTAGATAATAGTTTTATACTTATAAAGACACATAGCTGAGCAGAAATGTTGGATGTAAACGTGAAGAGAGACCTTAAGCCAGGCTGTGGGATTTAGAGGGTGGCATTAAGGAAACCAGGCCTGGCATTCAGGGCCCCCCAGAGGAAGGGGCCCGGACAGACCCCAGGTCCTGGACTGGCAGCCTGGGGGCCCCACTGGGTCCTAAGGACTGAGCCTCACCAAAACCAAAACCACCACCCAGCCTCCGCCCAGCTCTGCCCCCAAGGCTGAAGGCCACGGGCCACACTACCTGCCTGGCAGAGGGCAGGAGAAGACAAGGCCACCCCGGACCTCTACAGCATGTATCGTGGTATCAGTGAAACTTGCAAGGCATTTCAAAAGGCAGAGTGATGTGACTGAAATCCAAGAGGAACAATGGGAAGACAGAAAACAGACTTCGAGGTGACTCGGGGAGAGAGGATTTAAAGGAAATGTGATCAACACGTTAAGGAAAGTGCGAGGGCGCGGGGCCTGGAGAAACGAGCATCGCGTGGAGAATTTCCCCAGGGAGTTGGATTCCCTAAAAGGAATCAAACTGAGCATCTTGAAGGAAGAATACAATTAACTGAAAGATAAAAGCGGGTCTCCCAGCCGTGGAGAGAAGTCAGAAAAGGATCAGTGAACCGAAAGGCCAATAGGACACCCCCAAAGCCACGGGGGGAGAGGAGAGGTGGGGAGAAGGCAGAGGACAGCGGGGACAGTAAAAGACGGGCACGGGAACCCGAGGAGAAGCCACAGCCGCAGAGGCTGCCAAAAACATGCAAACCAGATCTGTCAAAGCCGACACCCGAAGAGGCCGTGCTGACCTCCTGAAGTCCCCCTATTTATTTTGTGAGCTCAGCGTCACAGTTTGAACAGTGACCCCCCCTTTCCTATGTTGAGGTCCTAACCCCAAGACCTCACAATGCGACCTCATTCGGAAATTGGGTCTTTGCAGATGTTAAGATGAGTTGAGTCCTGCTGGAGTACGGGGCCCCCAGGCCAGTGAGACTGGC
>NW_006436294.1:7450500-7455552 GCF_000325575.1 Pteropus alecto
CGACGCGGAGATCCGGCCAGCCAAGCCGCCACCTCTGCATGCGGTCAGTGGTGGTCACGTGGTACAGACGTTCGTCAAAACTCACCCTATTGTTCATTTAAAATGGGTGCATTGTATGGCATGAAAATGATGCCTCAATCAAGTCGATTGATTTTTTTTAAATGAATGCGGGCAAAAGGTTTACGAAAGCCTTTCCTCTCCTGTACAAGAATTTGACCTTTGGCTAACTCTCTAGCTGTGTCCCTGGTCACCGTCATAAAGGTGATTGATAAAGGTGAACCGTCAGCAACTTAACTAGGTGACGCCCTTACAGTAAAAGTCACCCTACTGGTAAGTGGCACCAGGACAGGGAGGGAGCCGCGAGGAGCCACGGTGCCTGCCGCCTGGGGGGCCGCGGCCACACCAGGCCGGCGTCCGGATGCTCTGCGTGCTCCTGTGTGGTCATGGCCCATCTGGCTGGGTTTTTATGTCTGTTCTCACCTAACGTTTCTCATGGACAAATTGCACATAAACCGACGATATTCGCCTTATGCTCAAATTGTTCCCAGAGACACCGATCACGTTGAAACAAGTTCATGTTTTCAAAACAACTACTGTAGCAAAATTGTGAGTTTTTTGGGGAATGGGGGATCCCCTCCAATCACCAGCTTTTTCAATACACGACAAACTGAGATCCACGACTGCCCAGAGGAGAGCGTTCGCCTATGTCATAAGCTGAAGCACAAGGACCCAGACGACCGGAGACGGGTTCTGGCCTCAGAAGCCTCCTGTGTGAAAAACGTTGGCCTGAACACTGTGTGGAAGATGCTGGAGAGAAGGGCCATCACGGGGTCTGAGCACTGCCTGGCCTGAGCAGGTGTCCACCAACCCAGCCAGCAAATGAGTCCCGAGAGGAGGGCCTCGTGTCAGAGGCCCAGGCTCCACGGCGCTTCTAAGAGAGTGTTTGCTTTTGACCCGGCTGAAGGAGGAAGAGACGAGCACAATTCTAGAACCAGGCAGAAAGGGCTGGCCAAAAACGTCACAAGGAGAAGTGATGCTTCTCCGGAGAGCAAGCCGGCCAGCCACTGAGCTCCAGCTGGAGCCAGGAAGGGCCGAGCAGGCTGGACAAGCTGGCCCCAGGCCCAGAGCCTGCCCCGCCAAGGGCTGAGGTGCAGATGTGGGAGCCGGGGCCTTCTTAGGTCCAAGGGCCAGGAGACCAGAGTGGCTGCAGTGAGGGGCGGTCCTGCCCTGCCAGCTGGGCCCCAACCCCATGCCAGTCCCGGCATGTGACACTCAGCTTGGTGACCTTATCGGGACAACCAGCGTGTGTCTACAGTCTTGAGACCACACCACTCCTGCACACTGTGATGCCGGTCCTTCCTCTGTGAGCTCCCGCACAGGCCCCAAGTCCCAGAAGTCTGCAGTCATGCGCGGACGCCGACCTCAGCACTTACCCTCTGATGTCACCTGACAAACTGAGGTGTTATCTCCACTCCAGCCTGTGGTGACCTCAGGCGCGGACGCCGACCGCAGCACTTACCCTCTGATGTCACCTGACCCTAGGACAAACCGAGGTGTTATCTCCACTCCAGCCTGTGGTGACCTCACGTCCCCAATCCCCCCAGCCGGCAGGAGGCAAGCTAGGCTTTAAACACCACTCTCCAGATGGAGACCTAAAGCTGGGCCCGTCTGTCACCTGCCACTTCCCTCTGTGTTCATGTGAAAATTCCTTTTGAAGGGTCTGTTCCATTTGGGCCGAGCTGAGGGCTGGGGAGGGAGAGGGCCGACTCTCTCATTCCCGCGTTCCCTCGCGAAGCGAAGCGGGTCTGCCCCCAGCTGCAGGGCCCGCAAGGGTCTGACTCGGAGGCAGCGTCTGGCCCAGCTGTCCCAGAGCAGAGGGCAGCTGTGGACTAGGCACAAGGCTGGCTCGCAGAGCAGCACTGGGTGGGCATTGCCCTGCTCTAAAGAGCCCGGTGGGGAAGCGCCGGCGCCCACAAAGGCACGGGACCCATGGTGAGCTGTGGAGGGGAATGGCAGGGCAGGACGTGAGGGGGTGAGCAGGGCCTCTGGGGGAGCAAGGGAAGTGGCAGGGCCAAGCAGGGCGCATGTGCCCCGCAGGGACCCTCAGGGTGGGGGTGGTGGCCTCGAGGGACCTGATGGAGACACCCTGCAGCCCTGGGCCCACCGGTCTCGATCGCCATCATGACTGGACATTAGGAATCGGGACAGACCCTCAGGGGAGAGCAGCTTCCGAGTCCTCCCACCTCACTGGTACAACACCCAGGGCCCCCCTCGGCCGACAGAGGGCCCCGGCTGCCTCTGCCGCGCTGCTCCCTCTCTCACGGCTTACTCCCCCATTCACGGGCCTCCCTGAAGGTCTTCGAAACTGTGCCCAGCCCGCTCGTGCGCCCCAGGGCCTTCGCACTGCCTGGTCCCTCTGCCTGGAAGGCTTTGTTCCCAAATGTCCTCATTTCTTATTCCCTCCCTTCTTTCAAGCCTCCTCCCCAGCGTCGCCCTGCTGGAGGCCCCCTGACACTCCGTGCTCCCTCTTGCTCTGCCCCGCTCCTGCCTCGCTGCTCCTCATGGCGTGTGTCACCACCACCACCGTCTCGCCAGTGTGTCAGCTCCGTGGCGGCAGAGCCTTTGCTGTGTTCCCTGCAATCAGTGCCTGCTGTGGAGCAAACAACCAGTGCACAGTCCCCACAGCAGCCACGAGACGGCATCCTTGCCCCAGAGGAAGAGGAGGGAACTGAGGTGTGCAGAGGGTCCCCTGGCGTGATCATGACGGCAGAGTGGTGACCTGCTCAGGCCTGTCAAGCCCTGGGACCCCTGACCTCCGCATCCTCTGTCTGCCTGCCCAGGCTTTGGGAAGGCCCCGTCAGGGAACAGGGCTGGGAGCCCGCTGCTCTCTGTCCTCCGACAGCTTCCAGCCCGCCCCACGTTGGGCAGCTCCTGGTCAAGTAAATGGAACCAGAGGGAGCAGAGGTTCCCTGCTTGTCCCCTGCTGTCTTCGGCGCCCACAAGGGTGCCTGGCCCCTGGTAGGCTGTCAAGATCTACGGGCTGATGAGAAAACACATTTGGCTCTCTCTGTGCCAGACACCACCCTTGCCACTCCGCACGCATCACCTCGTCTGAGCCTCGTCGCGGAGCAGGAGGAAGGAGCATTACCACCTCGCCCGACAGCCAGGGAGCAGGGCCTGGGCCACGCGGCAGGGCAGGAAGCGGGGCGTGTGACCACTCTGACGCTGTGGAGCGGAGCCCTGGGCGGCTCGCGAGCTGAAGCCTGCAGGAGTAGGGATCAATCGGGGGTCAGGGCTGGGGGCCGCACTGGTGTGAGGTAGGGCCTTTGGAGTCTGAGGACCTGGGACTCCAAGCACACTCCTCCAGCAGCCCCGGCGCCCGGCCCACAACCCTCCCTGGGCCAAGCAGTCTGTCCTTCGTGGCTCTCACGCCTCACCTGCATGCCGGCCTCCTGGCCCTCCCGCTCCGTGGCACCCTCCAAACGACACTCTGTGAAAAAGCAGAGAGGAACCAGCGCCACAGGCATTGCCAAGGCTCCAGAGCCTGAAAGAGCCGTCCTGGTCTCCAGTCCCTGAGCCCTTCACGAGAGACGACCGGACGACCCCTGAGGCTGCTCACCGAGGTCACACTCCCAGGAGACTCTGCCTCTAGCCAAAGCCTGGAGGGTCTTCGCTCCGACTGCTTTACAAGGAAGCCTGTTAAACCGACAGAATCCTATGGGAATGGAGGTCTCCGAGGGCCTGGCCACACTGGCACACTGAGCTGAGTCTAACAAGGCAAGACCAAATGGGGACATACTGCGCAAAAGCCAGTGACCCATGGCCAGAGGGGGGACCTGACCCAGCATACACAAGGGGGAAAACACTGAAGGTCTGCTTGCAGCCAGCTCCCAATGAGCCCACGAAGAATGCGAACCCCAAGTGGACGCAGAGGCTCCTAACTCCTGCAGGTCCCACCCTGCGTCAGGGGCCGCGGGCCATTCCAAAGTGGCACTGTCCAGGAGCTTGGACAGGGGAGCGGGCAGAGGGCGGTAAAGGGCAGCCCATAGCCCTCACGCCCCAGACCTCGTCCTCCAAACTCACAGTCCAAACGAACACAGATAAATTTCTGGGTGAATCCCTTGCTCCCCAGACTTCTGCTGCCCAACCCCAACTGGACCCGGTGGGCTTGGATGTGCCAAGGTAATGAGCAGGGAGAGAGCAGATGAGCCCAGGGCGGGCGAGTGCCGAGGAGGGAGCAGGCGCTGCAGCTCCACGTGCTGCGGGGCCGGGTGTCTCCCTGGGACCTCCGGTGCCACTAAGGCTCTGCAGAGAGCAGGAGGCAGCAGAGGCACAGTGACTTCTATGTGGGTCCCGTCTCCTCTTCCCCCCTCCCACTCACTTCTCAGATCCTGGAATCCCATTGGCCAAATCTCTGCGCCGGAGCAGGCCTCGCCAGGTCACCGACGGCCTCTGACGCCTCCTCTTCAGTCCACGTCTCAGCCGACCCCTCGGCATCACTCGCTGCCATCGCTGCTCCGCTGGCTTGAAACACTCCCTGCCCGTGGCTGCGCCAGCCCAGCCTCCTCGGGCTTACGCCTGTTCCTGTGGACATCTCTGCTGTGTCCTTTGCAGGCTTGCCCTACTCGTTGAGGTCCAGGGGACCTAAAGCCTGCTGGCCTCCATCCGTTACTGATCCTGGGTGACCTCACCCTCACGTATGGTGTCATGTGCCACCCAGAAGCGGATGCTGCAAAGTGTGTTTCCAGCCCTCATAGCAGCGCCCCAGGACCCGGTGTCGTGACCCCTGCCTCCTGACCTGACTCTGCAGGCCTCGACGGCGCCGTGTCAGCAGCACCCCAAACCTGGCTCAAGACCCTGGCTCCAAACCTGGTCTTCCTCCCTTGTGGCCTGGTGCTCCCCGCAGCTCCAACACGCATGCCAGGAGCTGCGCGGCCATCCTGTCCTCACTGGTGCCCATTAGACTGTCCTCAGCTCTGCCCACTTCTCTCCATGTCCATGGCACCACTGGCACTGGAGCCACCCTCGTCACTTGCTCAGATGACTGTGGTG
>NW_006436294.1:7455578-7470414 GCF_000325575.1 Pteropus alecto
CCCGTAGCCCTCCGTAGAGCCCCACACGGGCTCCCCAAGGCCCCTCGGAGGGAAGACAACATCGGTGCAGGCCACGAGGCCCGCCAGAGCCCGGCCCCACCCCGGCCCCCCCAACGCATGCCCGCACCATCTTCTGCTCCCCGACCGCGGCCCTTCCCGCTCCTTCCATGCAGCGCGGCCCCGCAGGTCCACATGGCCGGGCCCTCTGCCAGGAAGCGCTTCCCATCGTAGAGACCCGTCCATGTCATCTCTGTCACCACTTCCTCGCGGACCGCACCCGCTCCGAGCACCATGCACAGCAGTCATTGCAGCAGCCACTGGACATTTACATGTGATTTTCCCGCTCACAGCTGTCCCCGCTGTACCGCACTGTCACTGTACCATGACAGGCACTGAACCCCCAGTGCCTGACACAGCACCTGACACACAGTGGGTGCTCAATACATGTTTTTGGAGAAAAGAAGCACAGATACTCAGGGAAATAGAGACGGTGTCTCAGAGTTCCTACGTGGTAAAAGGTTTACTCAAGGCACTGGCTCATACGACCGTGGGGGCTGGCAAGTCCGAACCTGTAGAGCAGGCCAGCAGGCTGGAAGCTCGGGAGGGACCTGAGACAACACCGAGAAACAGTCCTCCTTCCCTGGAAAACCGCAGTGGTCAGCTCGCGCCTTCCGCTGATTGGACGAAGCCCGCCTGCAGCATCGAGAGTGGCCTTTCCTTAACGCCAACCGACCGTAGCTGCTAGTCACATCCAGAGAATGCCGCCGTGCAGACACGCGACCACAGCCCAGCCAAACTGCCACACGACACGTAACCTCCACGGACGGTGAAGACGGCACTGACCCGAGGAGAGGCCTACAGCGGGCTGCGGTGGAGGCGCCCAAGAAGGGCAGGCGAAGCCTATTTCCACGCCGCAGGAAGGCCCAGCGGGATGCTGGAGACAGGGTGTGGAGCGTCTGCCCCATGCAGAGAGCTCGACCTGGCGCCCAGGACGCCTCGGCCAGGACTGCAGCCTGGGCGTCGGGGGCGGGGGCCTATTGTGAGGTCCAGACGGAATGCTGATCTTCAGCCCCGTCCTTGCCCCACCCGACTACTAGAGTGTGCCCGCGGCTCGTCCCTGGCCTTCACCGTCCCCTCCCGCCTGTGAGCAGAGGCCCGCACAGCCAGTGGAGGTCGAGAGGACGTGGCTCAGCTGACTCCCAAGGCCAGGCCCGCAGAGCCCTCTGCGTAGGCAGCTCTAGGGAAAGGGACCGTGGCAGGGGCTCGGAGATCTGCGTTCTCGGAAGCTGACAAGGGACACGGCCAGGCTCTAGAAGGACTTCCGTCAGGGAGGCCGGGGAGCGGGAAGACGGAGGTGTGGCGCAGGTGGGCATGGCCAGGAGCACCTGGAAGGTGGGGCTCCAGTCACCTGATATGGAAACGCCAAGCGACAGGAAGCCAGGCGCTCAGACGGGGGGCCCGGCCTGGCAGTCAGGCCATGCTCTGAGCACCTGGGGTCGGCAGAAAGCAGGGCCCTGTGTCCAGGTGTCCAAGGCAGAACGGCCCCAGGAGAAGGCTGCCAGGCTGCCATCAGGAGTGGCCGAGGGCCTAAGGAAAGGGCGCCTTGACCAGGAAGGAGGGCGACGACTCCACCCAGCAGCTCCCCCACTGACCACCCGCCCACGTGGCACCAGGCCCTGGGTGGGTGCTGGAGAGCCCCACGGTTTCTGCCCTCCACATAAGTGAGCAGAGCAGCATTAGCTAAGCAGACGGAGCGAGGTGAGTGCCGTGACAGAGACCGCGTCTGCGGGGGAAGCCTAAAGGGCAGTGGTTAGCTTGCCATGGGCACGAGGAAGCTTCGCAGAGGAGGCACCTTCAGAGCAAGGTTGGCTGAACGGAGGAGGGGTCAGCAGAGGCCGAGGCAGGGCCTGCCCACAGGCCCGGAGGCACGAGAGCTGAGCCTGCTGGAGCAGAGAGGCCAAGGAGGGCACTGCCTCTGACCTCACAATACCCACTGGGCCAGCTTTGCGACTTGCAAACTCTGGCGCCCTCCTCCAGCCCGGGCAAGGCCCGGGGCCCTGGGCAGCCTCCAGGTGCAGTGCCCTCGGGTGGGCTGCACCCTTCCCGCTGCCCTGGGGCATGTCTCTACTTACCAGTTATGAGGGGCTTCGGCATCAGATCGAGAGGCTGGTACGGGAAAATGAGGAACTGAAGAAGCTGGTGCGGCTCATTCGGGAGAATCACGAGCTCAAGTCAGCGATCAAGACGCAGGCGGGTGGCCTGTGCATCAGCGGGCTCACCAGCGGGCTCGGCGAGGCGGCAACCGGCCCTTCTCAACACCAGAATAACTGTAAGAACCTGAGTTCAAGGAGAGTGGGTTGGGAGGGTGAAGCTGCACCAAAGGGGAGAGACTGAGCGTGGGAGGCCTCGGGGGTCGTGGGGAGAGAGGCACAGACAGTGACGCCTCTGCAGCCCAGGGGCCCCGCCGGGGCGGGGTGGGTGAAGGCACAGGGCCATTGGGACAAAAGGGCAAAACTAGGCGCTGGCCCCGCCCACCTGCCCACCCTCCGCATCCCCCAACCCCGCTGAACTTCCAAGCAGCTCCATGGACTGAGAATTTCCTGGCTCTGGGACCCAAAAGTGCTGCCCAGATGGGCCCAGTATGTCACTGGCCCTCGGCCTCCCATCCCCTCTCACCCTTTCACACCCGTCCCTCTCTCCCATGACTCTCCATGCAGAGATGGCCAGGAGGCAATTGACAACTTAAGCTTAGAGGCTCAGGGAAGAAGCTAGGACTGAAGCTTGAGGTTGGGGACTCGCTGGTGCGTGACAGAGCCCTGGCGCTGGAGAGTCACAGAGCAGAGTCGAACAGAAGGATGGGCAGAAAAGCAGCTGACGTGATGACGGGCAGGGCTGAGCCGGGAGGGCGCTCAGAGGCCAGGAGGCGAGGGCAGCTGCGGGGCTGAGAGCGGTGATGGCAGCAGAGCGCCAGGACAGGGGAAACTGTGGGCACTGAAGAAACCAGAGGGACAATTTCTGGGCTGGCAAGGTTGCGGAAGGGAGCAACAGGAGTCAGTGGCTGTCACGGTGAGTGGGTGGCTTTACGTAGGGCTAGGAGGTGATGGAATGCTGGTGGCTGTTATATCCACATCCCGCCGCGCCCCCATCTGTCCCAGCCTGAAGGAGGCTGTGTGCCCTCCCATTCGAGGTGCGCTTCTCCAACATGCGCGGAGCCCACGCACTCCGGCGGTGGCCTGCCCTGCCACAGGCCCTGCACCCCACTCTGCCTGCTGTCTGCCCCCTCCCCGGCCGGTTCACAGTCAGATGTGAGACCACCCTTCTTTCCTGAGAGGAGGGCGCTGCTCTGTTAGTCTGCCTCTTAGACCTCTGCAGCTTGGCAGTGGACAACTCTGCCGTCCAAGGAAGGTCACACCTTTCTAGATCTCTCCATCTGGAACTGATGACCTTCCTCTTTCTGAGCTCCAGGAGCACCTTTGCCCCAGCCCAGCCCAACTTCCTCATGGCTGCTTCCTCTCGGGCCCCACCCCCTATACCTCTCCAGCCCCCCCAACACGGTTCACCCTCAGCTGGCAGTGCGGATCCCCTCAGAGGCTCCTGCAGATCCGGCGAGTCCCTGGAACATAGCCCACGCCAGCCGAGACACGGTTCTGATTAACTGCCTGTTCTGTCCACCAGGACACCACACCCGCTCAGGTCTGTGCGCCTTCTCCGACCGTGCCACTTCCAGCTAAAAGCCGCCCTCCCCTTACTCTCGAAAGCTGCCTCTGCCTGCTGCCTGCCCGCTGGGTTCTATGCCACCCAACCTGGCTGCGGCGTGGGATCTGTCTTCACAGTGCCCCGCTACTGATCACAGGCACATAGGCCCCTCTCGTTTGGATGGTTATACTGCTAATGACTCTGAGACAACAGACAGGGCAACAAAACTAATCCACAGGGAAGCGTGACGTTTAAGGAACTAGACTCTGGTTTCCCACTGGCAGGCTCAGCAAGCAACGCTTCTCACTTCAGCATTGATTCGTAAGAGAATCCTTGGACCACTTTTGATTCTCCGACTCCTAGGGGTCAGAGGATCTTTCTCGGCCACTTCCTCACCCTGTGACTGGCCTTCCTCATGGGGCCAGGCTTTTACTCTCAGTTTGCTCTCATGACCTCGACCTTCGGTTCCTCTTTCTGAGCCCACCTTTCTCTTCTCTTGTGCTCTTGTGCCCAGCTGCACCTCCTACACCCTTCGGCCAGACTGTAAGACGTTCACAAGACATCCACGTGGAGTGTCAGGGAAGCAGTGTCAATAGGGAAGGTCAGAGGGGAGGTCACTGAAGGAGGCGAGGCCATCTGAGAAGAGAGTACAGTGGGAAGAGACTGAGGGACACGTGCTGAGTCAGGACAGGTGGAGAAGCCGGCAAAGGAGCACTCACAGACAGGAAAACTGCCACAGTGTGATGTCGCAAGAGGCAAGAGACAGCTTCGGAGACGACAGAGTGTGGACAGAATAAAGGCTGAGAGATGAAGCAAGAAAAGTTCTTAAAAAAAAAGTGTTAATGACTTGGCGTTAACGACCTTGGTTCGAGTGACTTCAGAGTGACTTCAGCCCCACCGTAGGCGAGCGAGGTGAAGAGCGAGTGAGAAATCGAGCGAATAGACCTGACGCTTAGTTCGGGGAGCGCGGCCCCCGGAGCGGGCAGCGGCTGGACGTGGCTGGGGGTCCGGAGCTGCTTTGCGAGATGGCGGAGACCGGAGTGGAGGGGAGGGCCAGAGGGCGCTCTACAGAGGGGGCTGCCCTTGGGCGACAGAAGGGAAGGTGAGGGACAGTGCCCGGAGTGGACTTGGAGACTCCAGACCTGGGTTCGGTTTTCCCTGTGAAAATGCCATTCTCTGAGAGCAGGGCGGGGACAGGCAGGCGGGAAGGTGTGACATAGGGCGAAAGTGGTCGCAGGAATGAGAGGGGAACCTGGGAAGGCTGTCCGTCCGTCCGTCCGTCCGTCTGTCTGTCTGGGCAGTGGCCTGAGTGGTGTCAGCGTGGCTAGATTCTGAAGGCAACGGCCACCTACCCTGTCCAGTGGTGTGTGGTTCGGGGCAGGCAGGCAGCAGGGCCGACTCAGCAGGCGTTGGGGACCAGGCCCGCTGCTGGCCAGAGAGAGAAGAGAGGCCAGTGTGCCAGGGATCTGGAGAGGCTGGACACCGGGTGGCCGGGAGGGACCTGCGACCAAGGCGGAGGCGCAACATGGCAGTCAGGGGCAGCTGAGGAGGGGAGGTCAGTGGATGGGGCACATCGGGGAAGGGGACCCGCCTGGTGCGGTGGGAGATGGCGCCCGGGGTCAGCGCCGGCAGGCCTCCCGCTCGCGGCCGCTGGAGCAGAGAGCAAATAGGGGCCACCAGAGTGCTTGTCATTAAAACAGTGACTCCTCCGAGACAGGCTCCACCCCGCCACTCCTCCCTCCTTGGCCGCAGGACCGGCTGCCCCCGTCTTCTCTCAGGACCTGTCACCACGCCCCTCACGACGTGTCACGCTCAGGATCCGTCCCCCTCGGGACCCATCACCATCCTCCCTCTCTTCCCCTCCTCCTACCTCTCCTGCCCTCTTGGAACCTTGAACTAGAGCCACATTCGCTCACAGATTTCCCCTCTGTGGATCCAGCCTTCTCCTCAGTCCTCCCATGTCGAAAGCAGCAGCTTCCCGCCCAAATGCGCGGGCTCCGCCCCGTCAGAGCCCCGCCCAGCACTCTAGCCCCGCCCCCATCAGCCCCGCCCAGTGTCCTAGCTCCGCCCCACGGGTTTGGCTCCGCCTCCATCCCGGCCTCCTCTGCAGTGCGCGGTGCGCCCTACGCTTGGTCTCTGCGAGGTCTTGGTGGGCCCCAGCGCAACGCAGCCTCCGACCACCCGCGGAGACTACCGGCCACCTTGGCTTCTCCTCGGTCCCCGCGCGAACCCAGGTCTAGGCGGCTGGGTCGCCTCTGCCCGCGGCCTCTCGCTCGCTGACATCTGCGCGCGGGACGAAGGGTCCGAGGAGAGAGAGGCAGCGGGTGGTGGGCAGACCCAGGAGGTACCGCGGCTGAGGTGGCTGCAGCCCAGGGCGAGAGGCCAGGCGAGGGAGGTGGCGCGCGGCGGAGGTCAGCACAGTGGAAAGGCGCGGCCCCGACCTGCGGCATGAGGGTAGGAGACCCGAGTGCAGCCGCTCCAAAATCCCGGCCTTGGGCGGGAAGGATGGAGCTGCCCCTGCGAGGAGCAGGTGGGGGAGGAATCAGAAGTTCAGTTAAACAGTGGAAAACAGTCACCTGCATTTGCGAATCTAAGATATTTGCTTTTCTTTTTCATTTCAATCGTTCGAGGTAACAAAGCAAACTTCCTAGACCCTAAATCATTCTTACATGAAACAAAAAACATGAATGCACGAATCTAAAGCTCGTTTGAAGGTTCTAATAGTGTACTCAAACACAGGAAGATTTCAACTCACAAATCGAGATCGATGAAATAGAAGTTATAAAAAGGACGATCACTTGTACAAAGCTAGGGGCCCAGAATCTCCTCAGCAGAGGTTGACCCCCTGGCTCCTGTTGGCTCAGAACCCCTGTTCACACCTTGTGGCCTGGCATCAGCATTACTAGTGTTCCCCAAACTTAAGTGTCACCATCACCCAGCCAGAGATTTCCTCAAGGCTGTTCCTGAGATTCTCATGGGCGACCCAGATGAGTCACAAACTCTGTGGACATTGTGTTCGTCTGTGACTGATGCTGCCACCATCATGGCCCTAAGCAGTGGACACACAGCCTGTGATACTACCCAGGGGTGCACTTAATTGCACCCCTAAATGCCTGTGACCCCCAATGAATCTTTTTTATATAACAATTTTATTGAGATATAATTCCATACCATATAATTCACCCATTTATAGTGTACAATTCAACGGTTTTTCATATATTCATAGACAAGTACAAACATGACCACAATTTTAGAATGCTTTCATCGCACCAAAAAGAAACCCTTTAGCTATCACACTCCTGCCACCCACCCCTTCTCAGCTCTAAGCAGCACTGATTTACTTTGTTTTTATGGACTTGCCTACTCTGGACATTCCACATATATGGAACCGTACATATGTGGCTTTTGTGGCTTTCGTTTAACAATGTTTTCAAGGTTTATCTATGTTGTAGCGTGAATCACTACTTCTAGGTGGGATTGAGAGGGTTTTCATGAATGAATAATATGCCGTCAATGGACACACCACATTTTGTTTGTCCATTCTTCATTTGATGATTTTTTGTTTTCTCCTTTTGGCTATTATGAACAATACTGCTGCAAACATTCTTATATAAGTTTTTATGTGGATGTGTTTTCATTTCTCTTGGATATATATCTAGGAGTAAATTGCTGGCGATTCTATGTTTACCTGTATGAGAAACTGCTAGTTTGTTTTCCAAAATGGCTGCACTATCTTGCATTTCCACCAGCAGTGTATGAGCGCCCCAATTTCTCTGTGTCCTTGATGACTCTTATTATTTGACTTTTTGATTATAGACATTCTAGTGGGTGTGAAGTGGTATCTCGTTGTGATTTTGACTTGCATTTCTCTGATGACTAGTGTTGCTGAGCATCTTTTCATGTCCTTATTGGCCAACCATATGTCTTCCTTGAGAAACGTCTGTTCGGATCCTTTGCCAATTTTTATTGGACCATTTGTCTTTTTATTATTGAGCTGTAAGAGTTCATATATTCTGGATACAAATCCCTTACCAAATATCTGACTTACAAATATTTCCCCCATTCTGTGGGTTATCTTTTCACTTTCTTGATAGCGTCCTCTGAAGCATAAGAGCTTTTAATTTTGATTAAATACAATTTATCTATTGTTGCCCATGCTTTTGGTGTCGTATCTAAAAAGCCATTGCCTAATCCAAAGTTGCAGAGTTACTGCTCTATTTTTTTCCCAAGAATTTTATAGTTTTTGCTCTTATATTTCAGCCTGTGATACATTTGAGTTGTTTTGTGTGTGATGTGAGGTAAGGGTCCAACTTCATCCTTTTGCACGTGGATATCCATTTTTTGAAAAGATTATTCTTTCCCCATTGAATTGCCTTGACACCCTTGTCAAAGTCAGTTCATCATAGGTACATGGGTTTATTTCTAGACTCATTCTATTCCATGATCTGTATGTCTGTCCTTATGCCAGTGCTGCATAGTTTTGGTTTCTGTAATTCATAGTAAGTTTTGAAATCTGAATATTAGTTCTCCAACTTTCTTCTTTTTCAGGATTCCTATGGCCATTCTGGATCCCCTGCAATTTCATATGAATTTTAGGATCAACTTGCCAATTTCTACAAAGAAGCCAGGCTTGGTTTCTGACAGGGATGGCATTGAATTTGCAGATCACTTTGGGGAATACTGCCATTTTAACAATATTAAGTCTTCTGATCTATGAACGTGGGATGTTTTTCCATTTATTTAGATCTTCTTTAATTTCTCTTAACAATGTTTAGAGCCTTCAGAGGATAAGTTTTGCATTTCTTTCATTAAATTTATTCCTAAATATTTTATTCTTTTGGATGCTGTTTTCTTAATTTCATTTTGGAATTATTTATTGCAAGTCTATGGGACTACATTAGATTTTGTAGACCTCGAGAATCTTGCACTCTTTGTATTCTGAGGAGTATACGATGCCTTCAAAGAGTAACATGAATTTTGGATCACGTACGGCCATCTCAGTGGCCACAGCTTATAATAAGATCATTCTATGGACACTTCCCTCTGTGGTCAGATTAAGCTCTCAGTGCTTAGGGACACAAACTCGAGTCTACTAGACCTCGATTCCTATCTTGATCAATTTTTTTTACTCATCAAGTTTCACGTCTGCTCATATACACATCGTTCTTCCTGCTTCTTGGGTACCGTCTGGGGCCCAAGCACTGCTTTAGGCACTGGGACACAGAAGCAGACAGACAAACCCCTGTTCTCATGGAGCTTCCGTCCTAACGGAGGGAGAAGGAACAAACCAATAAGTCAGTGCAAAGATCTTGGAGAGGAGTCAACTCGGCCACCCATGTCAGCAAGGGGTCAGCAGCTCAGTGCAGTGGGCACATCTGAGAGGCGGGCAGCTGTGAAAGGTCTCTGTGGCTGGGGCCAGGTGTTCAGAGCAGTGAACCTGGGAGGACCGAGAGACGAGAGACCAGGACCTGGTCTCTCTGAAACTCAGAGAGATCGGCCAGCACATCAGAGGCACACGGGCACCTTGGTCCAGGCTCTGGCATGGTAGGAGAGAGCGCCCTCCCCCAAGGGCCGTGTAGGGTCTCAGTGCTTTCTCTGTGTCCCCCAGGTGTCTTCCTGTCCCCGTCCCCGGCAGCAGCAAACGAGCCTGTCCTGGAAGAAGTGGGGATTGTGACTCTGGCACCCCTGACCGACATGCTAAAGAGCCCGCAGCCCAGCCCCGCGGCAGGCTCCATCGTGAGCCCTCTGACGGGCCCTCTCAGCACGCTGCTGCCCTCCCCAGGGACCATGTCGCAGAACAGCCAACTCGCCAGCCTCCTGACCGGCCCCATGGCAGTGCCCACGGCAGGCACACTGACCAGCTCCCTGGGCCTGCCCTCAACCGGCCCCCTGACTCCAAGCAGCCACCTGACCGGCCCCATGGCAGTGCCCACGGCAGGCACACTGACCAGCTCCCTGGGCCTGCCCTCGACCGGCCCCCTGACTCCAAGCAGCCACCTGACCGGCCCCATGGCAGTGTCCCCAGCGGGCACACTGACCAGCTCCCTGGGGCTGCCCTCGACCGGCCCCCTGACGGGCTCCATGGCCATGCCTCAGAGCAGCCCCCTGATGGCCCCTGTGACAGGCACGATGGCTGTCTCTCTGAGCAGCCCCCTGCTGACCTCCACGGCTGCCCCTCTAGGTGTCCCTCAGAACCTTCTGGCCAACCCCATGAGCAATCTGGTGCTATCGGAGGCCTCAAGGGTGCGGCTGGCAGAGCCACTCCGCGGATGCCCCTCTGGACCCCATCCCTCAGCTGGCACAGGGCCTGCTGCCACCTCCAAAGGTACCCCGTGCAGGAGGAGGGGCAGCGGGGGGCCGGAGGGGCCCCCGCCAGGCTAGGGCCTGGTCCTGCCTCGCTCTCATCCTCTCCTCTCTGCCCCCACCTTGTCGCTAGTCCCACTCTCCACCGAGCACCCCCGGCCGACCCAGGACCCGGAGCCCCTCAGCATGACATTCGTGGGTGCGCCCATCCAGACCTCCACCCCCGTGGGCACCGCGGGCACGCCCAGCCCCATGACGGCCTTCTCCTACAGCACCGCAGACCCCCGGACCCAGCCTGGTGCCGCCCAGGCACAAGTGGTTCCAGCCTCGGTTCCAGCCTCTGTCCCCGCCTCCTCAGCTGCCCCCGCCACCGTTGCAGCCCTCCCCTCTGCCCCCACTCCTGCCCCCCAGGCTGCCACCAACCACACCGCCTCGAGTGCCTCCCACACCACCCAGTGCACCCCCCACTCCCCCATCCGGGCACATCACTCCCCCACCCGGCCCTCGCCCACCTCCCACTCCCCCCCGCGCAATCCCTACTCCCCGCCTCGAACCTCCTCCTCCCCGGCTTCCGTCAACGACCCGCGGGGCCCCCGCGGTGTCGCAGAACCGACTCGGAAAACCATGCCGGATTTGGAGCGGAAGCTGGCCCACCGCAAGAGCAGCAAGTTAACTGACTGCCCTCGAGGTCAGTGCCACAGCCAGTTCCCACGGTTCCGGGGGGGCTGCCACCTAGGCACCCACCTGCCTGGGCTGCTGACCACGACTGCTGATACCCCCTCCACCCTTTGCTGTCCCCAGAGCCGAAGCAGCTGGCCTGGGAGCGGCTGGTGGGGGAGATCGCCTTCCAGCTGGACCGCAGAATCCTGTCCAGCATCTTCCCTGAGCGCGTGCGCCTCTATGGCTTCACCGTCTCCAACATCCCTGAAAAGATCATCCAGGTGTGTGGGGACGTCTCCCAGTCACCGCCAGAGGGCCTGCCCCTGGCACCTGGGAGGAATGGAAGCATGCTGGCCCTAGAGGGCCCGCTGGGGGGCCCTGCACTCCAGCTTAGGGACCGCAGCAAAATCCGAGGTGCACCCTGGGATGGAGGAAGCATCATGCTCAGTCCCAGGGGCCAGCGAGTGTCCAGAGCATCTCGTAGCGGGAGCCTGGTGTCCTAGCCACGGCCATCCCAGAGGACCCGGCAGGGGAGGGTCCTGAGCACGGTCAGACCTGCACTCGCCCCCTTTGCCACCGCAATGGCCTCCTCGGGGCCTCCCCCAGACTGGCAGAGTCCACATCTTCTCCCCTGCCCTGTCAGTGTCCTCAAGGGGCACTGGGGAGCACAGGGGAGGCAGGTCCTGGAGCCTCTGAGCAGGCGGCCGCCTCGTGGCGGGGGGAACCTCAGGCCGGGGGTCAGCAAGCGGCCTACCCAGCCTACTCCCTGAGGGACACGGAGGACGATGCTTTCCACGAGCGCCCGAGCGGGTCCGCTTGCCACCGCGGCGGGAGGCTCTCCAAGGCACCGAGAACCGGAGCGGGGCTGCGCGGGCTGCGTGGGGCTGGACTCCCGGGAGCCGTTGTCCAGAACGAGCGCATGCGCGCCCTTCCCCGCCGCCACGTCAGCGCGGGAGGGGTCGCCGCGCCTGTCGGGGGCGTGCGCGCCACCTCCGCCTTTGGGCCACGTGGGCTTCCTTTGGGAGAATAGCTGTCTGTGCTCCCTGCCACCTCCTCTCAGGCTGTCACTGTCTGTGCACCACAGACCTGGCTGTGAATGAGCGGGAACGACTCGTCACAGCGGGTTCATGGGCATCCGCGTTTGATCTTTCCTTCCTTTCCGTTAAGGTGCCCTTGGCCTTTAATGTTAATGTGGTCAGAATTACCCGCTTGTCCCTTTATAGTTTGTACTTTCCATGTCTTGCTTAAGGCTGGTGTGGTAGGGGGCAAAGGGGAGCCGTCAGTCCGGACCGCGTGTCTTGTGTGCCGTTGGGGACTCCTCGCCCCGCCGCCCTCATCACAGGAGGATGACGGAGCAGGAGCGTTTCTCTCCTTCCAGATCGTTCTCGGCTCCCCTGGGCCCTCGGTTCTTCAATATGAATTTTAGGATCAGTCCATCAGGTTCCAGGAAAGCCTAGTTCACACTTCTAGTTTCGCGCTGGTTTTCATATCGAATTGAGGACGTTTGCGCGTCCTTACGGTGCTGAGTACCCTACACACCCATCGCTTCTCGTGCTCATGTCGCCTGGCCCACTTTGGTCGTGTTTGGCTTGACCACCCTTGACGCGTGTCCAGGACTGTCAAGGCCACTGCCGTGTCACGAGTGCAGACTGGCCGTGGCTGTTCAAAACTCGGCCAGCGACGTGGTAGAAGCACGATATTTATGTCTCTAGAGTGCCGCGTGTGATATCTAGTCGGCAAAGGTCACGTTTATAAGCGCGGGTCTGGTTGCCCACGTGGAAATCAGTAACATCTCCGTGAAGAGACGTCCTACTGTTTGAAAATGCGCATTTAAACGCAAGAGATAAAAACACATCGGCCTCTGGTGGAGGGATTGGCTGCATAAGTCCTGGGTTCCCGGGCTCCTCTGTGCTCTACCTGAGAGTCGTCACTTACCCCGTAGGATTTAAGTCACAGCACTAAGCGGTAAGTCTAGGGAAGAGGCAGGAAGCGGACGGCGGGATGTATGGAGACGATCGTTCTCGGTGTTTGAGGAGGTCGGGAGGGAGCTCAGTGCCCGCTGAGCTCGGAGGCCAGTGCCTCCACCACCGTCCTGCCAGCCTCTGGGAGCCTGCGGCTCTCATCATGACCTCCTCGGTCACTCTGCCCAGTGGCCACCATTGCCAATCCCAGAGCCATTGGCCCCATTCTCCTTCCACCAGCAACAGCGCTGCTGGGACCATTCGCTCGCCCCCGAGTTCTAAAGAGGAGGATCCCCCGGAGCCCAGATGCACAGATGCTGCCTTCAGGACCCCAGCAGATGCCCCCAGCCGGCCTTCTGCAGGGCCGGGTGCAGGGTGACGTCCAGTCACATCTGGGGATCATAAAGACGTATGCTGGTCTCGGGGCCATCCTGCCTGCTTGGCTGGACCATCCGTTGGCTCCTATTTGCATGTGATTCCACGTTGCCCAGCCTTTCATTTCCTTTCCCTGGAACATCTCGTTGGTTTTTCTGCGTGCAAACTCCAAATGCCGGTGGTTGCTACATTCCCTAAATTCTACACGGACCCACTGAACCTGGGCAGATCTGGTACTGTCCAAACCAGTTCTGTTTGCTTCACAAATGCAATAAGATTTATGACTAAAAAGCTTTTAGAGAGCCCTGTTTTCAATAGGGACTTACTGACTTTTTTCACTGAACCTAGCTGTCTTTTTTTCTGAGTTTGCGGAGACAGGTATGCCATTTTTTAAGCCCAACTCGAATTTGTCCTGGCGTTCATGCACTCCGCCTCTTTCACCCAATGGCAAAGGTCTTCTGCCCTCTGAGGGATGCTCTGAGTTGCCTTTCTTTCGACTCCCTACTCCTAGGAGACCCTGAGTTCAGCTGCATCAGTGAGGGTGACGGAGGGTGGTACCCTGTAACTGTGTCCAGCTGGGCCTATGGTGCCCCCTGATACTCTGCAGAGTCCCACTCACTGGCCTGCCAAGAATGTTTGGGATTTTGTGTAATGGTTTTTTTATCTGGCTACCTTGCCAAACCCTCAGTTGTCATAGCCTGTATATCATCTTGGCTTTTCTGTGTAGACAATCATAGTGTATAGAATTTAAAAGAAGCAGATAATACATCAACCTCATCTTGTTTGATTTGACTAGAAACACCCACTCCAGCCTTCGCATTAGGCAGGTCGTGTGTCCCAGGCTTTCTGCCAGATATTCTTCAGGCCAGTCAGAGTTCCAGGTTGCAGGTAACAAAGTTCACACTAGCTATTGTAAGCAGAAAAGGATTTATTATAAATGTTTGGGTGGTCACAGCAGCTCAAGGAAGGATACAGAATTAGACTTGTTTGCTCTACAGCCAGTAAAAATGCCAGCACACCAGAGACTCGGCACACCACTTCCACTGCTGGCCCGGGGACAACAGGCAGACTCCCACTCGAATACCCAGAATTTAGTACAGCAGCCCCAAAGAACCGGGGCCATAGCTACTGCACACTTCTGAAAACCTGCACCCTCTGTGTGCACCGCCTCCTAGGCACTCTCTTCCACCCGGAGGTTCCATCCATGGGGTATGTGCTGGGCAGAACCCCAGGTCACACAGGGCTACCTAAGCCACAGGGGCGTCTGGAAAACGTGATTTTTAGCTTCCAGACTCATGGAGCTCAGGAAGGCACGAGAAAGCAGTAAAATAAAAGCCAGATGAACCAGGTTTAGCGTTTGCCAAATCAGATTAAGTTTTTCCTCTTCCTCATTCATTGAGAGTTTTCGTTGTTGTTGTTTTAAATCGTGGACAAATATTGAATTTTTTAGGATGTTTTTCTGTCTCTCATTGAGATGATCACACGATTGTTTCCCTACTTTCTTTTCTCTTTTAACATTTGAGACTCGTGATTAGAACTGCAGGTGTTTCGATAAGCCAGGTGTTTATCTTTGGGCCCTGCTGACCACCAGTCAGGGGCGTGGAGGGCGGGGCTCTGGCCCAGAGGCCGGATCTGACAGCCCTAGTCTCCTCCCATTGGTTGGAACTTAGAGATGTCACGACTTGCTGCAGGAGGCCGGACATGTGGTCTCAGCTGGGGGTTTAAGGGAATGGGAGTTTAAGGGAAGCCGGTGGAAAGTTCTCTGCAGTGGAGCGTGTCGACTGCACAGTTTTGTCTTGCTGACCCTCTCTGTTGATCCTTTGATTCTGTTTCCTCATTTC